>NC_057714.1:110351208-110400341 GCF_004010195.1 Chiloscyllium plagiosum | reverse complement strand
TCCTGTAGTCAACGAGGACATAAAAATCAAGGCCAATGGCTCTGCAATCTCCTCCCTTGCTTCCCAGAGAATCCTAGGATAAATGCCATCAGGCCCAGGGGACTTATCTATTTTCACCCTTTCCAGAATTTCCAACACCTCTTCTCTACATGCCTCAAAGCCATCCATTCTACTTAATTGTGACTCAGTATTCACATTGACAATAATGTCCTGTTCCTGATTGAATACTGACGAAAAGTATTCTTTCAGTGTCTCCCCAATCTCTTCAGCCTCTACACGCAACTTCCCACTACTATCCTTGACTGGACCTATTCCTACCCTAGTCATTCTTTTATTCCTGACATACCTATAGAAAGCCTTTGGGTTTTCCCTAATCCTACCAACTAAGGACTTTTCATGTCCCCTCCTTGCTGCTCTTAGCTCTCTCTTCAGATCCTTCCTGGCTACCTTATAACTCTCAGGGGGAGAATGTGCAAACTCCACACAGAGAGTCGCCTGAGGCAGGAATTGAACCCGGGTCTCTGGCGCTGTGAGGCAGCAGTGCTAACCACGGTGCCACCGTGCCGCCCACATCTGATGTCTCAGATGCTGATTGATCAGTAAAGGTCAGGTGATGTCATCTCCTGTTCATTTTTTCTCAGGGGTTGATAAATGGGGTCCCAGTCAATGTGTTTGTTGATAGATTTCCGGTTGGAATGCCATGTTTCTAGGAATTCTCATGCGTGTCTCTGTTTGGCTTGTTCTAAGATGGATGTGTTGTCCCAGTTGAAGTAGTGTCCTTCCTTATATATATGTAAGGATACTAGTGAGCGAGGGTCATGTCGTTTTGTGGCTAGTTGATGTTCATGTATCCTGGTGGCTAGTTTTCTGCCTATTTGTCCAATGTAGTGTTTGTTACAGTTCTTGCATGGTATTTTGTAAATGACATTAGTTTTGCTTGTTGTCTGTGTAGGGTCTTTCAAATTCATTAGCTGCTGTTTTAGTGTGTTGGTGGGTTTGTGGGCTACCATGATGCCAAGGGGTCTGAATAGTCTGGCAGTCATTTCTGAGATGTCTTTAATGTAGGGGAGAGTGGCTAAGGTTTCTGGATGAGTTTTGTCTGCTTGTTGGGGTTTGTAGCTAAGAAATCTGCGGACTGTGTTCAATGGGTATCTGTTCTTTTTGAATACACTGTATAGGTAGTTTTCCTCTACTCTGCGTAGTTCCTCTGTGCTGCAGTGTATGGTGGCTTGTTGAAATAATGTTCTAATGCAGCTTTGTTTGTGCAAGTTAGGATGATTGCTTCTGTAGTTCAATATTTGTTCTGTATGTGTTGTTTTCCTGTAGATACTGAGTTGAAGTTCCCCATTGGCTGTTCGCTCTACTGTGATATCTAGGAATGTCAGTTTGTTGTTGTTTTCCTCCTCTTTAGTGAAGTTTATGCCACTAAGGGTATTATTGATGGTCTTGAAGATTTCCTCTAATTTGTTTCAGTTAGTGGCGTGAGTCTTCTAAGTGAAGACTCACGCCACTCCATCCAATCCTCCCAAGAATTCCTGAAGACCATCAAAGACACTAAGATAGAAGAGGATGAAATAATGGTCTCCTTTGACGTAACAGCTCTGTTCACATCAGTCAACAGCAACCTGGCCAAGGAAACACTGACTACACTATTAGAAGACCCAAAGACATACACCAAACACCACTAACTTCATCAGCAAGGACAGTATCGTCAAGCTAGTGGACTTATGCCTTACCATCCACTTCACCTTCAACAACAAAACCTACAGACAAACCAACGGAACACCCATGGGATCTCCAATATCAGGGTTCTTAGCAGAGGCAGTAATGCAGAGACTCAAACAAACAGCTCTGCCAACCATCCAACCCAAACTTTGAGTCCGCTATGTGGATGACACCTTTGTCACCACCAAACGAAACAAATTAGAGGAAACCTTCAAGACCTTCAATAATAGCAGTGACTGCTCAATACTGGATGTCAGCTCAACAAGTTGAGAAGATACATTATATCAACAACTCTCTAGGAAGTAGCAGCTGAGCTACATGAAGGAGGACTGTGAGCAAGGAGGAATGTTTAGGATGGGGGATGACATAGCACCCAAAACACTTGGAAAGAAGCTAATGAACATGGCACATTCAAAAGGAATTGGTGTGTGAAAGTAGTATGATTTAACAACCTTGACAAGGTATAAAGAGAGGGGTTAAACATTACAAGGAGGCCTTTCAACCCCTTGAGCCTATTCCATCATCTAATCAGGCCACGGATGGACTTCCAGGCTCGGAGATTGATTCCATCACCTTTAGCATCCACGCCGAATGAAAATCCAACAATTGCCGTCATCATGACCCCTCCACCCACTGCACACTCACTTCTCAATAGCTTCTCGGGAACTGAATTCCCAATTTTCACCTCACTTCCTCCACAAACTAATTTCAGTACATCATTCTAGATTTCTCTCGAGCCATTCTGTCAAGTTATTTAAATATTCTAAAGATTAATCAATTACTCCTTAATCTGCTGGGTCCACTTTACTAGAGAGATATAAACCTGTCTATAACCATTTAACCGTCTAACTCCTTTAGCTGCAGGTAAAGAAGGCAGTTGTCAATAATAATACAACAATTTTTATCTGTATGGTGCCTTTAATGGAATAAAACGTCCCAAGGCATTTCAGAAAGGCATTCCAAAACAAATATGACATTGAGGCAACTAAGGGAAGATTAGTTCAGGTGACCCAAAATCTTGAGCTACAAGGTAACAATTAAGGAGTGTCTTAAAGGAGACAAGTGAGGCAGAGAGTTTCAGGGAGGGAATTCCAGAGATTGGGGCCTTGACAACTGAAGTCTGAGGCTGAATAGTAGAGCAATGAAAATGGGGGATGCATAAAAGACCAGAATAAGAGAATTAGAGAAATCTCAGAGTGGTGTAGGGTGAGGAGATTACAAAGATACGGAGGCGTGGGACCATGGACGGATGGATTTGAAAAGAAGGGTGAAAATTTTAAGGGTAGCTGATATTATCCCAATATTTTAAAAAAGGTGGTATACAGAAAGCAGAGGTAAAGAAAATATAGGATCACTAGGCTGACATTGATAGTGGGGAATTCCTGATGAAGTGCTTATGCTTGAAACCTTGATTCTCCTGCTCCTCAGATGCCACCTGACCCGCTGTGCTTTTCCAGCACCACCCTCTTGGTAGGGAAAATACTACAACCCATTATAATTGCAGATCACTTGGTGAACAGAGACAGGATCAGGCAGTGTTGATAAGGGGGAACCAGTGAATATGGTTTACTTGTACTTTCAGAAAGTTTTCAATGAGGTCCCACACAAGAGATTATTATGTAAAAATAAAGCACATGGGCTTGGGGGTGATGTAGTGACATGGATAGACAATTGGTCAGCAGACAGGAAACAAAGAGGAGGAGTAAACCTGGGTGGCACAATGGCTCAGTGGTTAGCACTGCTGCCCCCTGGGACCTGGGTTCAATTCCACTCTCAGGCAACTGTCTGTATGGAGTTTGCACATTCTCCCTGGGTCTGCGTGGGTTTCCTCTGGGTGCTCCAATTTCCCCCCACAGTGCAAAGATGTGCAGGTTAAGTGAATTGACCATGGGAAGTACAGGGTTACAGAGATAGGGGTTGGTCTTGGTGGGATCCTCTTTAGAGGATCTGTGCAGGTTAAATGGCCTCTTCCTGCACTGTCAGGATTCTATGAATAGATGGATCTTTTTCTGAGTGGCAATCAGTGACTAATAGGGTACCACGGAGATCTTTGCCTGTATCCCAACTATTCACAACATACATTAATGACTTGAGGGAACGACATAAAGCTGGGTGGGATGGCTAAACTGTGAGGAGACACTTCAGTGATTTGGACAAGTTGAGTGCGTGGATGATTGCAGAGCAGAAAAAGTATAACGTGGATAAATGTGAGGTTATCCACTTTGGTAGCAAAAGCAAGAAAGCAGTTTATTTTCTGAGTGGTGCTAGATTGGGAGAGGGGGAGGTGTAGTGAGACCTGGCTGTGCTTGCACGTCAGTCAGTGAAGATAAGTAGGTAGGTGTAGCAGGCGGTGAAGAAAGCAAATGGCCTTCATAGTGAGAGGCATTGAGTCCAGGAGCAGGCATATCTTGCTGCAATTGTACAGGGGTTTGGCGAGACCACACTTGAAGCATTGTGTGCAGTTTTGGTCTCTATACCTGAAGAAGGATGTTCTGCTGTGTAGGAAGTGCAGCAAAAATTTACCAGACTGATTCCTGGGATGGCAGGATTAACATGTAATGAGGGATTGCATTAGTTAGGACTCTGGGTTGGGTCAGCACAATGGCTCAGTGGTTAGCAATGCTGTCTCACAGTGGCATGGACTCAGGTTCGATTTCAACCTCAGGTGACTGTCTGTGTGGGTTCTCTGGGTGCTCTGGTTTCCTCTCACAGTCCAAAGATGTGCAGGTTAGGTGGATTGGCCATGCTCAATTGCCCAGTGTTAAGAATGTACAGGCTAGCTGGATTAGCCATGGGAAATGCAGGGTTACAGAGATAGGGTTGGGGGGTGTGTCGGGCTGGGATGCTCTTCAGAGGGTCAGTGTGGACTTGATGGGCCAAATGGCCTGTTTCTACACTAGAGGACTTTTATCTTCACTGGAGTTTAGAAGAATGAGGGAGGGAGGATCTCACAGAAACTAATAAAGTTTTAACAAATCGAGATGAAGTGAACACAGAAAGGATGTTCTCAATGACTGATGAGTCCAGAACCAGGCAAACAGATTTTGAATACTGGGTAGACCCTTAAGGACTGAGATGAGGAGAAATTTCTTCACCCAGAGAGTGGTAAGCCTGTAGAATTCTCTGCCACAGGAAGTGGCTGAAACCAAAACATTGAATATTTTCAAGAAGTCATTAAATATTGTTCTTTGGGCTAAAAGAATCAAAGGAGATAATGAGGATCGCAGGTGCTGGCAAGTCAGAGTCGATAAAGTGTGGCACTGGAAAAGCACAGCAAGTCACGCAGCATCCGAGGAGCAGGAGAGTCAACGTTTTGGGATTGATCCTTCATCGAGATTGTTGAAGGCTCCTGCCTGAAACATCGACTCTCCTGCTTTTCGGATGATGCCTGACCCACTATGCTTCTCTCCAGTGCCACACATTAGCGACATTAAACGATCAAAAGATAAGGGAACAAAGTTGAAACAGGGGGCTGTACTGATCATATTGAATGGTGCATGAGGCACGATGGGCCAAATGGCCTCCTCCTGCTCCTATTTTCTATGTTTCTGTGTTTAAAACCAAGTCATTGCAAGTAAGTCAGCGAGCACAGTAATGATAAACGGATGCAACTTAAAACATCAAAGTTGCGTTACTGTAAGGAACGTTGATGCCCATGGACAGAAGTAGCAATATAGTGTTGAATCTCTCACGTTGGTATATCTGGGATTTTCCCCTCTCTAAACTAGCTGCCTTTCACACTGAGCTACAGTCCAGATCCCTGCACAATGACTATGCAGTCACAGGCTGTTACAGAAGTTCCCCAATAACAGCCTGAGAGGAAAACTGACAAACTAAAACAAGCCCATTGCTCACATTAAGCTAATGTTTGCGAATCCATTTCTGCAGAAGTATGAATTGTCAGCTCAGCAATTAACACAGACCCATAGTCCATTACTGGTTTCAGCTGAAAAAGCATGACTAACTAGAGTTTGCTTTATCTTTCAAAAAGAAACCCTCACAGCCCTTTATGCTTTAAGTTGTGAAAAGAAAGTACTTTCCAATTTTATTCTTCAATATCATATCGGAAAGGCATCACCCTTCACTGGTCATAGAGTCATAATGTCATACAGCACAGAAACAGGTCCTTCAGTCCAACTTGTCCATGCTGACCATATATCCCAAGCTAAACTCGTCCCATTTATCTGCATTTGGCCCAGATCCCTCTAAACTTTCAATAGAACACATTTTCTCCCTTGATCCACAAGTATTAGCTCTCCTTCACATCTACTGAATGGTCATGCTTCATACATAGAACTTAGAATTCTACAGCACAGAAACAGGCCCTTTAGCCCACCAGGTTTGTGCTGACTACAATACCATTCTAAGCTCTGCCTGCATATGGTCCACATCGCTCAATTCCCTGCCTGTTCATGTGTCTGTCTAAATGCCTAGTAAAAAGGAAAAAAGCAACCCTATCATGCTCCTTGAGGGAATAGGACGTTGATGCTCATGGACAGAAGTATATTTAATAGGCCAGGTCTTCCAGTATTTGGAGCAATGACACACTTAAACTAAGCTGCTCGTGCACAGCAGAACCCCGAGGATGTCCCAATGGGTACAAATGCATACTCAGTGCTCAGGAGGCTAAAACATTCAATGGGATGGTATGCACAGTCCCAGACCCTCTCACATAGAACTCAGGGTTGGTGACTTCAGCTAGGTACACACTACATATCCATTTATAAACATGAGTATTTTGATTGCTTCACAATCCCTTTGCAATCATGTCGTCCCGAGACATTTGCCGCTGCAAAATTGTTGAATTGCAGTTAAGCTGTATATTAGAAGCAGCGTCCATTATGAGTGCTGACCTCACCAAGGTCTTCTGACTTCTGCTCTGCATTATCCATGTCGATATTGTTCTGCCCAAACATGTGCATTAAGCTCAAGCCAGAGCCATGAATGATAACATGTCTAGCACTGCAGTTAAACTATGTTACACTTTTGATTCCTGTAACCTATACACTACTTATGATGGTAAATGCTATCAATCAGCAGTAAATTAAATATAGAATAATGGATATTTGGGAGTGATTGCAAAGCTATAATCTAATCAAAGTATTAAGATGATCTCAGAAACCAATGAAGCAACACTCAAGTGATTAATAATTGTCCCAATATTCAGATAATTTTACAACCTTCAACTAATTCTCTGGTCATCAGTTATTCCCATTTCCCTTACACACAAACAGGGAGTCTAGACTTTCAGTGAAGTGGAATTGGAATGATTGAATCTGAACATAAAGATTTAACCCAGTCCCCATTTTAACTCTCTGTTTAAACTTCTGGCTGTATTTTCATCTAATTTTTTTTAACGTTATCATTTCCAGTAAATAGCAACCTGCACAGCAATTTTGCAAAAGTGTTCTGTAAAGTGAGTTACTGTCAGACTACACACAGTGGTGTTTGCACTCAGCATTAAGGTACCAACTGTGACAGCAGGGCTGTGCAATAATTACCCTCCACACTCAATGACTGAGAAACTCACCGACACACACAGGGAAAAGTAAACAATGTGAAGCATTTACGAGATTGTCCATCCCCAACTGCCCAGGATAAGATGCTAATGTGTCACTTTTTTGAACTGCTGTGGTGTTTGGGGGTGTGGGTACTTGCTGTTAGGAAGTTTCAACTTGCAACACTAAAGGAACAGTGATATATTTCCAAGTCAGGATGGTGAGTGGCTGGAGGGGAACTTGAAGGTGGTGGTGTTCCCATGTATCTGCTGCCCTTGTCCATTTAGATGGAAGTGGTCGTAGGTTTGGAAGATGTGGTCTGAGGATCTTTGGTGAATTTCTGAAGTGCATCATGTAGTTGCTGCTACTGAGATTCAGCAGTGAAGGGACTGAATGCTGACGGTGATAGATGTGGTGCCAATCAAGGGAGCTTCTTTCTCCTGGATGGTGTCAAGCTTCTTGAGTAGTTTTGGAGGTGTACTTGTCCAGGCCAGTGAAGAGTATTCCATCACACTCCTGACTTGTGCCTTGGTGGAAAGGCCTCTGGAGAGTCAGGAGGTGAATTATTTATCTCAGACCTTCCAGTTTTTAGCCTGCCATAGTATTTACATGGCTGGTCCAGTTCAGTTTCTTGTCAAAGATAACCCTCTGGCTGTTTATAGTGATAGATTCAGTGACAGTAATGTCATGGATATGATGGGATCAAGGTTGAATTCCCTTTTGTTAGAGATGGTCATTGCCTGGCAGATTTGTGGCACACATGTTACTTGCCATCGATCAGTCCAAGCCTCGATGCTGTGCAGATTTTGTTGCATTCGCACATGAACTGCTACAGTATCTGAGGAGTCGCGAATGATGCTGAACATTCTGCAATCATCAGCAAACATCCCCATTAAAGAGTCGTAAAGTCATACAGCATGGAGATAGACCCTTCAGTACATCTAGTCCACACTGACCGTGTTTGCAAACTAAACTAATCCCACCCACCTGCGCTTGGCCCATATTCCTCCAAACCTTTCCTATTCATAAACTTATGCAAATGTCTTTTAACCATTGTAACTGTACCTGCATCCATCGCTTCCTCTGACATTTTATCCCAAACTCGAACCACTCTCTGAGTAAAAAAGTTGCTCATCGTGTCCTTTTAAAATCTTTCTCCTCTCACCGTAAAAATATGCCCCTAGTTTTGAACTCCCCAATCTCAGGAAAACACCCTTCTGACCTAATGACGGCCAGAAGATCATTGATGAAGCAGCTGAGGGCAGTTGAACCTAGGACACTACAATCCCCACCTCATTTCTCTTCATTTCCATCCTATATGTCTGACCCCTTTACTCTGAAGCAATGGTCCCTAGTCCGAGATAAGGAGCCTTCTAGCATGTACCCTCATGTAAAACCCTCTACGAATTTCATACACTTCAATAAGATCATTCATTAAAACTCTGTAAAATGTGAGTCCATTCTGCTCAATATGTTTCTCATGTGAAAACTTTCACATCCCAAGGATCAATTTAGTGAACCCCCATTGAATCCCACTCTCGACTCTAATCTCCAGCATCTGCAGTACTCACTTTCGCCAATGTCGCTCATATTGTTAGCAACACTGAAATTTGAAAATGGATTGGACAAGCCAAATTGCGTTTTGCAACGTCAAGAGAAATGACAATTTGAGTTTTGAATCAAGGCTCTGTTTACAAAATGAAGAGCTACAGACTGACAGCAACAAAAGCAACGAGACAATGTTACAGAACCTTTTTGGAGTGTTTGGAAGACTGTAATCTCCCACACCATTCATCCTGACACTCAGACAAAGTATAGAACCAAAGCTATGCACTGGATATGGAGAATCGTGGTAACATCCCTTGGGCTGATGCAAGCTGTAGGTCTAGGGGGACATACATTCAAATCTCACCACAGTGACTGCTGGAAGTTCAATTCACTTCTTAAAGATGGAATAGAAGGTAGTCTCAGTCTTGGTGACCACGGCAACTATCATCAAAAGTTGTATCAACCCATTGGGCCCTTAAGCAAGGAAATCTGCTATCGATTGCCTTCTGAAATGGCCGAGCAAGTCCCCACATTCAAGGGCAATTAGGGACGGGCAGTAAGTACTGACCCAGTCAGCAATACGCACATCCCATGAAATAATAAGAAAAAGTACTCAACATGTGATGTCGCCAAAGCTAAATCATGACAGCAAGACATTAGTGAATAATCCGACAGCCACTTTTACAGATGCCAGCCATTTATCTCCAGAATTCAAAAAGATATATGAAACAAAACTCTCAAACAGCCAAAGTAGGATTTTAACTCCCTTCTTCTGAATGGTTGGTGCAGATGGTTGTGACCCCTGCTCCCATTGTAAATCCATTGCAGGCCTCACAAGGTCACAATTAGAGGCAGCTCTTTCTAATAAAACTTGTGTTATCTGACACACTACCAATCAGAATCTTTGATCATTTTCCCCTCAGTGTTTATAATGAAAAGAGCGGTAAGTGGAAAGACTATAAGCCTGTGTGAGTTGCATGCTTTCATTAGATTCCAATTATTACCACAAGCAGCACTGTGTCAATCAACACTCTGGGTTTATCCTTGCCTCCTCTTTATGGTCAGAGCCAGATAATTCAAATGTTACTGTATACCTTAAGTACTGGTGCCCAACTGGAAGGTGCCGGTGGTCAAAGCATTCTGAAATATGAGCAATCACAAAAGCACTCGTGGTTTGATGAAAACATGACCAGCGTGAATAATACATGTACTCAAAAAGCCTGCCAGTAACCAGTTTCACTACAATCAAAGGACGAGGAAACCAAATCATTAACATTTTCAACATATCTTTTGCCTCACTTTCCTCTCCTCTGGTTTTCAATGTCTGTTCCTTGTTGCAATATGTCCCTTGGTTTGGGGACATCCTCTCCAGCTCCTGGTCCCAAGTTCCTCACCTGCACAAACCTCACATACAACACCAACAACTTATATTTACGTAGCACCTTTAACACAATCAAACATCCCAAGGTTCCTCACAAAAACGTGACAACGAGCTACAGGAGGTCTGAGATTATTAAGGAGTTATTAGGTCAAGTGACTAAAAGCTGGGTCAAAGAGGTAGAGTTTAAATTATATCTTGAAAGAGGAAAAGTGAGGGAGAGAGTCGAAGAGGTGTATGATGGGAATTCCAGAGTCTGGGGCCGAGGGGTGAGGGTGAATGGTGGGATAATTCAAATTAAAATTAGGATGTAGGAAAGGAATTAGAGGAGTATGGATATCTTGGAGCAGTGTGAGCTGGTGAATGTCACAATGATAGGGAGGAATGAGTTCTTGAAAAGGGATTAGAACTTTAAAATTTGGATGGTCCTTGGTCAGTAATCGAGAGGCACAGGCTAATGAAGTGGACGTAAAACTGGAAACTTCCAAGTGTTCCTAAGGATGGACAACAAATACCAAGGGGTGGGAGTGGAATTTAAGTGCCATTAATGGATTAGAAATTGGGAATTAGTCTCAGTGGTGGCAAGCTCAAAACTGTCAAAATAACCCATCTGGCTCAGTAATGCCCTTCCTTTTCATCAGGAAATCTATTGTCGTTACCCAGTCTATCCGAAGCATAAACCCTTCCAGATCGACAGCAATGTGGTTGCAGCTTAAGTGCCTTCTGAAATGGCCCTAGAAAAGCACTCAGTTCCTAAAGATGGAGGATAAATGATAGCCTTCCCAACAACACTCACATCTCACAAAAGAATAAACAAAGAACAATATTGTGGTCCCATTTGTTGACTCTTGCTTTCAGTTTACAAAGCTCATTAAGGTTTCATGTTCTCCCACCCATGCCAGTAATCTGTTCCACAAAGTTACAGTTTATTGTAATATTAACATTAGAAAGTCCAATCAATAATAATGGCAAATCACACATTCTCCAATGGACTGCGCACAGTAGAAAATGCATATGCTAGTAAACTAATTAAAAGCTTAGCTGAACACTAAGGGGTGCATATCAGTAGCTCCTAGGGTTGAATGAGGAAATCAAATGCTATCTTTCCAATGTTTTCCCTGGAGCGGAGGGGTGACCTTATGGAGGTTTATAAAACCGTGAGGGGGCATGGATAGGGTAAATAGACAAGTCTTTTTCCCAGTTCTCTCAGGGATTCCAAAAGTAAAGGGCGTAAGTTTAAGGTGAGAGGGGAAAGATTTGAAAGAGACCTAAGGGACAACTTTTTCACGCAGAGGGTGGTACGTGTATGGAATGAGCTGCCAGAGGAAGTGGTGGAGGCTGGTACAATTGCAACATTTAAAAGGCATCTGGATGGGTACATGAATAGGAAGGGGTCTAGAGGGATATGGGTCAAATGCTGGCAAATGGGACGAGATTAATTTAGGATATCTGGTCGACATGGATGAGTTGGACTAAAGGGTCTGTTTCTGTGCTGTACATCTCTATGGTTCTATGACACAAACTAACTGGGATTGTAAATGGTGAAGAGGTACAGACAGGCCTGAAGGCAATTTTGACAAGTTGAGTGAGTGATCAAGGGGAAATGCAGCATAATGTGGCTAAGTGTGGAGTTGTAGACTCAGGCAGGGAAATCAGAATGGCAGAGTATTATTTAAATGGTGAAAGGTCAGGAACTATTGACGTACAAGGTGTCATTGCACATCAGTCACTGAAAGCAAGCATGAAGATGTAGCAAACATTTCACAAAGCATAGGAGGAGGTCCCTGAAGGTTCCCCAGCCTGATTCCTTTAATGACAGCTCTGTTGTATAAGGAGCAATTGGGTCAAGTGAGTTTGTGTTCAATCAAGTTGAGAAGAATGACAAGGGATCTCAGTAAACCATATAAAATTTAGACAAAACTGGACAGACCAGGTATGGAAATGCTGTTACTCCTGAATGGGGTCCAGGGAAAGGCTTACATTCTCAGGATACATTGGAGGCCATTAGAACTGAGATGAGGAGAAATGTCTTCACGTTGGAAGTCTACAATGGAGGATGCCAAGGCACTGATTTCCTTCAGGAAGGAACAGATAGATTTCTGGAGACTGAAGGTTCTGAGGGGTATGCAGAGAGAGAAGGAGAAAGAGTTGGAACGTCGATCATGATCATGTTGAATGCTGGAGAGGACATGATGGGCCAAACGGCCTACTCCTGCTCCTATTTTCTATGTTCTATGTTTCCAAGTAAGGGCTTGGAGGGGATCCAGAGAAGGTTTTCAAAAATGATCCTGGGGCTGAAGGGCTTGACATATGAGAAGCAGTTGAGGACACTGGTCTGTATTCAAAGTGATTAGGAGGACGAAGGGGAATCTGAATGAAAATTGCAGAATACTGAGAGGCCTGGATAGAGTGGACATGAAGAAGATGTTTCCACTAGCAGGAAACATTAGGACATGAGGACACAGCCTCAGAGTGAAGGGATGGTCCATTAGAACGAAAGTGAGGAGAACTTTCTTCAGCCAGCGAATGGTTAAACTATGGAACGAATTGCTGCAGAGGCCTCTGGAGGCTAAAGCATATTTAAGACAGAGATAGATAGGTTCTTGATTAGTGAGGGGATATGGAAGAAGACAGTAGAATGGGGTTGAGAAACATATCCGTCATGATTGAAAGGTGGAGTAAACCTGATGGGCTGAATGGCCTAATTCTGCTCCTAATTCTGCACATCTCCTCCAGTTCCAGCACCTCTGCCCCTAAACCCCATCCCTCCAACTGCAACAAGGACAGAACCCCCCCCCCCCAAGTCCTCACCTTCCACCCCACCAATCTCCGATACAATGCATCGTCCTCTGCCATTTCTGCCACCCACAGTCAGACTCCACCACCACAGATATATTTCCCTCCCCACCCCTATCAACATTCTGCAGAGACCATTCCCTCTGTGACTTCCTTGTTAGATCCACGCCCAACACCAATCCACCCTCCACGGCTGGCACCTTCCCTTGCTACCACAAGTGGTACAAAACCTATGCCCACTCCTGCCCCCTCACCTCCGTCCAAGGCTCGAAAGGATCCTTCCACATCCAGCAGAGATTTTCCTGCACCTCCAAACACCTCATCTACTGTGGTGGTTGCTCTCGATGTGGTCTCCTCTACACTGAGGAGACAGGACGCCAACTCGCAGAATGTTTCAGAGAACATCTCTGGGACTCACACCCCAAACAACCCCACCTCCCCTCCCACCCAGCCAAGAACATGCAGGCCCTGGGCCTCCTCCACCGTCAAACCCTAGCTGCCCAATGCCTTGAGGACAAAAGTCTCATCCTCTGCCTTGGGACTCTCCAATTATATGGGATCAATGTCGATTTCACCAGTTTCCTCATCTTCCCTCCCCCTCACCTCATAGATTGGGTTGGGATATCTGGTCAGCAGGCACAGGTTGGACCGAAGGGTCTGTTTCCAAGCTGTAAATCTCTATGACTCTATGATTCTAACTTGGCACTGGCCTCTTAAACTGTCATACCTGTCCATCATCATTCCCACCTATTTGCTCCACCCTCCATTCTGAGCTATCACCATCACCCCCCACCTGCATCCATCTATCGCCTTCCCAGCTACCTTCCCCCCAGCCCCACCCTCCTCCTATTTATCTCTCAGCCCCCGTCACCCCCACCACATCCCTGATGAAGGGCTTATGGCCGACACATTGGCTCTCCTGCTCCTTGGATGCTGCCTGACCTGCTGTGCTTTTCCAGCACCTCACTCTCAACTCTAATCTCCAACATCTGCAGTCCTCACTCTCTCCCTGTATCATATGATCGAAAGCCAGCCTGAAAGATAGGATAGAAGAACTGAAAAAGAAGGGAGTAACCAAGGAAGTGCTTACTCCTACTGAATGGATTAGCAGCAGGGTAGCAGTGAAATGGCCTGGAAAGCCAGAGAGTATGCGTTGTCTCAGAGGAGCCAAATAAAACCCTGAAGAGGATTCGCTTCCCTTTGCCAGTGACCGAAGGAATGTTGCCACAACTTGCAAAGGCAAAGACATCTTTACCATCATAAATGCAAAGTGTGGCCATTGGCATGTGATGCTGGGTAAAAGCAGCAGATTTCTGACGACATTCTGGACAGTCTTTGAGAGTTGGTTAGACGTTAACAGTCTACCTCGTCCACCACGCCAGAAGAATATCAACTCAGCCAAGCTGTTCCTGGAGTGGAAGTTGTCGTGGATAATTTTCCAGTTTCTAGATGGGGAGACACAATGGAAGGAGCTGTTGCTGACCACAATCCGAATCTACTGAGGCTGCTTGACCCAGCTAAGCCTGAAGCTGAACAAGAGAAAAATACAATTGGAGGAGCCTGAAGTCAGGTATAATGTGACACCAAAAGAGGTTCTCCTGAATCCTAAACAACTGACAGTGGGACAGTGAGGTAGCAACCCAATGGAAAAACAATCCTTTGGATTTGCAAATGTTTTGGAAAAGCATTCTTGCTTCTGAATCAGAAAGCTATAATTTTTCTGTTTCTGGGAACTCTACGATGCACTGATTGGCTTCTGCATTTCCTTTGTGACAGTAACAACATGGACACAGTAATTCCGATGAAGCAAAGAGTCTCAAAGTATTCAATGGGCATAATTAATAAAAGTGTAGACACCTTGGGAGGTGTGGTGGCTCAGCGGTTAGCCATGCTGGCAGGGACTCGGGTTCAATTCCACCCTCGGGCGACTGTCTGCGTGGAGTTTATATGTTCTCCCTGTGTCTGTATGGGTTTCCTCTGGGTGCTCCAGATTCCTCTCGCAGTCCAAAGATGTGCAGGTAAGGGTGGGTTAGCCATGGGAAATGCAGGGTGGCAGGAATGTGGTGCGGAGGTGGGGGTGGGGGGTGTCTGGGTGGGACGCTCTTCAGAGGGTCGGTGTGGACTTGATGGGCTGAATGGCCTGCTTCCACACTGGAATAATTCTGTGATTCATAAGGAGGGGTCAGAACAGATGACTAATAGCAGAGTCAAATAATTGTTTCCAAGGCCAGGGAGCTTTCTAAGGCTTGGGACCACGGCAGTTAAAACAAATAACCACCAAAAAGTTGCCCATTAAAGCTAGGAATTGTCAAGATGACAGATATATCAGATGATCGGACTTGGGGAGGTCACAGAGTTGGAAGAGGGGAGGAGAGAGTGCAGAGAAGGTTCATCAGGATGTTGCCTGGTTCCAAGGGCATTGGCCATGAGGAAAGGTTAACAAGACTAGGACTGTTTTCACTGGATAGTCAGAGGCTTTTCCCCAGGGTTGAAGTTTCACTTACAAGAGGACACAAGTTCAAGGTGAGGTGGGCAGGGTGGGGGGGGGGGGGGGGGGGTGGAATTTAAGGGAGGTGTGTGAGGGAGGATTTTCATACAGAGAGTGGTAGGAGCCTGGAACACATTGCCAGGAGAGGTGGTGGAACCAGGCCCATTGGTGACATTGAAGAGGCATCTGGGTGGTTACATGAATGGGGAGGGATTAGAGGGATACTGACCGAATAAGAGCAGAAGGTTTGTTTTTTAGTTTAGTTAGGGCATGATGTTCAGCATCGGCTTGGAGGGCCAAAGGGCCTGTTCCTGTGTTGCACTTCTGTTTTGTTCTTTTGTTCTTTTGAAAGGTGGGAATTTTAAAATACAGACATTGTCAGGCCAGGCAGCCGTGTGAGTCAGCAAGTGCAGGGGCTGATGAGTGTTACAGTATAACCAACAGAAATTTATAGCAGGCAAGAAATGGGATACTGGCCAACAACACATTGGCGTAGCCTAGTAGAAGTCACAAAAACAATAAATGAAAGGTTTGACCAGCAGATAGGCTGAGGATGGGTCGTAGTTGGGAGATGTTATCAAGTTGAAATTGGGTGATCTTGGTATTGGCGTGGTCAGCATCAGCCTGGGTCAAAATCAGTCTGTTGTCAGCGAGAAGGATGGAAATAATGGGCAGGGAACAGAGTATGAGGCCGGAACCAAGGACAATGGCTTGGACTTTCTCAATATTTAACTCAGGGCAATTCGTGCTCAACCAATACGGGATGCTGGACAAGCGATGTAATAATTACCACAGGAACTACCCTGTAATAGAACTTTACTGGCAGCAAAGCATCTCGGGAGCAGCCTGGGATCATGACAGGTGCTAAATAAATGCATATTTTTCTTATGTCCAGGATGCTCAAACTAATGAACCAGGAAATGAGAATCAAATCCCAACAGACGAAGAGATTGTGTACAATGTTATTGAATTCTCATACTAATTCGATAATGCGTTTTACAGGAAAGGCATCACCTGATCTGACCCAGCCTGGCCCCTAAGTGACTCCAGACCTACATCAATTAGGTTCTCTTATCCTTGGCATTGGCCTAGCCAGTTTAATCAGTTGGGGGAGACAGTGTTTTAATGCAATATCACAAGATCAATCCTTAGAATCCCAGGATAATGCAACAAGGAGGAATTTCACTTCAATTAATAAATCTGGAAATCTCAGTGATGGTGACCATGAAACTATCATTAATTGTTGTAAAGACCCATCCAGTTCATGTGGGAAGCAAATCTGCCAACCTTACCCTCTGGGATTCCAGCTCTAGAGCAACATGGCTGACTCTTAACTACCTTTTGAAATGGCTTGACAAGTCACTCAGTTGGTGGACAATTCGATCCATGCCTGTGGAAATACCAACAGACTCAATGGGCCAAATGGCTGTCTGTCTGTCTGTCACACTCTGACTGTCCCACAATGGCCTCACACTCTGACTGTCCCACAATGGCCTCACACTCTGACTATCCCACAATGGCCTCACACTCTGACTGTCCCACAATGGCCTCACACTCTGACTGCTCTACAATGGCCTCACACTCTGACTATCCCACAATGGCCTCACACTCTGACTGTCCCACAAGGGCCTCACACCCTGACTATCCCACAATGGCCTCACACTCTGACTGCTCTACAATGGCCTCACACTCTGACTGCTCTACAATGGCCTCACACTCTGACTGTCCCACAATGGCCTCACACCCTGACTATCCCACAATGGCCTCACACTCTGACTGCTCTACAATGGCCTCACACTCTGACTGTCCCACAAGGGCCTCACACCCTGACTATCCCACAATGGCCTCACACTCTGACTGCTCCACAATGGCCTCACACTCTGACTATCCCACAATGGCCTTACACTCTGACTGCCCCACCATAGCCACAGACCAGAAAACTCCAAACTGCTTCTGCACTTCACACGACCTGCGCAAAAGCCATCCATTTGAAAACCCACTCCGTGCAGCAAAAGAAAAGGCTAACCCTCACTTTTTGCATAGCTGGAAACCAGATAAAGCATCCGCACTCCCGAATGCTAACAGAAGGTCAGTGAAGGTGGTGGCTGACTGGCTGGAATCAGAAGAAACCACACAAGGTTATGGAGAAGTCCGGTGTTTAAAATCCCAGGAGTCTCACAACACAACAATGAACAATCAGGATCTAACACAGGAAAAGTTGGAGTCACAATATTTGGTTTTAATGATAAAACTGAATATCAGTTATATGTTGCAGAGGTTTATGATTTATAGGGTTTTTTTAAATTGAGGGGTATAGATAAGATGCCTTTTCCTGAGAGTGGAGGATTTCAAGACTAGGGGGGGCATATTTTTAAGGTGGAAGGAGAAAAGTTTAAAGAATACATGAGGGACAATGTTTTTTACGCAGACAGTGTTTCATATGAACTGCCAAAGGAAGTGGTGGATGCAGACCCTATAAGACCATAAGACATAGAAGCAGAAATTAGGCCATCCAGCCCATCGAGTCTTCTCTGCCATTCTATCATGGCTGATGGGTTTCTCAATCCCATTCTCCTGTTTTCTCCAATAACTTTTGATCCTCTTGGCAATCTCTGTCTTAAATACACTCAATGACCTGGCCTCCACAGCCTTCTGTGGCAATGAATTCCATAGATTCCCCACTCTTGGCTGAAGAAGTTTCTCCTTATCTCCCTTCTAAAACATTTGCCCTTTACTCTAAGGCAGTGCCTTCGAGTCCTCATCTCTCCTGCCAATGGAAACATTTTCCCAACATCTACTCTGTCCAGGCCATTCAGTAATCTGTAAGTTTCAATCAGATCCACCCCCCCCCCCCCCCCCCCCATCCTTCTAAACTAACTAACTTCTAAACACGGTGGCACAGTGGTTAGCACTTCGGTGTGGACTTGTTGGGCCGAAGGGCCTGTTTCCACACTGTAATGTAATCTAATCTAATCTAAATCATGTAATCTATCGAGTATCAACGCAGAGTCCTCAAACGTTCCTCATATGTTGCTTTTCATTCCACGGACCATTCTCGTGAACCTTCTCTGGATCTGCTCTGGGGCCAGTACATCCTTCCTGAGATATGGGGCCCAAAACTGTGCACAATATTCCAAATGTGGTCTGACTAGAGCCTCAGAGGTACATCCCTGCTTTTATATTCAAGTCCTCTCGAGATGAATGACAACATTGCATTTGCCTTCCTAACTATCAACTCAACCTGCAAGATTATCTTGAGAGAAACATGGACTAGGTCTCCCTTTGCACTTCAGACTTCTGAATTTTCTCCCCATTTAGAAAATAGTCCTTGCCTTTATTCTTCCGACCAAAGTGCATGACCTCACACTTTCTCACATTTACCACATCTTTGCCCACTCTCCTTTCCAAATCCTCACCTCCTCAATGCTACCTAACCCTCTACCTATCTTTGTATCATCTGCAAATGTAGCCAGAATGCCCTCAGTTCCTTCACCTAGATCATTAATGTATAAAGTGAAAAGTTATGGTCCCAACACTGAGCCTTATGGAACATCACTTGCATCCTGAGAAGGACCCTTTTATCCCCACTCTTTGTTTCATTCAAGACATCTCTTATTCCTCTAGAGTCCATTGAATATAAGCCTAGTCTGTCCAACCTTTCCTCATAAGACAATCCTCCCACTTCAGATGTTAGTCCAGTAAACTTTATCTGAACTGCACCTGACATATTTACATCCTTTCTTAAATAAGGACCAGTGTTGTGTATAGTACTGCAGAAATGGTTTCACCAGTTCCCCTGTATAAGTGTATGATGGCCTCCCTATGTTATTTGGATGCTGCCTGACCTGCTGCGCTTTTCCAGCAACACATTTTCAGCTCTGATCTCCAGCATCTGCAGTCCTCACTTTCTCCCTATGTTATTTCTCAATTCCCCTTATGAGAAATTATCCCATTTTATCGACTTTCCTGATTACTTGCTCTACGTGCATACTAACCACAAGCAGTTCACGCACTAGGACACCCAGATCCCTCTGTACCTCAGAACTCTACCATCTCTCATCATTTGGACCATTCATTAACTCCATAATAAGATCACTGCTCAAGGCAAGAACCAATCTAGGGCGCCTCAGCACACACAGTATGAGCTAGCAACTTATTCTAAGAGTCCCGTATGCTGCAGGGGACAGAAAATTCCATCAAAACTGTTGCACTTCAACCCTTCAGCAGCTTAAATACTGACCTACCTCAATTCATCAAAGTAAAATAATCTATCAATCCATCTCAGCTGTCAAGTCCTTTTATTATTCCATAAATTTCAATCAGGTCACCTCTAAACTGCTCTAAAATAAATTGATCAAGTTCTTTAACAACACGTCTGTGGCTATCTATATGTTTGCATCACTGTTTTTTGAACCTTTTCCAATACTACTTTACAAGTTTTGAGAGGATCTACACTGGGTGGTTTATTCCAGGGGCAGCCTAACCGAGGCAATGCAGAAAGACTGTATAGTGGCCTTGATTTGTCGCAAGTTGTTTCATTAATACAACACAATATTGTGCTTGAGCCAAAAATAGAAATTGCTGGAAAAGCTCAGCAAGTCTGGCAACATCTGTGGAGAGAAATTAGATTAAACCAACATTTCCATAGCTACGATCAGTTCTGAGGAAGGGTAATTTAATCCAAAACATTAACTCTGATTTTTCTCCACAGATGCTGCCAGACCTGCTGAGCTTTTCCAGCAATTTCTGTTTTTGTCCTTGATTTACAGTATCTGCTGCTCTTTTGGATTTTATACAATACTGTGCTTGCACTGGCAATGGCCTGTCTGTATTGAGTGCCCTGTACTCAGGTACCTCACTCTTTCACTGTCCTACCCAAATTCTGACCAGTTAGTTCTCTGTAAACTATGAATAATGGTGAGTACGTGCACTTATAATGCATTGTACTGCAGTTGTCTGAATTAAATAGTACATCGCATTGTTTCACCAATTCCCCTGGCTGCATTGAAGTGTTCTTGTGGAAGACTGTACCCTTTTACAATCTTGATACGAGCACGAGTTATTTTATAATCTTTAAAGACACTGACTGTCCCCAACAACAATGTTCAGGTTAGTAATGTAAATAGCAAAAGCTCCTAGCTGTAGCTTTAGCCCCTATGGGAATTTTTGGTCACAGGGAAGATCCGCAGGCAGCAATGACAATGTTCTATCTGCAGGACTGGGGCTAATTCCTAATCCAGTGACTAATATCCCATTGAGTAGCCAAACGCAGTTAAGCAACTGGTAGAGAAAAGGTAATGTTTGATGAAGCAGAATTACTTCAGAATTGGAGTGAGGTAAGGCAGGAAGGTTAGGATTGAACTGTAAACCCTACAGCAAGGATTAAGGGAGGAGTAGTGCTTAGTGTAAATGTCCACACCTGTTACTGGAAATCTACAGAGGGATAGGACTTGGCAGTACCACACGTGCCATCCGACACCACTGGCAGCTTGTTCCTCCGGGTCCGCATTCATGGAGTCGCTACAAAGCACTTAATATGGTCTCTTTGGATGCAAAGCTCAAGGAAGAGGAGTGGAATTTGTTGAAGGGAAGTTCTCTTGGACAAAATGACAGTGGTGTGTGTTTCCGTGACAATGTGGAGCACTGAGTGAGCAATGTGACAGCTTGGTTGGTTTTCCACATTAGCAGAAACAGCGAGGAACAACTCCCCTGCATTTCTCCAAAGTAGTGACATGGGACCTTGAACATCCACCTGAGGGGGCAGACAGATCCTATCATCCAAATTAAACAATACAGCTGCACAGAGTGGGACGAGCTTAATGTAGAATATCTGGTCAGCATGGACAAGTTGGGCCAAAGGATCTGTTTCCGTGCTGTACAACTCTATTCCTGAATGACTTGTTCATCATAAATCACAACACCAGCCACATTTCTTATACAGTCAGGCTCAAACATCTGCCATAACTGGTTCCTAGTATTCTGGCCAATGTTCATCCCTCAAATCAGCATTGAAAAAGCAGGGTCTCGAGTCATTACCACAGTGCAGTTTGTGAGATCTTGCTGGGCACTGTTTGGCTTCCATCTTCCCTACACCACAGCTACACTTCAAAGGTACTTCAATGGCAGTAAAGCACTTTGAGATGCAGTGGTTGTGAAATGAGTCTTTATAAATCCAGTGACTATATTGCATTGGATGGGCAGTGCTTTGGACTAAACTGCAATACAAATAAAAGATTGTTATTTCAATAGTTGCTTTCTGCATTTGTGTCTTGTGGATGCTGGATAGGCATTGAGGAGGTGAGTTACTCACTGATGAATTTCCAACATCTGACATGATCTTGTGGCCATTATAGTTATTTGGCTGGCCTAGTTCTGTTGCTGGTCAATGGATGTAATCATGGCAAAAGTATTGGTAACATTTTTTAAGATCAAGAGGAGATGATTAGATACTGTCTTGCTGGAGATGGACATTGCCTGGTACCACTGTGATGTAAATGTTACTTGCCATCTATCAGCCCAAGCCTGCATATTGTCCGGGTTGTGCTGCATTTGAACACCGACTGCTTCAGCATCTGAGGATTCGCAAATGGTGCTGAACACTGTGCAACCATTGGCAAACATCCCCATTTCCGACCTTATGATGGAGGCAAGGTCATTGATGAAGCAGCCAAAGATGGTTGGGCCTAGGACTCGACACAGAAGAACTAGGGTAGTGGTAGTGTTTCCACCTCTGAGCCAGGCGGTCTGGGTTCAAGTCCCACTACTCCGGGGGGATCAGTAATATTCTCTGAACAGATTGATTAGAAAATGTCTACAGTGAGGAATTTATTGCGTCTCCGTAATTTGTTGGTTCCCACACAACAATGTATAGTTTGACATGTTACAAATAAACAGTCAAAAACAGAGAGTTGTTGTCTTTCCTCTCAAGTAACCCATTAATTTCTGGCAGTTCAGAAATCCAGCATAACAACATAAATAATAGCAGGGGTAGACCATCTGGCCCATCGAGCCCACTCCGCCATTCAATAGGACCATGGCTGCTCTTTTCGTGGACTCAGCTCCACTTACCCACCCGCTCACTGAATCCCCTAATTCCTTTACCTTTCCAAATTCTATCTATTTTTGCCTTAAAAACATTCAGTGAGGAAGCCTCAACTGCTTCACTGGGCAGGGAATTCCACAGATTCACAACCCCCTGGGTGAAGAAGTTCCTCCTCAACTCAGTCTGAAATCTGCTCCCCCTTATTCTGAGGCTGTACCCCCTAGTTCCAGCTTCAGCTGCCAGTGGAAACAACCTCCCTGCTTCTATCTTATCTCTTCCCTCCATAATTTTCTTTGTTTCTATAAGATCCCCCCCTCATTCTTCTAACGCCCAATGAATATAATCCTAGTCTACTCAATCTCTCCTCATAAGCCAAACCCCTCAACTCCAGAACCAACCCAGTGAGCCTCCTCTGCACCCCCTCCAGTGCCAGTACATTCTTTCTCAAGTAAGGAGACCAAAACTGTACACAGTACTCCAGGTGTGCCCTCACCAGCACCCAATATAGCTGCAGAATAACATCTCTGTTTTTAAACTCCATCCCTCTAGCAATGAAGGACAACATTCCTTTCAGCGCACAGTGGCAAAATGCTGAAGAACTTTCTTATTTTTGTGACTTTGAGAAGAAACAGATGGATTTCACAGCCCAATATACAGGAAAAGCACAGCCTCACCTCAGCCGATTGCTACTTCAAGCTAATTGATTCCTTTAAATGCGCTTGTAGAGATGACCTTCGTTCGTCCTACTTAACTCAATTAGTTTCCAATTAGAATTGTCCATCTCAGTACAAGTGGCATTCCTCTGCAACCTAACGTAATTGGTTTGCACTTGAATGCCCACCCAGCATTGTCAATGCTGCTCTGAGCGTGTGTTTGAATCACCCAGGAATTGTCCTGTTTAACCCCAAAGTGCCTTTCTCCTGAATACTTAAGGGCAGCAGGCGGCTGAGGATGCAGCAATCCCCTGCAGGGGTAAAGGTGTTGTATAACAAGACCATGCCAAGACTCAAAATTACCGGGGTGAATCCACCCCCAGGAATAAAAAGTCACGAGGCCATCCGATGGGAGAAAGTACCCACGTGTCCCCTGAAATGAGATTGGTCAGGATTAGTGAGGAATCAGCCCTCCCATCCTATGCGAATGCTTTCATCCTAAGCCAGCTGCAGTGTTCCAGTGAAGCACACCCACACAGTGGAGGAATGTCACCTTGGCACAGTGGTTAGCACTGCTGTCTCATATCGCAAGGGACCCTGGTTCAATTCCAGCCTCAGGTGACTGTCTGTGTGAAGTTTGCACGCTCTCCCCCTGTCTGAGTGGGTTTTCTCCCTCAGTCCAAAGATGTATAAGTTAGGGTGGTTTGGCCATTGCCAGGGATGTGCAGGCTAGGTGGATCAGCAATAAGAAATGCAGCGTTATAGGGTGTTGGTCTGGGTGAGTTAGTGTGGACTGGATAGTCTGTTTCCTTGCTGTAGGGATTCTATGAATTCCTGTTTACATACAGTACATCCTTCAGGAGTTAACATCAAGTTCATACAACGTTACACAATGATGCTGCCTGAACTGCTGTGCTCTTCCAGCACCACTAATCCAACAACGTTACACAATTGCCCATTTTGATTACACATCTCTCAGTGACTTGTTTGAATGAATTAGCTCTCAATAGAGCTAACGTATTTTCTGTTATTAACCCTGACCTTTAACACTAATTCTTCATCTACATCTCTCCTCGACTATCATTAGCATCACTTTTGGCTCTGTGCACCCTCACATCTGTTCTATTTGCTCCTCCTTCCCTGTTGTCAACAGAGTAAAAAAAAAATATTTTCCCAGCCCCCTTCAGTTCTGAACAAGAGTCATGTCAGATTCAAAACATTAACTCTGTCTCTCTCTCTCTCTCTCTCATCAAACATGGCCAGACCTGCTGAGTTTCTCCAGCATTTTCTGTTTCATTAAGGAAAAAGAGTTGCGACTGAGCATGAAATTGATGGCTAGAAAGTAAAATCAGAAGGTTTTAAAGCAACAGCAACAGCCTTCAGCCACAACCTGTAACCTCGTGACGTATCTCCAACCTTATTATTAAACCAGGGGTTCACCCCATTTCAATGAATCACAGAATCATAGCAGACAGCACTGAGAGACCCTTTGGCCCACCAAGTCTGTACTGCCAAAGCCGCACTAAATCCGCATTAGAACCTGCCCCGGAGCCTTGAATGTTATGACATTTTAACAGCTCATCTAAGTACTTTGTAAATGTTGTGAGGCTTCCTGCCTCAATGCTTTTCCTAAAATCCCCATTAAACTTCCTGACTTTCACCTTAAAGTGGTTCCCCTTGTCATTGACCCTTCAAGTAAGAGGAATGGCTGCTTTCTATCCACTCTATCCTTGCCTCTCATAACTGGTGGTCTCCCCTCGAGCTTCTCTGCTCCAGACAAAGCAATCCGAGCTTATCCAGCCTCTCTTCATCGCTGAAATGCTCTAGATTAGAGTGGTGCTGGAAAAGCACAGCAGGTCAGGCAGCATCCGAGGAGCAGGAAAAATCGATGTTTCGGGCAAAAGCCCTTCATCAGGAATGGAGGCAAGGAGCCTCCAGGGTGGAGAGATAAGTGGGGGGGGAGGGTGGCTTTTCACATTGATGCCCTGGGGTCGAAGTGTTCCGAGACAGAAGATGACGTGTTCTTCATCCAGGCATCGGGTGGTAAGGGAGTGGTGGTAGAGGAGGCCCAGGACCTGCATGTCCTCAGCAGAGTGGGAGGGGGAGTTGAAATGTTGGGCCATGGGCCACATACGTTCAAGACACCACCCACACTCTCCACCTCCTCCAAGGCTTCCGTTTCCCCGGCCCCCAACGCCTCATCTTCACCATGAACACCTCCATCCGCCATAACCAAGGCCTCAAAGCCCTCCGTTTCTTCCTCTCCCAGCATCCCACCAGTACTCTTCCACTCATTCGTTTGGCTGAACTGGTCCTCACCCTTAACAATTTCTCCTTCGAATTCTCCCACTTCCTCCAGACCAAAGGGGTAGCCATGGGCACCCGTGTGGGCCCCAGCTATGCCTGTTTCTTTGTTGGCTGCATAGAACAGTCCATCTTCCGTAGTTACACCAGCACCACTCCCCACCTCTTCCTCCATTACATTGATGACTGCATTGGCGCCACCTCGTGTTCCCACGAGGAGGTTGAGCAGTTCATCAACTTCACCAACACATTCCACCCTGACCTTAATCTCACCTGGACCATCTCTGACACCTCCCTTCCCTTCCTGGACATCTCCATCTCCATTAATGACGAACGACTTGACACTGACATTTTTTACAAACCCACCGACTCTCACAGCTACCTGGATTACACCTCTTCCCACCCTACCGCCTGAAAAAAATGGTATCCCGCATTCCCAATTCCTCCGGCTCGGCCGGATCTGCTCCCAGGAGGACCAGTTCCACCACAGAACAACACACCAGATGGCCTCCTTCTTTAAAGACCGCAATTTCCCCTCCCACGTGGTTGAAGATGCCCTCCAACGCATATCATTCATATCCTGCACCTCTGCCCTCAAACCCCACCCGTCCAACTGCAACAAGGACAGAACCCCCCGGTCCTCACCTTCCACCCTACCAACCTTCGCATAAACTGCATCATCCTCCACCATTTCCGCCACCTCCAAACAGACCCCACCACCAGGGATATATTTCCCTCCCCACCCCTTTCACATCCATCAAAGTTTTACCTGCACATCCACTAATATCATTTATTGCATCAGTTGCTCCCGATGCGGGCTCCTCTACATTGGGGAGACTGGATGCCTCCTTGCAGAGCACTTTAGGGAACGCACCAATCAACCCCACCGCCCCGTGGCCCAACATTTCAACTCCCCCTCCCACTCAGCTGAGGACCTGCGGGTCCTGGGTCTCCTCCACCGCTGCTCCCTCACCACCCGAAGCCTGGAGGAAGAACGCCTCATCTTCTGCCTCGGAACACTTCAACCCCAGGGCACCAATGTGGACTTCACCAATTTCCTCATTTCCCCTGCCCCCACCTTACCCCAGTTTCATTCTTCCAGCTCAGCACCATCCTGATGACCTGTCCTACCTGCCAATCTTCCTTCCCACCTATCCACTCCACCCTCCTCTCTGATATATCACCTTCATCTCCACTTCCATCCACCTAATGTACTCTTGGCTACCTTCTCCCCAGCCCCACACCGCCCTCCCATTTATCTCTCCAGCCTGGAGACTCCCTGCCTTCATTCCTGATGAAGGGCTTTTGCCCGAAACGTCGATTTTCCTGCTCCTCGGATGCTGCCTGACCTGCTGTGCTTTTCCAGCACCACTCTAATCTAGAATCTGGTTTCCAGCATCTGCAGTCCTTGTTTTTATCTCACGATCTTATTGAGGTTTATAAAATCATGAGGGGCATGGATAAGGTGAACAGTCAAGGTCTTTTCCCCCAGGTTAAGGAAGTCCAAAACTAGAGGGCATGGGGTTGAGGGTGAGAGGGGAAAGATTTAAAAGGAACCTAAGGAGCAAATATTTCACACAGCGGGTGATACGTGTATGGAATGAGCTGCCAGAGGAATGGTGAAGGCTGGTACAATTACAACATTCATAAGGTATCTGGATGGGTATATGAATAGGAAGGGTTTGGAGGGATATGGATCAAATGCTGGCAAATGGGACTAGATTAAATTAGGATATCTGGTTGGCATGGGCAAGTTGGAGTCAAGGGTCAGTTTCTGTGCTGTACATTTCTATGACTCTCTGACTGATTACAGAGAAAAGGAGTCGATTGCGGAAATTGAACATAAGGCTAAGACTTTTAAAATGGGATTAGTTTTGAATGACATCATGGTCAGCGCAGCCATGCTGGGCCGAAGAGCCTGTTCCTGTGCTGTACTGTTCAATGGGCTATGTTTCTAAAACGAAGGTTGTGCCAATTAGAAAATTCTCTGCGACTGCAGAACATTAACAACCTTCTTCATTTCAGTATCACCGGATTGTAATATTCAAGTGATTGCTGAGAGGCAACATCATTACTGTCAAAACCTATTAACACAGCAACAGTAGAGGAATACGCAAGGATATCCAAAATGACAGGAAGGCAGACGATACTCAATTCAGTCTTACGAGAACAGGGAAGAATTCATCAAGAGAAGAGAAGATTAAGAGAGAAGGGAAAGGAAGAAGGGAAGTGGAGAAGATTTGACTGGGGAAATAGTGTGAGAACAAAGGTTAACAGCAATTGGGTTTGAGAATAAGAATACTCAAAAAAAAAGAGAAATTGTTGAAGCTGTGCTACAAATGAACAGCTAGAAGCCAGGTGGAAAGGAGCAAAGATTGAAATAAGGTGGAGAAAGCAGAAGAGGGGGAAATTTTAAAGAGGGGGCTAATATTCTCCCCATAGTATGGGCATTTGTTCTGTATCCGTGAGACGCCTTTAACACTGAAAAGTCCTTACCTTTAAAGTAGACTTTTAAAACTCCAAGTCAAATCCAGGCATCGCTCACAAAAAGCTTAAAAGCTGTCAAAAAAAATCGATCCCATGCAATATCACTGTATTTCAGGTCTTAGCGTTCTTAAATGGGATGGGCTACTGCTGGTATTGAGGGCCCAGGTCCTCTCAATAGCAGAATCTCTTCAGGTCCCTGCGACCCTAATCCAATGTAAAACAGAAAGAAACAAATTCTTCTTTTAGTGAGCTGATGTAGAGCCTCCTCCTGCCTGTAGCACCAGCAGCTTAATAATTCCATTTAGGAATGCTTTTCTTTAACACCAGCTCCGTTCCCAGATGTCAGGGGCAGACCCTTTGTTTGGTCGTCTCCTCTCCCTCCACAATTGACATTCAATCACATCTGGGTACCAAGTGACAAGGTGAGTGGCCAAATGACCTTTGACTCCACACTACATTGACCAGAAAGTGGCCGTTACCTCATGAAATCCTCCGCTGAACCTTATAACATACAGGGTACATTTATTGGCTTTTATGAACAGTTCTTATATGTCGAATTTTACCCCCTGCATCTTTACCTCTAGATTGTATAAGCATATCTTAAATTTAAATTTGTGCTTCAAATCAGACAATTCAATTCAATACAGCACAGGAACAGGCCCTTTGGCCCACCTAACCTGCACCGACTCCTAATCCTCATTTAGACCCACTACTTACTGTCCATGCGCAGTTTCTACCCCTTTGTTTACCTCCACTTCATGTGTCAATCAAGATATACCTTAAACATTGCTAACTTGCCGAGTTCCACCACCTCCACTGGCAGTGCATTCTACACCCTCTGTGTGAAAAGTTTTCCCTGCATTTCTCCCCTACACTTTCCCCCTCTCGCTTTGAATCTGTTGCTTCTTGTAGTTGACCATTCCTGGGAAAAAAGGCCTCTAATTATCCACCCTATCTATGAATCTCATATTTTTGCAGACCTCCTTCTGGTCACCTCTGAGCCTCTGTCTGTCCAGTGAAAACAACCGAGTTTATCCAACCTCTCCTCAAACCTAAAACAGTCCAGACCAGGCAACATCTTCACTGCACCCTCTGACCAGATCCCACAATGCCCCTAAAGGTTCTGTCGTTTCTTGTATAATTCGCACTTGAATTTGATCTTCCAAAGTACATCACCTTGCATTTGTCCGGATTAAACTCCATCTGCCATTTCTCTGCCCAAATCTGTGATCTATCGATATCCGGCTGTATCCTTTGACAGTCC
Organism: Chiloscyllium plagiosum; assembly: GCF_004010195.1. Taxonomy (NCBI): domain Eukaryota; kingdom Metazoa; phylum Chordata; class Chondrichthyes; order Orectolobiformes; family Hemiscylliidae; genus Chiloscyllium; species Chiloscyllium plagiosum. The sequence continues at coordinate 110,371,158 of NC_057714.1, read as the reverse complement.
TCCTCACTATCTGCAACTCCACCAACTTTGGCATAATCTGCAAACCTACCAATCAGACCACCTGATTTATTTTATTTTATTTTTTATTAGATTCCCTACAGTGTGGAAACAGGCCTTTCGGCCTAACAAGTCCACACCGACCCTCCGAAGAGTAACCCACCCAGACCAATTCCCCTACATTCACCCCTGACTAATACTCCTAACACTACAGGTAATTTCCCATGGCCAATTCACCTAACCTGCATATCTTTGGACTGTGGGAGGAAACCGGTGCACCTGAAGGAAACCCACGCAGACACAGGGAGAATGTGCACATTCCATACAGACAGTTGTCCGAGGTGGGAATTGAACCCGGGTCCCTGGTGCTGTGGGGCAGCAGTGCTAACCACTGAGCCACCGTGCCGCTCATATTACATATGGCTTTAACGCGCTAGTGACTATGCTACCAATACTTTCTGTCTTCCACTATCATTTAATAGAGCCTAGATTCTGCATACTTTGCAACAGGAAACACCACTCTGGGAGCGCATGATGGATGATTTTGCGTACAATTATGAGAACGGCAGAGCAAAAGCCTTGGTGGGAGGTGGTTACGGTAGTGGAGATGGAACAAGGATGAGCAGTAGAGAGAAGATGGTGGCCTTACCCTGGCAGAACAGGGAAGATTGTTGAGGTCTTTCTTACATCACTGGGCATTTCTCAGCACTGACACAGGTAGCAACCCCAGGCCAGGCTGGCAGTGTCAGGTGGTACGGTCTCCTCTGCCAGGGACAGGGCTGAGCCTCCCCAACACCACCTCATCCACCAGTACCTCTCAGGAGTGGCACGTACGTCCACCTCTGGTGAAGGGCAGGGGCACCATAGGAGCATTGGGCATTGGTAATGAGGTAAGTTTTGGAAAGTAATCTCCCTGAGAAGAGCCATCCTCGAAACTCATCAAAAATGAACACTTAGCCAATTGCCCCGTAAAATACAATTAACATTATGTAGTTTTTAAATTCTTCAAGAAACAATTCACAGCTTGTAAAGGGATAAAATAAAAACAGAAAGTGTCAGAGAAACTCAGCAGGTCTGGCAGACAGGGAAACAGAGTCAACATTTCGGGTCTGTTCTGACCCTGATTCAGATCCCCTGCATCCACGTGATTTCACTTGTACTGAAGTGAGACTTTACATGTGCAATTGGTCACTTTCTAATCCAGAAACATTGATTGCAAGTAATTAACAATTGTAGCAGCATTAAGCGGCTGCTAATTACTAAACCTAATGTTCTATGTGTGAGATTAATGGGAAATTAATGCGCAAATCCTGCAAAACTATAAAAATCACAGGGACATTAAGTGTGAGGGATTGTGGTTCAGTGTAGCTAACTGTGATATGTTCAGCGTCTAGTCACAGAATGTCTTCTCTTTTGCCACAAGTTGAGCACTGATGAGATGGGCATCGTTTACGTGCTTTACTAGAATACCGTGTAAGGTCTGCCTGCCTAAGAAGAACAGGGGGCCCACTCAGAAATTGGGCCCTGCTGACACCTCAGCTAAATATCTGGATGGTCAATGTACAGACTTGTATAAACGAATGATTAATTACGATCTCTGCATGTAGAGAAATGCAAAGTGTCATAAGAATGGCATGACCAATTGTATCGATATCAAAATAATTTTATGAATAAAGTATATTTTTGCAATTAAAAAAATGTTTTTTTTTGCGAATCAAGTTTGCAAAGGAGCAGAATTCTGGAGGCACATTACAGAGGAGAAGTTAAAGCTATAAAACAGTTGGAAGAGTCATTTATCTGAATGAATCAGGGCCAACATCCACACACTGACACACATTCCAAACAAAGAGTCTCCTCTGGCTGTCTCTATTTTAAAACTGGCTCTATAATTAGATTAGATTACTTACAGTGTGGAAACAGACCCTTCGGCCCAACAAGTCCATACTGACCCTCCGAAGAGCAACCCACCCAGACCCATTCCCCTACACCTAATACTACGGGCAATTTAGCATGGCCAATTCACCTAACCTGCACATTTTTGGACTGTGGGAGGAAGCCAGAGCACCCGGAGGAAACCCACATAGACACGGGGAGAATGTGCAAAATCCACACAGAGAGTCGCCTGAGGTGGGAATTGAACCCGGGTCTCCGGCACTGTGAGGCAGCAGTGCTAACCACTGTGCCACTGTGCCACCCATAATTTCCCCCACCCTACTGGTTCCCTGACAGGAGTAAGGTGCACATGCCCTGTGTCTGGCCCAAGTGATTATTCTTCATGAGTAGGTCTTGAGGAGGATTGAGGAGCTCAGTGTAACATTCCTCACTGGGCTCAGTGTAACATTCCTATCTCTTTGCTGCTTCAGGTCGGAGGAGCACCTTCTAGCTTGTGGAAAGATATTGACTGAATTTTAAATGCCTCCACAGCCGTTTCAATGCACTGTCACTGTTGTGATTTCTGACCTGCCCAGTCAGACACAATGTTGCACTGCCTATTTCTCTGGAAGAAAGTCCATTTTTCTGTCTGATTTCCCTGGGTTTGTGCAGATTTTCGGCCTAACTTACTTCAGACAATAAGGAGAAAAACTCACGGCAGTTCATCTCTTCATGTTCAGATTCCCAACAATAACTTGCATTTATGTAGCATCTTTAACATTCCAAGGCGTGTCACAGACACGTTATAAAGCAACATTTGACCAAATGCTTGGTTAAAGTTAGAATGTTTGGAGGAGTGTCCAAAAGGATGAAAAGGAGAGAAAGAGAGACAGAGAGAGACAGACAGACAGAGAGAGTGTGTGTGTGTGAGAGAGAGAGCGAGAGAGAGAGGGAGACGGAGAGGTGTAAAGAGGTAAAGCACAGAGTTTAGAGCATTCAGACATTAAGGCACATCCACCTTGCATGGAGCAAGTCAATTCACAGAAGCTTGAGAGGCGAAAATTAGTGGAGTGCAGAAATCTCGAGGGAAGTCAGGGAGAGGGCGAGACCCTGGAGAGAGGTTTGAACACAGTGACAAGATACAAAACAGGTCTCCACAGCCAGTCAACAGAGAAACAACCCAGGTTTCCGGCACTCAGAGGGACTGCCAGAGACAAGACTCCGGCTCAGCCTAAGGCAGGAGTCAACTCTGAGCCCTTGGCCATCCATATACATGCACTGCCAGATGCAGGGGCAGCTGCAGGTTTGCAGGAGTCAATAGTCACTACAGCCTAACACTTACATAGCACTCTAGCACAATGGCAGCACTGCAGCAATACCATCGGAGGGCATGCTGCTGTCTCCGTAGACAGCTTGGCAGCTGCCATGGGGAACCAGGTCCAGCATTCTAAGTAACTACTGGATATACAAGTGAACCTGCATTCCATTACTATAGTCACTGGCCCCCAATGGCAAGGCAGTAAAGGGCACTGACCCTACTCTGGTGTCTGTTCCTCAAAGGGGGAAACAGGGCAGTGCCAGGAGGTACCCAGCCAAAAGATGAAACACATATAGAGGTCTCCCATCGTCCCCCACCCCATCTCTCAGGATACTCAGAGATGGTTGGGCAAAGCCCATGAACTGATCTCAGAGGTTGGCTTTACTCACTGTGCCAGGGCCCCCTGACTGGCGGGTGCCTCTGTGGACATTGGTTTCCTAAAACCTTGAGTCAGGGCCAATTGCTCGCAGCACATGTAGTGACTGTGTACATGGTGCTGGTGTGAGATTGACGTAGCAATGTACAACCACCAATGCGTTCAGGTCTGTGACTGCTGACTGTGAACAAACATGGCAAGCTGCCAGGCTTTGGGTCAAAGTCAAACAGCAAGGTAGTATATAAGACCATAAGAAATAGTAGCAGGGGTAGGCCATTCAGCCCCTCAAGCTAGAGTACTATGAGCCTTTAAACTCTGGCTGAGGGGGCAAAATGGAAAAAGGCAGTGCAGGGGTGCTGTGAGCATCCAGGTAGGTGTTATGTGAATGAACATGAAAAGGGTATGTGAGGGGCCCTGAGATACTGTTTAATCCATTCATAGAATCCCTACTGTATGTAAGCAGGCCATTTGGCCCATCAAGTCCACATTATCTCACCAAAGTGACCCCCTATCCAATCCCTGGGCACACGAGCACAGCCAACCCATCTAACCTGCACAACTCTGGACTGTGGGAGGAAACCAGAGCACCTGGAGAAAGCGCACATAGACACGGGGAGAATATGCAAACCCCACACAGTCACCTGAGGCTAGAATCAAATCCGGGTCCCTGGCGCTGTGAGGCAGCAGCACTAGCCACTGAGCCATTTAACAGCCTACTCCAAGCCAAGAGATGTTTTCCTGCCTGTGCAGCAATGCAACAAAAGCTGCCAGCACACTTCAAAGGCAGCATTGAAGCCCCAGCTTCCACAGGTCAGGATGACAGCAGCTTTGAAACATTTGATCGATTTCTACCACCCTGGTGTTTTTTAGATTCAGTTATACATGAGGTCAAGTCATTTCCCTAAACAAGACCTTCGTTGGGGGAGGCTACCACCAACACCTGCATTTGTAACACCCTCTTTACTGCAGAACACCACTCAGCCCTGCACAGGAGGCAGAAAGTGAGGTCTGCAGATGTTGGAGATCAGAGTCGAGAGTGTGGTGCTGGAAAAGCACAGCAGGTCAGGCAGCATCTGAGGAGAAGGAGAATCGATGTTTCGGGCCGGAGCCCTTCACCAGGAATGAGGCCTGACCTGCTGTGCTTTTCCAGCAACACACTCTCGACACCGCACAGGAGGCACCAGTTTGAACTTGGCACTCAGCCCAAGGAGGAGATTTAGGTTTAGGATAGCAACAGGGACAAGGTAAGTTTGGGGAAGCACTTCAATGAAAAAAAGAGAGAGAGAGATAGGTTTAGGCCAGGAATTTGAGGGGTTAGGTGGCTAAAATCATGAACAATCTGGTTTCAATCTGGAATTGTGTCGAGCTAATCAGGCAGTCCAGAATTTATAAGGAGAAGGCAGTGAGGGAATCAATTGAAATCAACTCAATGGATGAAGTTACAAGAGAGGAAGGTAATAAAGTGTTGCATATTAATTTTGCTGTATCGTGTTTGAAAAGTACAGAACAAAACAGCAGCATTGATTTCTGATTCTGATTATTATTGATATAAGTGCATGACTAGTTCGAATTTCAAAGACATGTCTCATCCATAGAGATTGATTCAGCGTCTCAGCAAGATGCACTTAGCCCTAACTTTTCATTGAAATACTATCCTCGGTCTGTGGCAAGTGGCAATAACTTTTATGGTCCTTCGTGTGTCTCTTCTTGTCATTACATAAGAAGCCATCATAATGAGAAAGCGTTTGCAATTGGGGAAGGCAATGCAAACATAGAGAGGGATGTTCAGGAATCTTCTACTTCAGGGTCTTCAATGTCCCTCTCATCTCAAAGTGCCCAAAACTACTCATTCTAGATCAGGAAGTGTACCATTTCACCACAGGATCCTCCAAATTACACTATAAGGGAGTCTCTATGACTTTGTATGATTGTCTCTAAAGATGGCAATGCAGTGACCTGTTTAGCACCTCTTTTCAATTGTTATTTCCACTGACTACACTTCAGAAATATTTCACTGACTGTAAAATGCTCTGAGACTGTGAAAGGCAATAAAGCAAGATATTTATTTTGCTCCTTTGTCACTGATGTCCTTGAGTGGAACTTTTTCTTATATTTTACAACCCCAAGCCTAATAAAAATGTACACATAGTAACACAGTCCCCTTCACAAGCCCGGATTGCTCCTGTTAACCATCACAGTCTGAACAGAGAAGAAGCAGTAAACGCTTTCCATGGTGGATCGTAACAGCTTTTTGGATGCCCAATATCCATCATTGGCACCAGGGATTGGCAGGCATTTTCACATAGCAGGGTTTCCTTACCCATCAGTGATGGAGACTTCGCTGCCATTTAATACGTTAGGGAACATTAACTGGATGTAGAGAAAGCTACCGGCCAATCTGACTGCAGGGTCAGAGCATTCTCATCTCAGCAGTGCCACCAGGAGAGATGGCCACAGCTGGGACTACATCCAGTCCCAGTGGAGAGCAAGCCGGACTGGATGGAAGGGGAGGCCTTGCATCCCAGCAGAATGCAAAGGCAGCCCTTCTGGGAGAGGACCACCACTCCTGTACCCGCTTCCCAACTGAGACCTAAGCAGGGTCACCTTGCTGGGGTTACCTGTATCCGGTTCTGAGGAAGGGTCACTGGACCCAGAACCTTAACTCTGTTTTCTCTCCACAAGGTGCTGTCAGACCTGCTGAGCTTTTCCAGCAGTTTCTATTTTTTGTTTCAGATTGAGACCATGTGCAGTTCTTTGGGCTTCTTACCTGTATCCTGTGCCTGTTTACTGAACATAGTGGCCAGGCAGAAGTTGCCCAGATACTGGGGCAAGGGCAGCAGGGCTACTTAGGCCTCATCTGATCCTCATAAAATTGCAGCTTGATTGGGGTGATAGGTGGGAAAAGGGAAGGACACTGGCATAGCTTTTCACCAAACACCTCTGCCCCCCCACCTAAAAATTCATTATCTGGGAAACTTACTTGTGCCCTTTATGATGGCAATAGTGGGTATTCAATATAATCGGCTCTCTTTCTACTTACCAAGAGAAACTCATACAAATCCTATAGATGGAAAGGAGCCGTGCATCTCTGGCTCAGACACATGGCAATGGCAAATGGAGAAGGGGGACCGAATACTCTCAAGTCTCTACAGGCCGTAGTTCTGAAAATAAGGTCCAAGGTGTAAGCCTGGGCCTCCCGGTTGTTAATTGCAGATATTTTTAAACTACTTGTTCAAACATTTTATGACACACCTAAGGGAAGGCAATGGCCTCGTGGACCGTTAACCCAGAGACCATTTTAACCCCACTGGGAAGATGGTGGAATTTGAATTCCACATAAAATAATAATCTGGAATTAAAAGCCTAGTGATGACTGTGAATCCATTGCTGATTGTCGGAAAAACCCATCTGGTTCATTAATGCCATTTAGGGAAGGAAACTGTCCCCTTTACCTGATCTGGTCTCCAGACTCATAACAATGTGGTTGACTGTTAACTGCCCTTGGACAGCAAGTACAGACAACAAGCAAAACAAACATCATTTACAAAATACCGTGCAAGGACTGTAACAAACACTACACTGGACAAACAGGCAGACAACTAGCCACCAGGATACATGAATATCAACTAGCCACAAAACGACATGACCCTCTCTCACTCGTATCCTTACATACAGATGAGGAAGGACACCACTTTGACGGGGCCAACACATCCATCCTTGGACAAGCCAAACAGAGACACGCATGAAAATTCCTAGGAGCATGGCATTCCACCCAGAACTCTATCAACAAACACATCAATTTGGACACCATCTACCACCCTCTGAGAAAAAGAACTGGAAATGACATCATCAGCCCAAGGAAACCTAAACACATAAATAGAATGCAGGTCATAACACCAGTACTTCACCAGACACCCACTGATGATGTTACCTAGTATAGTGACAAAATGTCTGAAACTGAACCTTCCAGCTCACTGAGCAAACTCACATCCTGCCCTCTGGGCAATTAGGGATGGGCAATAAATGCTGGCCTAGTTAGTGATGCTCTCATCTTGTGAAAGAATAAAAGAAAAAAAAACTCCTCTGGAGGAAGTGGGGGTCGAACCTAGCCCTTGTGGCCCAGAGCTAGAGATGCTACCACAACATCACAAGTATCCTATGTTGATAATGGTATAACCTAAAGTTAAGTGTATACAGGTTGGGTGCATTCATTAGATAATGATATGAACAGGTAAAGAGACACGTATTGGCACTAGTAGTGAGTTATAGCAAAGAAGACATGTTAATGCTTCACTTAACTGAATAAAGATTGGCTTCTGCTCCCTTCTTTCACCTTTAGGCAACCATTCTCTGTCATCATATTAAACCTCTTACAGACAGTTCTTAAGGAAGGAAACCATAAGTCAATTTTTGTTCAATTATAGATTTGTTCATAAAGTTGGACATTTCAAGTATATAACTCCTAACTCCAAATCCACTCAGTATTATTCAGTACTATCCATGGTATCTGTGTAAGCTTTGCACTTGTGGTTGGAATGTACAATACAGAAGCTGATGTATCTAGACTAAGAAAAGCAGAAACATATCATTGCTTTCTTTGCAAAAAGGTGTAAAGCTGTTTTCTTACCATCTGCTTGCTTTGGTGAAAGTTAAAGCTCCTATATCATTGCTCTATGAAGAACAGGACATTTAATTCAACTTTTCATTAATATTTTTCACTCCTGGATACAAAATTACTTGATCAATCATCTCGCTGCTGTCATGGGCTCTGACCATATCTCTACTGTTTGCCATGTCTCTAAGTAACAGCTGTTGCTCCACGTCAATATAATTTATTGTGGGTGAAGTAATTGTATGTGGAGTGAAATATATTTGCAAATGTTTCTTTTATATAAAGTGGTGAGTCACAAAAATTGCTACATATCTTTGAACTTTCCCTTAGCTGTTTAAGCAGGACTGTGTTTTCTATCTTCCAATTTAGAGTTAAATGTGATAAAATATTACAGGGTAACAGAGGAAAAACGTAAATGGCAATAAATGATTTTGGAAATGTGCAAGTATAAAAATCTGAAACTAAGGTAGGCTGCTCACTTTGAACAATTTAAAAATATTGCCACCTCCTCAGCTGATACAGCAATCCATCGAAACATTGTGATGGCATAAAGTTATTAGGGAAATGAACCAATCATGATAAAAGCTTCCAGCAGCCTGCAGTGCGCATCAGGCAAGGTGAAATGCTGTGATTGTCTTTAATAAGTTTATGGGCAAATCCTCCAAGTTTCTGAATGACTTGAAATTACCTATGGTCAGTATGAAGCAATTTGAAATTGCAATAAATGTAAGTGACGTGGAATTTCAAACCGATTATATACATTCTTAAGTGCCCAAGTGCAGCCCAAGAAAGTGAAACATATCAAGATAAGCCCAATTAAATAATTACGCTGTGAATTTGATCCAAACACCATTAGTTTTCCTTTTCTCTGGGTTTTAGATAATGGAATACAAAAATAAATGGGCAATTCTGTAATTGTGTTATGTATTTGTGTGACAGATAAATACTTGTCCCACCAATCATTCTCTTTATTGTTTAATAACTTTATATGTGAATAGTTAGGCTCTACAATGAGGCATTGAAGCAGCACAGTTGGAAATTAAGGGAAACATGAGCAAATAATATTTTCTGCAGATTATTTTGAATGTCAGGAAGCAAAGAAATTACATTGATTATGATCTATCCATTTAGAAAACATGTCTGATTGTGGTGTCTGTTGTGCATGTCTAATTTGCTTCCTTTTAATGCTTCTTTGTTCTTTAACTTTGCCCTGCTAGCTCAATCTCTGATTTCTCATCAGCTCCTGTTGAGGGACGGCAATATTTTTAAATTGTTCAAGGTGAGCGACCTACCTCAGTTTCAGATTTTTATACTTGCGGCACATTTCCAAAATCATTTATTGCCATCTAAGTTTTTCCTCTGTTGCCCCGTAATATTTTATCACTTTTAACTCTACACATAAATTGATGGAAAGAAAATGCAATCGTGTTTAAATGCCACTTAAACAGCTAAGGGGAAGTACAAAGACGTAGCAATTTTTGTGACTCACCACTTTACATGAAATAAACATTTGCAAATATATATTAACTGGTGTGCTATTTACCAGCTATACTAACAAACTTTTAGAATTGGCTCTTACTATCCAGGTAATCACTCAATGCCATGTACATAAATGATATAGATACAAGTGAGAATGTTGGCGAGTGGAGGGGAGATGATAAGTAAGTTTGTGGATGACACAAAGCTTGGTGAGGTATGTAATATTGAGGAAGAAGGTCTTGGGTTACGGAAAGGTAGGGATGGCTTGCTCAGATGGGCAGACCAGTGCCAGATGGAACGTAACCCTGATAAATGTGAGGTGATGCACTTTGGAAAAAGGAACAAGACAAGGGAGTTTTCAATGAAAGGGAGGACACTAGGAAGCTCAGATGAATCATGAGGTATTCGCCAACATATCCATGAAAGTAGCAGGGCAGGTTAATAGGGTGGTTAAGAAGATATGAAGGATATTTACCTTTATCAGTCATGGTACAGATTATAAGGGACACAATGCTGGAGCGGTACAGAACTTTTGTTAGGCCACAACAAGAGGACTATGCTAAATTGCTGCATATTGCCCAAGGATCCTCAAGCTAGTGGATTAACTATGGTAAATGTGGGGTTATGGGGATAGGATGGGATGCTCTTCAGAGGTCAGTGTAGACTCGATGGGGCAAATGGCCTCTATCTGCACTGCAGGCATTTTTATGATTCTACCATCTGCCCCCTTGCTCCTCCTCCATCTCTGCCAAAAACCTCTACAGTGTGGAAGCAGGCCATCTAGCCCATACCACCCCTCTGAAGAGAACCCCACCCACACCCCTACTCTATATCCCTGCATTTCCCATGGCCACTCCACCTAGCCTGTACATCCCTGAACACTACGGACAAGCTAACATGGCCAATCCACCTAAACTGCACATCTTTGTCCTGTGGGAGGAAACTGGAGCACCCAGAGGAAACCCACGCAGACAGAGGGAGAATGTGCAAACCCCACATGGTCACCCAAAAATGGAATCAAACCCAGATCCCTGATACTGTGAGACACCACTGCTAACCACGGAGCCACCATGCCACCCTGTATGAAGTCACGTGACACCAGGTTATAATCCAACTGGTTTATTTGAAATCACAAGGTTTTCGGAGCACCGCTTCTTCATCATGTGAAATCAGGTGGGCACAACGCTCCGAAAACTTGTGATTTCAAAAAAACCTGTTGGACTATAACCTGGTGTCACAGGACTTCGGACATTGTCCAACCCTGTTCCAGATCAAAAATACACAAAAAACATTTTCGCCACGCCTTTCTGTTCTGAAGAAGAATCATACTAGGTTTGCTACATTAACTCTGTTTCTCTCTTGGCAGATGTTGCCAGACCTGCTGAGCTTCTCCAGCGTTCTCGGTGTCTGTTTCAGAATAACATCTGGAATTCTTCAAAAGATTCCCAGCTGGACTCTCCGTCAACACAAACACAGATTTATCCCATTTTTGCACCATTGAAAAGACATTTGGACAGTTTGCCTGTATTTTGGAATCCAAAGTGGCATAAGTAATACATGTGTTGGGTGGAGCATTGATCAGCCCCTATGAGCTTTGTAAGCTGCATCATGGGCTGAAGGTCCTGTACTGTTCTATGTTCTGTATTCTATGCACCTCAGTCTTATTGGCCTTAGAGGGTGGGTCAGTCAGGTAAGGTTCTAGGGACCTGGGTTCAAATCCTGCCATGGAATTTGAATTCAATAAAAATCTGGAATTAACCTTTGTGGATTGCTGGAAAAACCCATCTGGCTCACTAATGTCCTTTAGGGAAGGAAACTGCCATCCTTACCTGGTCTGGCCTACATGTGACTCCAGATCCACAGCAATGCGGTTGACTCTTAACTGCCCTCTGGGTAATTAGGGATAGGTAATAAATGCTGGCCAACCAGCAACGCCCACGTTCCGTGAATGAATGTAATAATTGCAGTATTAACCATTCAACAGCCCAGAGGGGCATTAAGGGTTAACATAGGAGTCACCTGGCAGGTCTTTGGAATGTTGCATCATTGGAAACAATCTGTGACTGAAAAATATGGAGGTTTGAGAGATTCACAATGGACTTCTTGGGGTGGGGATGCATCACTCCAACAGGTTTGCAGAGACTGAGAAAGGGGATAAGCATCAGATAAAATCGAGCCATTTAGGCAAATTAATTAACCTTAATTAGCTGCAGCTCCAGGACTCTAATTGCTGCTGCAAGTTCATATGCAAAGTCGAGATTAGAGAGTTGGGCAGCACGGTGGTTCAATGGTTAGCACTGCTGCCTCACAGCGTCAGAGACCTGGGTTTAATTCCCGCCTCAGGCAACTGTCTGTGTGGGGTTTGCTCCCTGTGTCTGTGTGGGTTTCCTCCGGGTGCTCTGGTTTCCTCCCACAGTCCAAAGATGTGCAGGTCAGGTGAATTGGCCATGCTAAATTGCCTGTAGTGTTAGGTGAAGGGGGAATGGGTCTGGGTGGGTTGCTTTTTGGAGGGTCAGTGTGGACTTAGCCGAAGGGCCTGTTTCCACACTGTAAGGAATCTAAACATGAGTGGAAATGGCTGTGCACATCTGCCTTTATCCTGCTGGAGTTTTACACAACACCACGTCCCAGGTTATGAATTGACTGCAGCTACTGATGGGCTAGGCCAGCCATGGTGAGGTCTGGCCCTTAACAAGAGAGGGCCATTCAGCCCTTCGAACCTGTTCCATCAATGCTAAATCGTGAATGATCAGTACCTTAACTCCGTCTTAGTAACTTTACCTTTGTAAAACCTCTCCCTAACAAAAACATAGGGAGGGGGCGATGGTGCCAGGATATTGTCTCTGGGCTAGTAGTAACCCAGAGAACCCAGGCAACGTTCTGGAGATCTGTCTTCAAATGGTGGAGCTCGGACTGAAAATATCTGGAATTAAAAATTTAATGATGACCATGAACACATTGCCAATTGTAAAAGCATGGTTCACGAACATGCTTTAGGGAAGGAACAGAGGGCTGTCAAGGTTAGGTCATTAAAAATATTTAAGACTGAGACAGACAGCTTTTTTAATCAGTAAGGGAAGGAAAGATTTTAGAGAAAAGGTAGGAAAATGGAGTAAGGATTATGAGATCAACCATGATCACATTGAATGGCAGAGCAGACTCGATGGGCTCCTACGTCTTACGCTCTTGTGGTCTTATGGTAAATCTGCCATCCTTACCCAGTCTGGCCTACATGTGACTCCAAGGACCACAGAGTGTGGTTAAGTGTTAATCGCCCTCTGAAGTGGCCTGAGCAAGTTGTACCCAACCACTAGAAAGCCTCAAAGGAATGCAAGCAGGTGGAGGACTTGGTATTGACCTGAGCAGTGGAAAGGAGGTGAGACCAACCTCCTCATCCCACTCCATGGCAAAATCACAGCACAAAGCCATAGTTCAATAGCTCTTGAATATTAAAGGGAATAGAGTCGATAGACTCCATTTGTCACCCATCGATGGTTAAAGTCAAGATTAGAGTGGTGCTGGAAAGGCACAGCAGGTCAGGCAGCATCCGAGGAGCAGGAAAATCGATGCTTTGGGCCAAAGCCCTTCATGAGGAAGCTTGATGAAGAGCTTTTGCCCGAAATGTCCATTTTTAGGTTATTATTTAAGAGACAAAGTGATATTGAATCTCGTTAAATGTGTTTAGAATAATACAGATGTCATTGATGGAAAGGAAAGTAATGAAAACTTCCACATTTTCTGATGTGCACAGACATTACACTACATAATATTATTCCTGGTGTTCACTCTGCCCTTTTCTCAGGGCCCGGTGATCACAGAAGGCCCCATGTCTATTCTTCATGCTCCCCTGTTAGACCTGGTCATAGAGGCAGGTAGTTCAGCAGAAAGATCTCCCAGAAACTCATGGCTTTTGGGGATGGGCCATGTGGCCAGGTCAAGAATGAGGTCCATGCGGAGTTCCTCTGACTTTTCACATCCCATTCCCACTCAGCGGCCAGCCATCAGGAGCGTGGCTCAGAAGTGTAGCTGAAAATACAGGAACTGGCCACTTTCCTGGGGGGGGGGGGGCGTATCTGCAACCAGGCCTCAAACATTACAGGGAAACCTGGATATAAGATGACAAAAAGTATGGTGCTGGAAAAGCACAGCAGGTCAGGCAGCATCCGAGGAGCAGGACATTTTGAGCATAAGCGCTTCACCAGGAATGTCATGAAGAGCTTTTTTCCTGATGCAGAGCTTATGCTCGAAACGTCGACTCTCCTGCTCCTCGGATTCTGCCTGACCGGCTGTGCTTTTCCAGCATGACACATTATGTCTCTGATCTCCAGCATCTGCAGTCCTCACTTTCTCCTGGATGTAAGAAAACCACAGTTGTCAGAGCTGCTTGCATCGCACCCCCTCTCAGATACCCAATGGGAGAGAGGAGGACTCCCACCTTCCATCAAGGACGCCTGGCCCCCACCAAACAGCCAAACGGAATGCCAGGCGGGGTACAGGCAGCTGCAGTGGAAATGGCACATCAGGAATATCTCAGGGGGCTTCAGAAAATTTGTCCACAAGTGTTAAACATTTAAGTGATTACTGTTATTCAACAGGAGAAAGTGAGGACTGCAGATGCTGGAGATCAGAGCTGAAAATGTGTTGCTGGAAAAGCGCAGCAGGTCAGGCAGCATCCAAGGAGCAGGAGAATCGACGTTTCGGGCATTCTCATCTATCCTGAAGAAGGGCTCATGCACGAAACGTCGATTCTCCTGCTCCTTGGATGTTGCCTGACCTGCTGCGCTTTTCCAGCAACACATTTTCAGCTCTGATCTCCAGCATCTGCAGTCCTCACTTTCTACTTACACAAGCCGTAATAAGCTTTCCAAGTCTGGGTAAATTTTAACCCCAAACACTGGAGGTTCTGCACTCTAGCCACAAAAGGAAACAATGTTTGTTGCCTTCCACTTGCAATGGGTTATATTACAGAAAGTAATGGGTAGCAGGAAGTTTATAAAAGGATTAGATTGTGCCAAAACATCACTTCTACAGACTGACAGTCTCATGAAGTACTTACAACACAGTAAAACAATTATCACCTTTACTTTGTCATTGTGCCTCAAGGCACTTCCTTGCCTCAGCTCAGTAACTTCTCTGAGAATTTTATAAGCTGTTTAGCGAGACTAAATGAATTGCTAACTTGGAGTGACCTGATATGGCCACACAGATAAACCTTCCATTGGACTGACAAACTCCAGGACGGTGCATCCTGACTTACCACAAAACCAATCTCTTTGACTAAGCTTTGGGTCATGGATCCAAAGATACCCCTTCATGAAGCTTGATTTCAAATTTTGTCTGAAAATGCTCTTGTGGACAGTTCTATTGAGTTAAAGTATAAATTATAAAGTGATCTGCCTCAGGGTGGGTTCTCTGCTCATTTTTCTGTGTCCAGCAGTCTTGCATTTTCTTCTTCGGTTCTTTGTAGGAGCCTCCCACTTTCAAATTAAGATCATCATTCCCTCTCTCCCTCTTGGTCTAACCTTACCTCAGTCATCTCCACCAAAAGCAGGACCTCAAGGGTAGCAATCTCTGCATTACTGGCAATGCCACACACTAGTGAGAGTAGGAATAAGAGGATAGGGCAGATGAATGTGTGGCTGAGGAAGTCGTACAGAGGGCAGGGGTTCAGATTTTTTGATGTTTGGGATCTCTTTTGGGGCAGGAAGACTGAGGAATTGAACTGCCTTTATTTCAATGCAAGAGATCTGACAGGCAAGACAGATGAACTCGGGACGTGGATGGGAACATGAGACTCGGACGTCATAGCTACTACAGAGACGTGGCTCAGGGAGGGACAAGCCTGCAGCTCCATGTTTTGGGATACAAATGCTACAGGAAGGCTAGAAGGAGTGACAAGAGATGAGGGGGAATGGCATTTTTGATTAGGGATAACATGAATTTGGTGCTTAGAGAGGAGATTCCTGAGGGATTGTCCAGTGAAGCTATATGGGTGAAACTGAGAAGCAAGGAGGGGCTGATCACTTTGATGGGATTGTTCTATAGATCCCCAACAGTCAGCAGCAAATTGAGGAGTAATTATGTAGGGATATTGCAAATAGCTGTAAGAATAATAGGGTTGTAATAGTTGGAGGTTTTAACTTTCCAAACAGCTGGAAAACTGAGAAGCAAGGAGGGGCTGATCACTTTGATGGGATTGTTCTATAGATCAGGGAGGAGAAAGTGAGGTCTGCAGATGCTGGAGATCAAAGTTGAAACTTTATTGCTGGAACAGCACAGCCGGTCAGGCAGCATCCAGGGAACAGGAGATTCGACGTTTCGGGCACAGGCCCTTCTTCAGGAATGAGCAGAGAGTGTTATATAGATCCCCAACAGTCAGCAGCATATTGAGGTGTAATTATGTAGGGATATTGCAAATAGCTGTAAGAATAATAGGGTTGTAATAGTTAGGGGTTTTAACTTTCCAAACAGCTGGAAAATGGGAAGCCTTCAAAAATGAGATAATGAGAGTCCAGAGACACTATTAGGGTGAAAGGGAAGGCAGGTAAGTGTAGGAATGCTGGATGACTAAAGAAATTGAGGTTTTGGTTAAGAGAAAGAAGCAAGCATATGTCAGGTACAGACAGGGGAAATCAAAAGAATCCTGAGAAGAGTATAAAGGCAGTAGGAGTATAATTAAGAGGGAAATCAGGAGGGCGAAAAGCGGAAATTAGATAGCTTTGGCAAATAGGGTTAAGGAGAATCCAAAGAGTTTTTATAAATACATTAAAGAGAAAAGGATAACTAGGGAGAGAATAGGGCCCCTCAAAGATCAGCAAGACAGCTTTTCTGTGCAGCCACAGGAGATGGGGGAGATACTAAACGAGTATTTTGCATCAGTGTTGACTGTGGAGAAGGATATGGGAGATATAGAATGTAGGGAAATAGATGGTGACATCTTGAAAAATGTCCATATTACAGTGCAGGATGTGCTGGATGTCTTGAAATGCATAAAAAATGGATAAATCCCCAGGACCGGATCAGGTGTACCCTAGAACTCTGTGAGTAGCTGGGGAAGTGATTGCTGGGCCCCTTGCTGAGATATTTGTATCATCGATAGTCACAGGTGAGGTGCTGGAAGACTGGACATTGGCTAACATGGTGGTGCCACTGTTTAAGAAGGGTGGTAAGAACAAGCCAGGGAACCGTAGGCCAGTGAGCCTGACGTCAGTGATAGGTAAGTTGTTGGTGAGAATCCTGAGGAACAGGATGTACATGTATTTGGATAGGCAAGGACTGATTAGGGATAGTCAGCATGGCTTTGTGCGTGGGAAATCATGTCTCACAAACTTCATTGAGTTTTTTGAAGAAGTAACAAAGAAGATTGATGAGGGCAGAGCAGTAGATGTGATCTATATGGACTTCAGTAAGGCGTTCGACAAGGTTACCCATGGGAGACTGATTAGCAACATTAGATCTCATGGAATACAGAGAGGACTAGCCATTTGGATACAGAACTGGCTCAAAGGTAGAAGACAGAGGGTGGTGGTGGAGGGTTGTTTTTCAGACTGGAGGCCTGTGACCAGTGGAGGGTCACAAGGATCATTGCTGGGTTCTCTACTTCTCATCATTTACATAAATGATTTGGATGTGAATATGAGAGGTACAGTTAGAAAGCTTGCAGATGACACCAAAATTGGAGGTGTCGTGGACAGCGAAGAAGTACACTGGGATCTTGACCAGATGGGCCAATGGGCTGAGAAGTGGCAGATGGAGTTTAATTTAGATAAGTGCGAGGTGCTGCATTTTGGGAAAGCAAATTTTAGAAGGACTTATACACTTAATGGTAAGGTCCTAGGGAGTGTTGCTGAACAAAGACACCTTGGAGTACAGGTTCATAACTTCTTGAAAGCAGAGTCGCAGGTAGATAGGATAGTGAAGAAGGTGTTTGGTGTGCTTTCCTTTATTGGTCAGAGTATTGAGTACAGGAGTTGGGAGGTCATGTTGCGGCTGTACAGGACATTGGTTAGGTCACTATTAGAATATTGTTTGCAACTCTGGTCTCCTTCCTATCAGAAAGATGTTGTGAAACTTGCAAGATTTCAGAAAAAAATTACAAGGATGTTGCGAGGGTTGGAGGATTTGAGCCATAAGGAGAGGCTGAACAGGCTGGGGCTGGGGCTGTTTTCCCTGGAGTGTTAAAGGCTGAGTGGTGTCCTTATAGAGGTTCATCATATCATGAGGGGCATGGATAGGGTAAATAGACAAAGTCTTTTCCCTGGGGTGGGAGAGTCCAGAAGGAGTAGAGGGCATTTGTTTAAGGTGAGAGGGGAAAGATATAAAAGGGACCTAAGGGGCAATGTTTTCACACAGAAGGTGGTGTGTGTATAGAGTGCGCTGCCAGAGGAATGGTAGACGCTGGTACAATTGCAACATCTAAGAGGCATCTGGATGGGTATATGAATAGGAACGTTTAGAGGGATATGGGCCAAGTGCTGGCAAATGGGACTACATTAGGTTAGGATATCTGGTTGGCATAGATGAGTCAGACCAAAGGGTCTGTTTCTGTGCTGTATGTTGTCTGTAACTCTATGACTCTATTGACTGCGACTGCCCTAGTGTTAAGGGTCTGGATAAGGTGGAATTGATTAAATGTGTTCAAGAAAATTTTCTTAATCAACATGTAGATGACCTAACTAGCGAAGGTGCAAAACTCAACCTCTTCTTGGGCAATAAGGCAGGCGGCAAGTGGATGAGGTGTCATTATGGGAGAACTTTGGGACCAGCGACCATAATTCTATTAGTTTTAAAATAGTTATGGAAAAGGATAGGCTTGGTCTCCAAGTGAAAGTTCTAATTGGGCAAGGCAAATTTTGATGGTGTAAAATTAATTGGAGGAGGCAGGGGTAAAGGGATGTCTAGCAAGTGGGAGACTTTCAAAAGCGAGATAACGAGAGTTCAGGACCAGCATGTTCCTGTTAGTGTGAAGGGAAAGGCTAGTAGGAGTAGGAAACACAGGATAACTAGAGATATCGAGACTCTGGTCAAGAAAAAGGAGGAGGCACATGTCAGGTACAAACAACTGAAATCAAGTGAATCCCTTGAGGATTATAGGGAGTAGAGGAGTATAGTTAAGAGGGAAATCAAAAGGGCAAAAAGAGGTCATGAGATAGCTTTGGCAGGTAAGGTTAAAGAGGATTCAAAAAGGTTCTACAAGTATACTAAGGGCAAAAGAATAACTAGGGAGAGAATAGGGCTCTTGAAAGATCAATGAGGTCATCTATGTTTGGAGACACATGAGATGGATGAGGTCCTAAATGAATATTTCTCATCAGTATTTACCATGGAGTAAGGCATGAAAGCTGGGCAACTCAGAGAAGTAAATAGTGATGTCTTGAAAAGAGTCCACATTACTGCAGAGGAGTGTTGGAGGTCTTAAAATACATAAAGGTAGATAATTCCCCAGGACATGATCAAGTGTATCCCACGATGTTGTGGAAAACTAGGGAAGATATTGCAGGGCCTCGCACAGAGATATTTGTACCATCGACAGCCATGGGTGACATGTCAGAAGACTGAAGGGTAGCCAATATAGCGCCATTATTTAAGAATGGCTTCAAGGAAAATCCAGGGAATTATAGACCGCTGAGCCTGACATCAGTGGTGGGTAAGTTATTGGATGGGATTCTGAGAGATAAGGATCTACATGCATTTGGAAAGGCAAGGACTGATTAAGGATAGTCAGAATGGCTTTGTCTCACAAATTGACTGAGTTTTTTGAAGACGTGACCAAGAAGATAGATGAAGGCAGTACAGTACACATGGCCGACATGGACTTGAGCAAGGCCTTAACAAGGTTCCACATGGTAGACTGGTTAGTAAGGTTAGATCACATAGGATCCAAAGCTAGCCAATTGGATATAAAATTGACTTGATGGTAGGAGACAGAGGGTGGCAGTAGAGGGTTGTTGTTCAGACTGGATACCTGTGGCCAGTGGTGTGCCACAAGGATCAGTGCTGGTGTTCATTAATATAGTTTTCTAGAGTCAGTATGTCAATAGTCCGACAAGGAAAGGGGCCATATTGGACCTGGTACTGGGGAAATAGACGGGACAGGTGGTAAAAGTTGTGGTGGGGATTTCTTTGGGAACAGTGACCACAATTCTGTAAATTTTAGAATACTCGTAGATAAAGAAGAGAGTGGTCCTAAGGGAAGAGTACTAAACTGGGCCAAGGCCAATTATATCAAAATTAGGCAAGAGCTTGGAAATGTGGATTGGATACAGCTATTTGAAGGGAAGTCCACATTTGAGATGT
>NC_057714.1:110315090-110349908 GCF_004010195.1 Chiloscyllium plagiosum | reverse complement strand
TGGAGAGTTGGGCGGAGAAGTGGCAGATAGATTTCAATCCAGACAAATGTGAGGTGATGCATTTAGGCAAGACTAATTCTAGAGCAAATTATACAATGAACAGAAGAGCCTTGGGAAAAGTTGATGGGCAGAGAGATCTGGGAGTGCAGGTCCATTGTACCCTGAAGGTTGCTGCACAGGTAGATAGAGTGGTCAAGAAGGCATACAGTATGCTTACCTTCATTGGACGGGGTATTGAGTATAAGAGCTGGCAAGTCATGTTAACATTTAACAAGACATTGGTTCGGCTGCATTTAGAATACTGTGTACAGTTCTGGTCGCCACATTACCAAAAGGATGTGAATGCTTTGGAGAGGGTGCAAAGAAGGTTTACGAGGATGTTGCCTGGTATGGAAGGTGCTCGCTATGAAGAGAGGTTGAGTAGGTTAGGTTTATTTTCATTAGTTGAAAAGAAGATTGAGGGAGGACCTTATTGAGGTTTATAAAATCATGAAGGGTGGATAGAGACAAGCTTTTTCCCAGGGTGAAGGATTCAATAATGAGAGGTTATGTTTTCAAGGTGAGAGGTGGAAAGTTTAAGGGGGATACACGCGGCAAGTATTTCACACAGAGGGTGGTGGGCGTTTGGAATGCGTTGCCAGCAGAGGTAGTTGAGGCAGGCATGGTAAATTTATTTAAGATGCATCTGGATAAATGAGTAGGTGGGGAGTAGAGGGATACAGATGCTTAGGAATTGACTGAAGGTTTAGTCAGTACATTTGGATCGGCTCAGGCTTGGAGGGCCGAAGGGCCTGTTCCTAGGTTGTAAATTTTCTTTGTTCTTTGTTCTTTATAAATGATTTGAATGAGAATATGGGAGGCATAGTTAGTAAGTTTGGAGATGACACCAAAATTGGTGGTGTAGTGGACAGTAAAGGAGGGTATCTAAGAATACAACAGAATCTTGATCAACTCGACCAGTGGGCCAAGATGTGACAGACGGAATTTAATGCAGATAAATGTGAGCTGTTGCTTTTTGGTAAGACAAACCAAAGCCCTGGGGGGTGTTGTTGAACAGAGAGACTTAGGGGTGCAGGTACATATTGCTTGAAAGTGGCATCACAGAAAGACAGGATAGGGAAGAAGGCATTTGACATACTAGCCTTCATCAGTCAAAGCATTGAGTTCAGGAGCTTGAATCATCCAAGGAGCAGGAGAATCGACGTTTCGGGCATGAGCCCTTCTTCAGGAAGGGCTCCCGAAACTTCGATTCTCCTGCTCCTTGGATGCTGCCTGACCTGCTGCGCCTTTCCAGCAACACATTTTCAGCTCTGATCTCCAGCATCTGCAGTCCTCACTTTCTCCTACAGGAGCTTGGATGTCATGTTATGGCCATACAAGACATTGGTAAGGCCACTACGTATAATTTTGGTCACCCTGCTATTGGAAGGATGTTATGAAACTGGAAATGGTGCAAAATGCTTCACAAGTATGTTACTGAGACTGGAGGGTTTGAGTTCTAATGAGAGTTTGGATAGGCTGAGACTTTTTTCCCTGGAGTGTCAGAGGCTGGGGGTGACCTTATTGAGGTTTATAAAGTCATGAGGGGAATAGATAAGGTGAATAGCTAAGGTCTTTTTCCCAGTGTAGAGGAGTCCAAACCAGAGGGCATAGGTTTAAGGTGAGGGGGGAAAGATTTAAAAGGGAACTGAGGGGTAACTTTTTCACACAGAGAGTAGTGGCTGTATGGAACAAGCTGCTAGAGGAGTGGTAGAGTTGGGTACAATTACAACATTTAAAAAGACATTCAGACAGGTACATGGATAGGAAGGGTTTGGAGGGTTATGGGCCAAACTCGGGCTGCTGGGACTAGTTCAGTTTGGGCAATCTGGTAGGCATGAACAAGTTAGGCCAAAGGGCCTGTTTCTATGCTGTATGACTCTATGACTCTATAGTAAGGCTTAGACTATGGCCATTGCTGCCCAGCCTTGATGATATTCACAGCCTTTTCCTTTTTCACCTTCCCGCAAACCTCTTCGTTGCTCACTGTCTTTCCAACTGGCTCACTCCATCCTAGGATCATATTTCACAACTTTCTAGTCTTCTAACTTCCTAACTTAGTTTTAACTTTCTGTTTTACTCTGAAGGCAACATAACAATGCAAGTTGTTTGTGTAGGTGTTTGCTTATGTCACAGGGAAATCCATTAGAAAATGGCCTTTTTTTTGCAATTCCATCCTTCATGGGATGTGGGCACTGCAGGCTGGACAGCATTTATTGCCCATCCCAAGTTATCCTTGATAAGGTGGTGGTGAGCTGCTTTCTTGAACTGTTGGAGTCCATTTGCTGTTGGTAGACCCACAATGCCCTTAAGGGGGAGAATTCCAAGATTGTAACCCAGCGATAGTGAAGGAATAGCAAAATATTTCCAACTCAGGATGGTGAGTGGCTTGGAGAGGAACTTGCAGGTGGTGGTGTTCCCTTGTAACTGCTACCTTTATCCTTCTTGATGGAAGTGGTCACGGGGTTGGAAGGAACTGTCAAAGGAGCCCTGGTGAATTTGCTTGAAGGTACACAGTGCTCTGCTACCGAGCATTGACGGTGGAGGGAGTGGATGCTTGTGGATGTGGTGCCAACCAAGCGGGCTACTTTCTCCTGGATGGTGTCAAGGACCTTGAGTGTTATTGAAGTTGCACCCATCCAGACAACTGGAGAGTATTCCATCACACTCCTGACTTAGAGTCATAGAGATGTACAGCACTGAAACAGACTCTTCAGTCCAACTCGTCCATGCTGACCAGATATCCTAAACTAATCTAGTCCCACCTGCCAGCACTTGGCCCATATCCCTCTAAATCCTTCCTATTCATATTCCCATCCAGATACCTTTTAAATGTTGTAATTGTATCAACCTCCATCACTACCTCTAGCAGCTCATTCCATACACACACCACCCTCTGTATGAAAAAGTTGCCCCTTAGGTCCCTTTTACATTTTTCCCCTCTCACTCTAAACCTATCTGTGTGAGTTCTGGACTCCCCCACCCCAGGGAAAAGACCTTGCCTATTTATCTCATCTATGCCCCTCATGATTTTATAAACCTCAAAAGGTCACCCTTCGACCTCCGAGGCTCCAGGGAAAATAGCTCCAGCCTGTTCAGCTTCTCCCTATAGCTCAAACTCTGTTTCCTACAGCAGGGAGACTGGTTTGAATGTGGTATTCCAAAAGTGGCCTAGCCAATGTCCTGTACAGCCACAACATCCCAGATCTGTTCAGGCTGCTTGATGTCACATTCGGTCAAATGCGGCCTTGATGCCAAGGGTTGTCACTCTTACCTCACCTCTGGAATTCAACTATATGAACCAAGGCTGTAATGAGGTGACTAGCATAGTGGCCCTGGCAAAGCCCAAACTGGGCATCATTGAGCAGGTGATTACTGAGTAGATGCAGCTTCCTGGCACCTTCCATCACTTTACTGATGATCGAGGGTAGGCTGATGGGGTGGCAATTGGCTGGGTTGGATTTGTTCTGCTTTTTATGTACAGGACATCCCTGGGCAATTTCCACATTATTGGGTAGATCCCAGTGTTGGAACTGTATTGAATAGCTTGTCTAGTGGAGCGGCAAGTTCTGGAGTACAAGTCTTCAATACTATTGAGGAATGTTGTCAGAGCCCATCGTCTTTGCAGTATCCAGTGGCCCAAACCATTTCTTGGTATCACGTGGAGTGAATCAAAATGGATGAAGATTTGCTTCAGTGATGGTGTGGACCTCTGGAAGAGGCTGCGATGGATCATCCCCTTCAGCCTTATCTTTTACATTGATGTTCTGGGCTCCCCATTACTGAGGATGGGAATATCTGTGAAGCCCCTTCCTCTGTCCACCACCATTCACGACTGCAGAGTTTAGATCTGATGCAATAATGTTGAATTATTTTGATTTATCACTATGTTGTTTGGCACACAAGTAATCCTGTTTGGTAGCTTCAACAGGTTGACACCTCATTTTTAGGTATGCCTGATGCTGGCAAGCTCCTGACATGCTTCCTGCACTCTCCATTTGAACAGATTAATCCCCTGACTTGATGGTTATGATGGAGTGGAGGATATGGTGAGATTGGGAGTAGAGTACTGAGCTGAGGAGACATTTCTTTACCCAGACACTTGTGAGTCTGTGGAATTCTCCACCACAGAAAGCTTCAAGTGTTTTTTAGATGATTCGATTAGATTCCCTACAGTGTGGAAACAGGCCCTTTGGCCCAACCAGTCCACACAGACCCTCTGAAGAGGAACCCACTCAGACCCATTTCCCTCTGACTAATGCACCTAACACTATGGGCAATTTAGCATGGCCAAATTCACCTGACCTGCACATCTTTGGACTGTGGGAGGAAACCAGAGCACCCGGAGGAAACGCACACAGACACGGAGAGAATGTGCAAACCCCACACAGACAGGTGGGAATCGAACCTGGGACCCTGGTGCTGTGAGGCAGCAGTGCTAACCACTGAGCCACCGTGCTGCCCAATGTAGTTGAGACCAAAACATTGCATGTTTTCAAGAAGGAGTTATGTATAACTCTTAAGGCTAAAGGGATCAAAAGGTAAATGGAGAAACGGGGAACAAGATACAAAGTTGGATAATCAGCCATGATCATAAATCAGCTATTCCCAAACTAGTCCAGACGGTCAGGCCATTATCACTTTGCTGTCTTTTGGAGTTTGCATATTGGCTGCTGCTTTCTCAATATTAGAACAGTGTCTACTCTGCAAAACTACTTTGTTAGCAGGGTGGCATATTGGCTGCTGCTTTCTCAATATTAGAACAGTGTCTACTCTGCAAAACTACTTTGTGGGGGGGGGACATGTAATGTTGAGGACGTGAGGAGGCAGCAAAAGGACGTGGACAGGCTAGAAGAATGAGTGAAGAAGTGGCAGATGGAATGCAATATCGGAAAGTATGAGGTTATGCAATTCGCCAGGAAGAATAGAGGCATAGACGGTTTTCTAAATGGGGAAAGGCTTTGGAAATCTAAAGCACAATGGGACTTGGGAGTTCTAATTCAGGACTCTTTTAAGCTTAACATGAAGGATCTGTTGGCAGTTTGGAAGGCAAACACAAATTAGCATTCATTTCAAGAGGGCTAGAGCACAAGAGCAGAGATGTACTGCTGAGGCTGTGTAAGACTCTGGTCAGACCACATTTGGAATATTGTGAACAGCTTGGGCCCCAAATCTAAGGAAGGATGTTGGTGTAGGAAGGGGTAGAGAGGAGGTTTATGAAAAGGTTCCTGGGGGTGAAGGGCTTGTCGTATGAGAAGCAGTGGAGGACTCTGGGTCTGTACTCAATGGAGTTTAGGAGGATGAGGGGGATCTGATTGAAACTTACAGAATACTGATGGATCTGTCAAAAATGGACATGGAAAAGATCTTTCTATCAGTAGGAGAGACAAGGAGCTGGGGCACAGTCTCCGAGTGAAGGGATGACTTTAGAACTGAGATGAGGAGGAATTTATTCAGACAGAGAGTGGCGACACTATGGAGCTCAGAGGGCTGTAGAAACCAAGTCATTGAGTGTATTTGAGACAGTTTTGATAGGTTCTTGATTAGTAGGGGGATCAAGGGTTACTGGAAAAGGCAAGTTGAATGGGGTTGAGATAGATATGAGCCATGATCAAATGGCAGAACTGACTCAATGGGCTGAATGGCCTAATGCTGCTCCTGTATTTTATGGCCTTCTGGTCTTTAAGTGCTTTGTGGAAATTCAAGCTTATAACAAGTTCTATATATGCTTTCATTCTTCCCTCTTCCCACTGAATTATCAAGCGCTGCATCTATTACAAATCATTGGGGTCACGAAAATCTCTGTAGCTGTCTCCACAGGTATAAATTATTCAAATTCTGTCTCAACATTTTAGCTCTTGATGGGCTGACACATTTCTCCTCATTACCCCTTCTGGTCTCAAACAAAAATCCCACATCTAAAGGTATTTGCAGGAACTAGGGCCCTCATTTTCCACACCAATAGTTCTTATCCCCTCAGCAATTCATCTGTCTGTTCTTGAATGTTACCACTATGTCTGGGAAAATTCTTTTCATGACACTGCTTCAATACTAAACAGGATTCAGAGACTGATATGAAACTTATATGAGAGATAAACTCCTGCCCCAAATCAAACTTGGGTGTCCAATCCCTCAGGTGCTCTTGTGCTGTCATCTTTCTTGTCTCTCCTAAGTTTACTGAAACACTGGCATTTTCTTTCAACTTTCTTCTCATGTTCTATCCTCCAGAAACTGTCCCAGCCTTTGATTTAAATGCCCTTGGCCCAGCTCACAAACCTGATGAAGGGCTTATACCCGAAACATCGATTCTCCTGCTCCTTGGATGCTGCCTGACCTGCTGTGCTTTTCCAACACCACACTCTTGGACTCTAATCTCCAGCACCTGTAGTTTCTCCTTGCTTTCTCCATCTCACAAACCTGCAAGATCTTTGCACCCAATGATCCTGGTCTTTTGTACATCCCCAAAATGATTCCCTCCATCAGTGTGTGCCATTTGCTTCAGCGACCTCAACCCAAGCTCTGTGACTCCTTCGCTAATCCCTCCCTTGTTACCCCCTTGTTATACTTTAATAGACTCCTTTAAAAGTCCGGGGAATTTTGTTACTGTTTTTATCTTAATGCCAAACAATGTGTGGGTTGTAGATTTTTGCTGGGTTTTTTAAAATGTGATGAAGAAAGACCTGTGTCCAGTCATTAGGATTCAGCATTGTAATCACTACGGTCTAGTTTCACAGGGAATGAGGGCTTGTTTTGGGGTGGTTCAGTGGTTAGCACTGCTGCTTCACAGCACCAGGGTTGTGGGTTTGATTCCAGCCTCGGGCGACTGTCTGTGTGGAGTTTGCACTTCTCCCCATGTTTGTGTGGGTTTCCTCCAGGTGTTCCAGTTTCTTCCCACAATCCAAAGCTGTGTAGATTAGGTGAAACGACCATGCTAAAATGCCGATAGTATCCAGGGATTTGCAGGCTAGGTGGATTAGCCATGGGAAATGCATGATGTGGAGGTGCTGGTGTTGAACTGGGATGAACAAAGACAGGTTATAATCCAATAGGTTTATTTGAACTCACAAGCTTTCGGAGCACTGCTCCTTTATCAGGTATAGCCATGGGAAATGCAGAGATAGGGTAGGAGGTGCAATGCTCTTTGGAGGGTCAGTGCAGTCTCAATGGGTCAAATGGCCAGCTTCCACACTGTAGTGATCCTATGATTGTCCTTCCCTAAAGAGCATTGGCAAACCAGACGGGCTTTCACACTGTTTACAGGCAACTGGCATAGTTTCAATTCCCAAAATATTTCAGCATGAATATATTTTTGAAAAGATAAAACAGATCCTGATGGTTGGCATTTCCCATAATGGGCTTTGCTGGTAAATATTCGACTGGTTACAAGGATGTTTTACTGGTGGTGGTTACCACTCAAAAAGAAGTAAAAACAGGGTCCTGGTTATTCTGACGGTGGGAAAGGTGGCTCGCTTCTACATAATCGCAGTTCTCAGTCAGAAAAAAAAGTTAAGCAGCTCCTGTTTGCAGTTGCATTCATGCTGGGTGTCTTTGGAGAGGGAGTGTCAATGCTGTTGATGCCTTTCGAGGGAGGTGGGCACTACAGTGGGGGGGGAGGTGGAGAGCTTTATTTCCCCCTCTAACCCCCTGTTAGACCATAAGACCATATGAAATAGGAGTGGAAGTAAGGCCATTTGGCCCATTGAGTCCACTCCACCATTCATTCGTGGCTGATGGGCATTTTAACGCCTCTTACCCGCACTTTCTGGTATCCCTTAATTCCTTGCAAGATTAAGAATTTATCAATCTCTGCCTTGAAGACATTTACCATCCCAGCCTCCACTGTGCTCCATGGCAGCAAATTGCACAGGCCCACCACTCTCTGGCTGAAGAAATGT
Organism: Chiloscyllium plagiosum; assembly: GCF_004010195.1. Classification (NCBI taxonomy): domain Eukaryota; kingdom Metazoa; phylum Chordata; class Chondrichthyes; order Orectolobiformes; family Hemiscylliidae; genus Chiloscyllium; species Chiloscyllium plagiosum. The sequence continues at coordinate 110,341,974 of NC_057714.1, read as the reverse complement.
CTCCTCATTTCCATTCTAAAGCTGTGCCCACGAGTCCTAGTATCCCCGCATGATGGAAACAATTTCCCAGCATCTGCCCTTTCTAAGCCATGCATTATCTTATAAGTTTCTATTAGATCTTCCATCAACCTTCTGAACTCTAATGAATACAATCCCAGGATCCTCAGCCATTCACCGTATGTTAGGCCTACCATTCCAGGGATCATCCATGTGAATCTCCATTGGACACGCTCCAGTACCAGTATGTCCTTCCTGAAGTATGGGGCCCAAAACTGGACACAGTATTCTAAATGGGGCCTAACCAGAGCTTTATAAAGTCTCAGTACCACATCACTGTTTTTATATTCCAACCCTCTAGAGGTAAATGACAACATTACATTTGCTTTCTTAACCACGGACTCAACCTGCAAGTTGACCTTTAGAGAATCCTGGACTAGCGCTCCCAGATCCCTTTGTACTTTGGCTTTATGAATTTTCTCACCATTTATAAAATAATCCATGCCTGTGTTCCTTTTTCCAAAGTGCAAGACCTTGCATTTGCTCACATTGAATTTCATCAGCCATTTCTTTTACCATTCTCCTAAACTGTCTAAATCTTTCTGCAGCCTCCCCATTTTCTCAGTACTACCTGCCTGTCCACCTAACTTCGTATCATCGTGACTTCACCAGAATGCCACCAGTCTCTTCACCCAGATCATTTATATATAAAGTGAACAGCTGGGGCCCCAACACTGAACCCTGTGGGACCCCACTTGTCACCGGCCGCCATTCCGAAAAAGAATCTTTTATCCCAACTCTCTGCCTTCTGTCAGACAGCCAATCCTCAATCCATGCCAGTAGCTCACCTCGAACAACATGGGCCCTCACCTTACTCAGCAGCCTCCCGTGAGGCACCTTATCAAAGGCCTTTTAGAAGTCTAGATAGATAACATCCAATGGGCTTCCCTAGTTTAACCTACCTGTTGCCTCTTCAAAGAATGTAGATTTAGCCCTTTCCCTCTCTCCCTGCTCCTACCAACCCCCTCATTCTTGATGGTTTTCATTGTCTTTAATAGGTTTTGCTTGTAAATGTTTGTTTGGCCATAGGATGATTATTGGTGGTAGTTAAAAGAAAAGAAAACAAAACATAAGTGATTTTGGTGGTGAGAAAACTGCTCGGTTGTGCATGGTAACACCCCTAGTCGACCCAGGAGGCTATCTCTGCCAACTGTCAGCCCCTTAGTTGCAGTTACATTTGTGTGTTGGTGCCCTTGGAGCGGCAGCATCTGATGTCCATCAATGCTCCTGATGTCTTCAGACAGAGATGGGCACCATGGAGGATACAGTGTTTTATTTCTCTCTCCAACTCCATTTTGATTTAACTCTTACCACTCCTCCAGCCTCCACATCCAAAGGATCGTAGGCTGTCATTTCCATCACCTCCGGGGGGGGCGACCATAACCCGACAATATCCTCCTCCTCTCCTTTGTCAGCCTTCCACAGGGATCATTCCTTCCGGGACATCTGATCTATTTGTCCTCCATTCTCACAGCCCCATGGCACCTTCCCATGCAACCACAGAAGGTGTAATGGCTGTTTACTTCCTCCCTCCTCACTATCCAAGGCCCCAGACACACCTTCCAGGGGAAACAGAGATTTACTTGCACTTCAGCCAATCTAGTCTACTGTATTGGCTGCTCACAGTGTGCTCTCTCTATATTAGGGAGCTGAAATGAGACTGGGTGACCCCTTTGCAGAACACCTACATTCGTTCTGTAGAAAAGACCCTCAACTTCCAGTTGCCTGCCACTTTCTCACACCACTGTGTTCCCACACCAACATTTCTATCACAGGCTTGCTGCAGAGTTCCAGTGAACCTCAGCACAAGATCGAAGTGCAGCATCTCATTTTCCAGTTGGGGAACTTGCAGCCTCTAGGACTCAACATTGAGTTCAATAAGTTGAGAGCCTGACTCCATCCTTCCATTTTTTTTTGCCCACCCCCACACCCATTCCTTTTTGCCCACCCCCACACCCATTCCTGTTACCCATTCTCTCTTTCTCTCAGCTCTCCTTACCATTAGTCAGCTTCTCTTCTGTCCTGGCCTACTATCAACAATCCCCATGATTGCCTACCTCTTCCAGCTCTCTCTCTCTCTGGCTCCATCTCCACTTACCTCTCCTCCCACCCCACCTCACCTGGTCTTCAGCATAAATATCATTTTATTTCCTCACTGATGTCAGTTCTGATGAAGAGTCACCAGAGTTAACTCTCTTTCTTTCCACTCAGATGCTGCGAGACCTGCTGAATTTTGACAGCAGTTTCTGTTTGTTCTGAAAGTCACAGTGGAGTTTGATGACAACTGCAAAGCATCTTCCTCAAATCACCTCTATCTGCACCAAAGTGCCAGCCAATTGTGTTACTTCATTTGTTCTGTTGTGACCAGACCTGTTGAATTCCCCAAGTTTTTCCAGCTCTTTATGGATACATCAAGTTCTTAAGCATGTGTGTGCATGTGTACATGTGCGTGTGCGCACGCACGTGTGTGTGTGTGAGAGACAGAGTGACGGGGGGGTACTCCCCTTCTTTATTTACCCATCTCTCAGTTGGTTACAACAAGGTTTTGTTAAAAAGGGTCCCTTCCATGTGGATGGCTTATTCCCAGACCAAGTGGTTTTATATATTAAACAGGCACTAATTTAACCAGGCTTTATTAAGTTTACACAACACTGGGTTTACTAGTTATTAAACATGAAAGAACTGATAACACAAGACACATACTCACAGATTAGGAATGAGAAATGAAGGCAAAAGAAGCATAAATGTTAAACACTATACAGATCAGTCTCTCTGTCACCATTAGTGAACAGGGGTAGTGGAATGCCAATAGTTGAACAGTCAATTTCAGGATTATTAGCTTGGGCAGGTTTGTTGAAATTCTTTTGTCCTGATTCCTTTTGATGGTGGGTCATTGATAGCACTACAGCAAGAGAGCCTTTCTATTGTTCTATTTCTTTTTGACTGGCTTGTTGGTTAGCTAACTTCTAGCACTTAGCATAAATGAGTCATTTTACCTGCAATGCAGGGGTGAGTAGTGGATTACTTTTTGACTGTGACTTTCATGGCATACTAGAGCTCAGTCTCAGGATAGCACAACTTCTACAACTACGCATAATCCAAGGTCACAGTTGGTTTAAACTCCCTTTTCCAGAAAACACAAAACACAATAAACCAACAAAAGTTGTCTTCCTGCTGAAGATAGGGGGAATGGTGGAGATATTCACTCACCTTGTTACCTCTTCCTGTCATGTCTGTCTCTCTCTCTATTTGAAGTTTTCCAAATACTGTATAGGCCCAACATTCCCAAAGTCCTGTGGGACTCTATTAGACATCATTAAATTTATAACTGTGGTCTTTTTGAAAATATGTAGTCTTTTTTAAAAAAGAAAAATAATATTTTAGCATTAAAAGTTAAAATGTCCATAGTACTTTGGCCTTCTGTCTGTCATCATGACAGCAAATATATCATCTTGTGTTGAGAGCAGGACACCCAATGAGGAAAGTTGAGTACTAAAACAAAATGTGAAATCTTCCAAATTCAATGAAAAGAAACAACTCAACATGCCCTGAAGTCAGCAACCCAGCAGAGGCATTGAATTAAACAGACAAACGTCTTGTCCAGTCAAATAAACAACACAATAACATGCAGTTCTGCAAATGTGAGTGGAAGTAATGATGAAAAGATGGCCGGAAAGCATCAAGGAAACATCTGCTGTATAAGTGTTATTGGGAACACAGAGATTAACTGACAGCCCAAGATGGTATCTTGTACAAAGAATCTGTTATCCCAAAGGAGTTGAAAAAAGGGATGCTGATGTGCATTCATACAAGCCATCAAGTAATTCACAGAAGTGTTACAGTTAGAGGAGGCCATTTGGTCTACTGTTCTAGCACCAGCATGCATTGAGTCCAGACTGAAGAAGACAAGAGAAATGCTGTACTGTTTATATATGTGCAATGAGATTAAGGTCCAAACTAAGTAAACTGCTGAATACCTCATGACATCAGATAGATTTTAATCAGTAAAGGAATGAAAGGTTTTGGGGAAATAACAGATAAAATGGAGTTGAGAATGATCAGACCAGACATGATCTCATTGAATAGCAAAGCAGACTTGATGGGTTGAATGGCCTATTTCTATATCTTATGGTCTTATGACATCCCAGACACACCATGTGGATGAAGTCTGGAGTAGAACTGTTCATGCTCACAGGAGCTGATGATCTCCTCCGCATTGAATGCTAGGAGTTAGACCAGTTTACATCAACAAAGACCCGTGAGAGAATAGAATGCATGAAAGTACGCTTGACAACATTCCAGACAGTGTGAGGAGTGAGAATGGCCCTCAATTCATGAGTGAGGAATTCAGCCACTTCATAAAACGTTCAGGAAATTCAACACCATACGTCATCTAAATACTATCTCCAAACAAATGGAAAGGCTGAAGTGACAGTGCAAAATCACCAGATTAAGCAAATCCAACACAAACTTGTACAAAGAAACTTGCAACCAGAGAACTACACCTGCTGAAGGCATGGAAAGTATCCTAGTCCAAAGACTAATGTCATGTGACACCCTAACTACACGTCCAATAGTGAAAACTAATATTGACACCAAAAGTAGTAAAGAGCCATGAGTGACAAAATTAACTTGAAATAATAGGAAATCAAATTTCACATTGATGAAACTGCCGAGCCATTTGTGCATTGCAGAGATATTCAGAGTGCAAACACTCAACATTCTCAACAAGAATAAGCCTATGTGGCAACTTGCGACTTGTGTTGGGCAGCTGCCACCACAATCATAGACAGAGAACTATGAATGACCACACATACAGGTGCAGCTCAAGACATTCACGCACATCTAGAGAGGGCTGTGCCTTCACAGCAAGGAACTGATCAGGAAGATGTAATCTCACCACAATGCACAGAGGAAACAATGATCACCAATCCCAGAGACTCCATCATTCCCAAGCAATAACAGTGCATCAGCAGCAACAGTTCCCATATCAACAGCACTGTCTAGAGAAAGAACACCACTGAGCGAGCGTGCGGATATCAGACAAGCAACCAACAATAATGCACACATGTACTATTATGAGAATTCACAATTTACAGACTATGTATGAAATGCATGTGAAGAAACTGATGAAAATGGAACTGACTAGAATGAACACAGCTTTGTTCATGAATGATCATTTTCTTTGTGATATGCACACATGTCAGGTAACTTGCATAACTTGTAACCACACATAAAATACATCTACTTTACAAAAAGGAGGATGTTTATAAAAGTGCAATCATACTTATCATACTGGCTGGTTTTCCATAGTCTAGTAACTTCTAGTACTTGTGTATGTGCCTTTGTGTGTAGCCTGTGGCAGCAACAGTTCCCATACCAACATCATTTAAAACAAAAACAATCAAGGAAAAGTAACAGAAGATTACTGCCCATCATTTCCTGGCCTTAGGTTAAGGTCATGAGTTGCTGACTTGATCCTGAGCGGAATGACTTGTTTTAAGTAACTGGATGGCATACTGCTTGATCCTGAAATCTGCTTTCCGCTAGCTCAGCCTTTTCCACTCTCACCCTCATCAGGCTCTTGCCTCTCTGAGACTGCCATTCCCTGGAACCCATTCACACTCTCAGTGTGCTCTCAGTCTCTCAGAATATTCATCTCATTAATCCACTCTTGTCACACTCTCTCCCCTCGCCATAATTTCAATTAATGCACTGCATAAATTGATTTTACAATTGCAAAGATATCCATGCAATAAATAAGTATAATGTAAGCACGAAACTCAAAAGGGGAGGGTGAAGCTGCAAATATTTAATGAAGCAAATGGGAAAAAGAACAGAGGTGAATCAGAGGTGAGAGTAATGCCCTATTTGTAATATAAATCACCTTTCATGATTTCAAAATGTCCCAAACCACTTTTCCGCTAATTAAATACTTTTCAAGTGCAGTCTGTATTAAGTGACTTTGCAAAATACAAAACCAATTTGCACAAAACGTGTCTCAAAACAGGACTGAATTAAGTGAGCAGCTGATTTTTTTTTGGAAGGGGTCTCTATTAGATACCAGAGACAACTTCCATGCTCTTCATCAAAATAGTGTCACTGGACTCTTTAATCACATACACAGGAGTGAAAGGGCTCTTCTGGTGTCATGGTAGTGTCACTATCTCTGAGCCAGGAGACCCCGGATCAAGTCCTACCCACTCCAGCATTGAGTAATAACAACTCTGAAGGGGTTAAGTTGAAAGTACCTCACAGGAATGGAGTTTTCCCACATGACCTTTGAACTCAGAGCCAGAGTGGTACAGACTGACACCCTGTTTATGAATCAAAGAAATGAGCTGAAGAAATTCACCATAATAAAGAACTGAAGTACAGCTTCCATTTTTGTCTCAATAGTTCCTCCTAAACCCAGACACAGAAGTGGCATTCTTGCTTCACACTTTGACCCATCGAGTGAGGTCTGTCTGTTTAGCACTGAAATTCCTGATGAAGGGCTTTTGCCCGAAACATCGATTTTCCTGCTCCTCGGATGCTGCCTGACCTGCTGTGCTTTTCCAGCACCACACTACTCAGTAGCTAGACCCTGTGCTACTTTTTTCCTCAATGTTGCCTTTTGAAAGTTACCAATATATCAATGTCCGCCAACCTTTCAGGCACCACATGAGAAATCAGAACGACTTGCTGCATTAAAACAATTCCTCTTCCACCCACTGGTTTCTCTGCTCATTATTATTAGTGTGTGGTGTTTGGTTATGAACACTCAAGGGACTGTTACTGCTAATTTCCTTTCTTGCATCTCCCTTAATTTGGAAACTCTGTTTTTTAAACCTCGACCTGAGCAGAGGATGCTCAGGTCCGGAATACACAAGGGCTAGAAACAAAAACCAAAAGGACCGCAGATGCTGGAAATCAGAAACAAAAACAGAAGTTGCTGGAGAAGCTCAGCAGGTCTGGCAGCATCTGTGAAGTGAAACCAGAGTTAACATTTCGGGTCAGATTACCTTTCCTTGCGAAAGGGACCCTAAACGTTAACTCTGGTTTCTCTTCGTAGATGCTGCCCGTCTGGCTGCGCTTTTCCAGCAATTTCTATTTTTGTTATGGGGCTAGAAACATCTCACCTGCCCAACATCATTCTGACACCCCTTTCCCTTCCATCTTGATGGTCGAAAGTGGCTGTAGTGAATGACAGTGACGCTGCAGAAGTGCAAAAATGTTGAAAGCAAGACATTTCACTGTCAGAAAAGCAGTCGGCGGAATTCTCTTAATGTTGCAAGGCTGGAAAATTATCTTGCATTGGTCATAGCTGAGGTTTCATTTTACAAGTGATTTACAATGGAGGAGATGGCTATTCATCTCAAACTGTGGTTGATGCTTTGTTGATAAACCCCTTCCCTTCTTCCATCATCCATCGAGCTCATCCTCCTGTTCCCCATCCCTCACATACTTATCCAGAGATACCCTTTCAATGCACCACACAGACGGGTGTTCAAAGGCTGTGAATTCAGTCGCATTCTGGTCTGACAAGTTGTGCGAGTTATTTAGGTAACTATCCTACTGCCTTAATTTAAATTCAGATGCCATTCAGGTGAAAAGTAATGGTATTTCTGGAGCAGCACATTGTTGCACACCTTTCCCTTTAGGAATGGCTGGAGGTGGGGCAGAGAGTATCTTATGGTTAGGTTTGATATTCCAAAGATTGTGGATTTAGATCTCACCATGGCAGCCTAAGATGTTGAATGCAAGATTTTAGTATTTTTTTTAAGAAAGTGGTAATAAAAAGCTGGTATTGGGAAAAGTGACAATGACACGATTGGATTATCATAAAAACAGCCAATGGAAGACCAGTGTAGAGCTAATATCACTGGAGCTGGTAATAAAAATTGTAAAACTCTCAGCATGTAAATTCATCACAATGGAGTAAAATGGTAGTATCAGTAACGGTGAGCAGGTAACTATGGGATTGTTCTAAAAGAAACCCTGATCTGGTTTCCTTTAGTTTAGGTGAGACACTGTCCTTACATGGCCTGGCCTCTCCAAGACTCACAGCAATATAATTGACTGGTAACCTGTGCTGTGCACTACCTCCAACTCAGAAGGTCTCAGTTTATGTCCCACCTGTCCTGGACATGTGTCGTAACATGTCTCAGCATTTAATACCCATCCCTAATTGCCCAGAGGGCAGTTAGAAGTCATCCACAGTACTGTGGGTCTGGAGTCACGTGTCATGTAGTTTAGTGGCATACATCCGCCATGGTAATTAGTGAAATTGGAATTCAATTTACAAAACAAAACTGGAATTAAAAGGTGTCTATATAACTGACTTCATAAAAACCCATCTAATGCTCTTTAGGGAAGCAAATCTGCCATCCTTAACTGCTCTGGCCTACATGTGTCTCCAGACCCTAACTGGCCCTGACACCAACCGGGAATGGGCAATAAATATTGGCCTAACTGGTGACACCCACATCCTATGAAAGGTTTTTTTTAAAATGCGAGGTTATTGAAGTTTGGACTTGGACTGTGGTTTGTAGCTGGAATTTTAAAACTTCGACTTAGTTTTCACTCAAGTTTTAGAACTTTTTTTTGAAAAGTTAAGCCAACCCTTTCTGTGGCTTTGTTTCTCCATTTTGCACATTTTGTTGCCTGAAGGTGCTGAGTGCTAGGCTCCGATGCCAAGCCTGCTAGCAGTCCTTTCATGCCCACACAGAGCAGCCACTCTCCATGTGAAGGCTGACAGACAAAGGTTGGCAGGGATGTGTCTGCTGCACATTTCCTGACCCTGTAATGAGACTGAGGAAGGAAGTAGCTGCTGGACTTGTATCAGTTAATGAGGTGGCACAGTGGTCAGCACTGCTGCCGCACAGCGCCAGGGACCCAGGTTCGATAACACCCTTGGGCCAATGTCTGTGTGGAGTTTATGAGTGCTCTCTGAGGATGTGTGGATTTTGTCTGGATGCTCACGTTTCCTCCCACAGTCCAACAATGTGCAGGTTGGGTGGATTGGCCAAGTTAAATTGCCCACACTGTCCAGAGGCTTGGTGGCTTAACTATAGTAAATGTTGGTTAGAGTGAGATGTTCTTCGGAGGGTCAGCGCAGACTCAATGGACCACATAGTCTCTATCTGCACTGCAGGGATTCTATAATAGCACAAAGCCAGGAACTGGTTAAAATAAAAGCAAAGGTGCTCTGAAGAACAGACATAACTGACTCAAAAGATTAACTTTCAACAGATAGTGCCTGAGTGTCTCCAGCATTTTCTGTTCTTGTCCCATGATTGGAACCTGGGACCTTCAGGTCTCCCTGGTAGAGAAATACACTGAATCCCATTACCCACAGAACGACGATATATCTATAATCGATTAAAAACATTTCATATCTCTGTGCACATCCTGGAACATTGTACATTGTAAAATGATATAGCCATATTGATAATGGGTCTGGGGTGGGGAACTTCCCCATTCAAATGGGGAAATGAGAGAAGCTGAGGATGTTCTGTTTAAAGTGGAGAAAGATAAGGGCAGATTAAAGGGAACATTCAAAGGTCCCCAATCTAAGGAAGGATGTGTTGGCCTTGGAAAGGGTCCAGACGAGATTTCCAAGAATGGTTCCAGCAATGAATGGCTTGTCATATGAGGAGCGGTTGAGGACTTTGGTCTGTACTTGTTAGAGTTTAGAATGATAAAGGGGAGATTTGATTGACACTTACAGAAGACTGGGAGGCCTGGATAGTGCAGACCTAAAGATGATATAAGAGTTGGGAGGTCATTTTGCAGCTGTACAGAACATTTTCAGACTACTTTTGGAATATTGTGTGCAATTCTGGTCTCCCTGCTATAGGAAGAATGTTGTGAACTTGAAAGGGTTCAGAAAAGGTTTACAAGGATGTTGCCAGGGTTGGAGGGTTTGAGTTATAGGGAGAGGGTAAATAGGCTGGGGCTGTTTTCCCTGGAGCATTGGAGGCTGAGGGGTGACCTTAAAGAAGTTTACAAAATCATGAGTGGCATAGATAGGGTAAATAGCCAAGGTTTTTTCCCTGGGGTGGGAGAGTCCAAAACTAGAGAGAATAGGTTTAAGGTGAGAGGGGAAAGATTTTAAAAGGGACCGAAGGGGCAACATTTTCACGCAGAGGGTGGTGTGTCTATGGAATGAACTGCTAGAAGAAGTGGTAGAGGCTTTTAAAAGGCATCTGGATAGGAAGGGTTTAGATTAGATTCCCTCCAGTATGGAAACAGGCCCAACAGGTCCACACCGACCCTCTGAAGAGTAACGCACCCAGACCCTTCCCCCTACTCTATATTTACCCCTGACTAATGCACCTAACACTATGGGCAATTTAGCATGGCCAACTCATCTAACCTGCACAACTTTGGATTGCAGGAGGAAACCAAACCACCTGGAGGAAACCCAAACAGACACAGTGACAATATGCAAACTCCACACAGACAGTCACCCAAGGCAGGAATTGAACCCAGATCCCTGGTGCTATGAGATATCAATGCTAACCACTGAGCCACCGTGCTGCCCTAAGGTTTAGAGGGATATGGGCCAAGTGTTGGCAAATGGGACTAGATTTATTTAGGAAAACTGGTTGGCATGGAGAGTTGGACTGAAGGGTCTGTTTCTTTATGACTGTATGATTCTAATAGGAGAGACTAGGACCTGATGTCACAGCCTCAGAGTGAAGAGAAGTCCCTTTAGAACGTAGATGAGGAGAATTCCTTCAGCCAGAGGTTGGTGCACCGGTGGAACATTTTGCTGCAGAAGGCTTTGGAACCCAAGTCATTGGAGTATATTTAAGACAGAGGTAAATAGGTTTGTGTTTAGTGAAGGGATCAAGGGTTACAGAGAGAGTAGGAATGAGGAACATATCACCTATGGTGGAATAGCAGAGCAGATTCAATGGGCTGAATGGCCTATTTCTGCACCTCTGTCCAATGCTCTTGATCTTCTGAAGGGTATTGCTAAGGTAAATAATGCAGGTAAGTGTGTGAGCAATCAGAGAATAACAGTTCAGCGTAATTGAAATTTAAGGTAAAAGAAATCAGAGTGTAACAGATTTGTAGAGCTAGCAAAACCTCACTGTGCAATTGAAATATCGAAGCATAACTGCTGCACTACCTGCAGCGATCCCCAAAGATATCTGTGACTGGAGTTCTCCACACGCAATCTCAGTGACCTTTTAGCAAGTGCTTCTACCTCCATGGATGGATCTTGACAAACCGTGCTTTCCGAAGCAGGAGAATGGAGCTACAGAAATCCTATAGGAGCTGGGGTTCCACTGGAGGCACTCCCACCTCTGAAACAGGTGGTTCTCGCTTCAAGTCACACTCCAGGAGCTGACTGCTAAAAAACGAAGATTGATGTTCCCACGCAGTACTGCGGAAATGCTGCACTGCCAGAGATATTGTCTTTCAGATGAGATTTACACCTAAATATTTGATCAGAACATCAAATGCTATTTGAGTCATCGGTTTTCAGACTTCATTCTTTGCTTCATTTAATTGTCTCTAACTGCAAACTCTCTGTTCCATTACCACCCTGTGGAAGGCATAAGAGATAAATTTCCATAAACTGCTTAGGGATCAGCATAATGCTACAAGCTTACTGGAGGGTCAGAGATTGAAAGAAAAGATTGGAACACCAGACAAAACCGAACGTTTTCTAATGTTTCAATACCATCTTCCAGGAAAAGTTCAATCCCTGATTGAATCTAAAGTTCCCAAATATTCACCAGAAAGCATTAAAAATATTCTTTTTGTTTGACTTCCCCAATGAAGTATATTTGGAAGCACTAGATTTCTGAGCACTGTTACTTTACCAGATGGCTGATGTCTTTGATGAGAGAGCAGCGCTCCAAAAGCTAGTGCTTCCAAATGAACCTGTTTGACAGTAACCTGGTGTTGTGTGAATTTTAACTTCAGTTGTCTAAGCTTGCATAGGCCTCCTTTATGTACCTGATTTAAGTTCACAATCTTTCTTGTCATCCAAGGTTCCCAAATCTTGCCATCCTTATCCTTCATTTTCACAGGAGTGTGCTGGTCCTGAACTGGCCTTTAAAAGATTCCCACATGCCAGATGTGGATTTACCCCCAAACAGCTCCTGCAATCTACATTTTCCAGTTACTTCCTAATATTGGGGTAGTTGGTCTTCCCCCCAGTTTAATACTTTCACCTGAGGACTACTCTTATCCTTATCCATAAGTAACTTAAAGTTACGGAATTATGGTCACTGCTCCCGAAATGCTCTCCCACTGAAGCTTTAATCACTTGGCCAGGTTATTACTCTAATTTCAGGTCGAGTATAGACCTTTCCCGAGTTGGACCAACTACATAATGTTTCAAAAAACCATCTTGGACATGCCTAATAAACTTCGCACCTCCACGACTAACCAAACCCACAGCACTATGGGAGGCCCAGTCAAAATAGGGCAAGGTCAAATCACCCACCACAACAACCCTGGTGTTTTCATATTTTTTCCATAATCTGTCTACGTATCATAGAGTCCCTACAGTATGGCCCTACAAGTTCACAACAACTCTCTGAAGAGCAACCCACCCAAACCCATTCCATTACATTTTCCCCTGACTAATGCACTTAACCTACACTTCACTGAACAATATGGGCAATTCATCCTAACCTGCATATATATTGTGGGAAGAAACCTGAGCACCTGGAGGAACCCCATGCAGACATGGGGCGAATGTGTAAACTCCCCGCAGACAGTCACCTGATGCTGGAATTGAACCTGGGTCCCTGGTGCTATTAGAAAGTGAGGATTGAGTGCTAACTGCTGAGACACCATGCCACGCCATCTGTTCATCTAACTCCTGCTGGCTGTTTGGAGGCCTGTGGTACAATCCCATCAAAGTGATTGCACCCTTCTCAATCCCAGACTCCACTCATATGGCCTCGCTGGATGAGCCCTCCAAGGTGCCTGCCGTCTGTGAGTTACTCCTGGAATCATTCTTGTAACTTGCTTCTGCACTCTCTCTGATGCATTCTCACCTTCCTATAATGTGGCACCCACAACTGTACACAGTACTCCAGCTGGGCTGTAACAAGTGTCTTATACAATTTCAATATCACTTACTTGCTCAGGTACTCTATTTACCTATTATTAGAGTTGAGGATACTCTATGCTTTATAAGCTGCTCTGTGCACAAGTCCTGCCACCTTCAATGATTTGCGCCCATATACTCCAGGTCCCTCTGCTCCTGCACCCGCTTTAGAACTGAAGCTTCTATTTTGTGTTGTATTCAATGTTTTTTCTACCTAGGTGCATCACCTCACATTCCTCTGTATTTAATCTCATCTGCCACTAATCTGCTCACTCCATCAAATTGTCAATGTCCTTTTGGAGGCCACACTGTCCTCCTCATGGTGGTACAGTTTTTCCAAGTTTAGAGTCACCTGCAAACTTGGAAATATTCCCTCACACGCTGTTGGCCCAGGGGATGCCCACACATCAAAGCAGCAAGCTTGTGAACTGGAGTTACCCAAGCCCAGCCACAGGCTTGAACTGGTTCAGCTCAGAGAAATGGCATAAGGTGTAAACCCTTATTTGGTGGAAGAGTAATGAGGTAATCCTAATAGTGGCCTTCAGACAATCAAATACTGAAAAGGCACAGGGTTGCCAGGTGAACAAGACACCACAGTTTGAGAAGGTTAGGAAAAAGGATAAAAATGAAGGATTTGGGGCATGCTAGCAGCGAAAACTCCAGAGATCAACCTTCATGAAGTTGAGGACCCTTTGCTTGGAAATATGGAGATAACACCAAAGACCTGGGAGAGATTGCCTGGCCAGGGTGCACTCCTATTCTTGGGTATTAGTCTTTGATTTTGTTGAATGTTCATAGAAACATCATAGAAACCTAATGGGAATACACCATAGATTATGGTCTTGTATGAATTGCATGCCTTAACCTTTTCTTAACCAAACAGTGTGAATTATATGTCTGTTTTAACTTAACTGATAAAGTTGGTAGTTAATTGAGACAGATTTGACTCTCTTTCTCTTTGTGCTGAGCCAATACGTGTTGTTGAGGGCAGAAACCAGGCAACAACACCAAGACCCAGATCATTAGTATATATCAGGAAACAAAGTAGTGCCAATACATACCACTGGGGAGCTCCACTACAGACCTTCCACCAACATGAAAAATATCCATTGACCATCCCGCTCTGATTCCGATCACTCAGCCTATTTTGTATCCACCTCATATTGACCATCTGATGCCTCATCATACAACGTTTGTTCATGTGACATTTATCAAGATTATCACAAGGCAGCTGAGTACCATTATCAAGATAGTGATGAAATATGAACAATTGATTTTTGAATTCCAATGTCTGATTTTAATACCTTGGCTTTCATGAACTTAAATGGCTTTTTAAAAAGGTGAAACATTGACATTAAATGGTCACAACAATCATGTGATGATTAGCCTAACTTAATCCAACCGAAGTGAAATAAATAAAACTGGCTGAAAAGGCAGGGAAGCTATTCAGTCCAGTTAGATATCAAAATGTTTTCATCTCCTCCACAAATATCAGAAAATACTGGAGAAGCTCAGCAGGTCTGTCAGCATCTGTGGGAAGAAAACGGTTAACGTTTTGAATCTGGTGGTTCCTCATCAGAACCCGCTGAGTTTCTCCAGCAATTTCTGTTTCAGTTTCAGATCTCCAGACTGCAGTTTTTTTTGTTCTATCTTCATTTCCATGTTGATTTACACTTTCGTCACAATTTAAAGATGGGAATCTCACTCACAACTCGCAACCCTTAAACAAGCGAGAATGAACAGCAGTCAATTGGCCGAATCAAAGGTATATGTATTTCGCCCGAGTTCCTTGCACATCATAATCCTCACTTTTCAACTCTAACAACAACAGATGCATCATCCACAAGTCTCATGTCAGAACCCACATGATGAAATTCAGATGCCCAGAACTCAAACTCACACAGGAAAAGATGCTATTGAAAACTGACATCCAAGAAATTCTCTGCTATAAGTCCACTGGTGAAAACTGAATCTGCCCACAAACCATTGATGGCCATAAATTCATAGATTCATAGACTCATGCAGTGCAGAAAAGGCCCTTTGGCCCATCAAGTCTGCACCAATGAAACTGCCTCTAACGGTGCGCTCATTCCAATTTCATGTTCTTGTCCCATATCCTTGAATGTTATGATATTTGAAGTACTCATCCAAATATTTTTTAAAGATTGTAAGGTTTCCAGGTACCACTATCTTTCCAGACATTTCATCCCAGATTCCCACCACGTGCTGAGTGAAAAAGTGTTTTCCCCAAATCCCTTCTGAATCTCCTGCCCTTACCCTAAAACTATGCCCTCTCATGATTGACCCTTCAACCAAGGGGAACAGCTGCTCTCTATTCACCCTGTCCATACCCCTCATAATCTTCCATACTTCAATTATGTTTCCCCCTCGGTCTTCGCTGCTCTAAAGAAAACAGTCCAAGCCTATCTAGTCTCTCCTTATACCTCAATTTCTCCATCCCAGGCAACATCCTGGTGAACCTCCTCTGTACCCCCTCCAGTGCTTCCTTCCTATAGTGAGGTGACCAGAACTGCACACAAAACTCCAGTTGTAGTCTGACCAAAGCTCTGTACAACTCCAACATTACCTCCTTGCTCTTATACTCCATGCCATGACTGTTGACAGCAAGTGTCCTATATGCTTTCTTAACTATCCTATTCACATGTTCTGCTGACTTCACAATTGCGTGAATAATTACCCCAAGATCCCGCTGTTCCTTTCAGCTCCTCAGTGTCCTGCCATTCATTAAATACTCCCAGACCTTGTTTCTTCTTCAAAAGTGCATCACCTCACACTTATCAGGGTTAAATACTATCTGCCACTGGTTTGCCCATCTCACCAACCCGTCTACATCTTCCTGTAACCTGCAACCAATTTCTTTGCTACTAACCACTCTACCAATCTTGATGTCATCTGCAAATTTGCTTAACATTCCCACCACATTTTCATCAATACCATTTATGTATATAACAAACAACAAGGGTCCCAGTACTGTTCCTACTGGTACACCAGGGAACAGGAGAATCGACGTTTCGGGCATAAGCCCTTCTTCTCCTGAAGAAGGGCTTATGCCCGAAACGTCGATTCTCCTGTTCCCTGGATGCTGCCTGACCTGCTGCGCTTTTCCAGCAACACATTTCCAGCTCTGATCTCCAGCATCTGCAGACCTCACTTTCTCCTACTGGTACACCGTTGGACATCGGCCTCCAGTCATTCAAACAAGCTTCTACCATTAGCTTTAGTGTCCTATTGCAAAGCCATTTCTGAATTCCATGTGTTTTAACCTTCTCAATCAAACCTTGTCAAAAGCTTTGTTAAAATCCACATAAACCACATCAATTGAATTTCCCTCATCCCCTTGTTAGGCATGATCTCCCTCTGACAAAGCCATGTTGACTATCCCTAATTAACCCATGTCTTTCCAAGTGGGTATTAATTTGCTCCTTCAGAATTTTCTCTTATACTTTCCCTACCATTGACGTGAAACTCACTGGTCTAAAATTTCCAGGTTCATCTCTACCACCCTTTTTGAAAAGTGGAACCACATTCACTGTCCTCCAATCCTCTAGTATCTCCCCCGTAGCCAGTGAGGAATTAAAAAAATAGTGTCAGAGCCTCTTCAATTTCTTGCCTTGCCTCCCACAGCATCCTGAGATGCAATTCATCTGGGCCAGGAGATTTGTCTGCTTTTAATTCGAATAGAGTCTCCAATACCTCCCTATTTCCAATGTCAAAATGTGCAAGTTCCTCACAGTCCCTTTTCCTGAATTCCATACCTATATCCTCCTTTTCCAGAATGAAGGCTTGAAGAGGAATATTCATTCAACACCCTCTCATATCCTGTGGCTTCACACACAGGATGTCCCCTTAGTCCCTAGAGGGCACTACTCTTTCCCTGGTTAACCCCTTCCCTTTGAAGTACTTATAAAATATTTTAGGATTCTCCCTACCCCTTTGTTATGCTGCCTTTTCGTTTTTTCTAACTGACTTCTTAAGTTCCCTTCTGTGCTTCCTGTACTCGTCTCGGGCCACAGATAAATTGCTCCCTTTGAACTTGCCAAAAGCCCCACTCTTCCTCCTCATCAATTGTCCCAGACATCCAGGGTTCTCTGAATCTATTTCCCTCTAAAGGGTACTAAAGGGTACATGTTGGACCTGTACTCTCCTTCTTGAATGCCAACCTATTGCTTTGCTGTAGACTTACCCACAAGGAGCTGTTCCCAATCTACTGTGGCCAGATCCTGGTTTATTTTAATAAAATCTGCCTTCCCCCAATCCAAAGCCATCTTTTGCAGGCCATCTTTCTCCTTGTCCATAGTAAACACAAAGGAGCTCACTAAAAGCTGCTTCCCAGAATCCAGAGATTGTGTTTGCAGCACTTAGCCCATCATCGAGTGTGCACCAGAGAAACAGCACAGTGCTGCTGATGCTTTATCAAGGATCCCCGTCGACAGCGCAAACTATTTGCTCAAGAAGGCAAGGCCTTAACTATATATCCAAGACATTGACTTCTCCACCTCCTGATGCTGCCTGGCTTGTTGTGTTCTTCCAGTCTCCTGCCTGTCTACTTTGGATTCCAGCATCTGCAGTTTTTTATTGATTCTAACATGTTGCTTGTCAGCCACAGCGAAAAGGTTGCAAGAATTTCTCGAGGATCAGGTGCATCATGAGGAATGTGCACAGATACACACAGTTTGCCTGCAAGGTTGGACCTAATAGATGTCCACAAAGCCTATAATACAGCCGAACTTTGAACAATACCTTCACATCAGTATTGCCAAAAACGTTTTGGTCTACAGTGAGTCTACATGGTCCTGCAAGCTCTCTGCTTGGATGTTTTACAGAAGATCTGTCAGAGACATCTGAATACTTCCAAATACTGGGCCAGAGTGCAGCAATCTGTATGGTGGCCAAATATCTCACCTTCCCTTAAGGATGTGGTCTCCAACTGTGCTACTTGTATTACTCATTGACAGGAGCAAAAATAATCTTTTTTACCCTTGTCCTTTCCAGCTAGGCCACAGGAATACCTTGGCATTGAGCTCTTTGAGTTTCAGTTTTTCTCATCTTCATCACCCATTGCTCCCGATGGAGTAAGGTCCAGAAGCCCAACTCAGAGGCTTCAAGAACCACTTTGAAGTCTATGTTTCCCATGCATGGAATCCAGGGTGTAATCACCTCAGGCAATAGGCCCCAATTAACAAAGTTGTCTTTCCAATCCCTTGTAGCCTTATATGGTTATGTTCATAAACTATTCACCAAGATATCCTCAAGCCACTGAGGAAGCCAAGAGAGGATATGGACCATAAAAAAAACTTGGTGAGAAAGCATTAAGATTAGCCCTGCTTGGTTCACGCCATCACAGGATAGCTTCTCCTATGCCAGCGTCTGATGGGCAACATGTTGCAAACCCAACCTCCCTTCCTTTACAAATGGCAATTGCCACCGTGCAGGACCATGGGCAGGTAGATCAAAATGAGGAATGCTATACCACAGGTCACACTCACATCTTTAACTGGATTCACAGGACTCACCAGGGACAAGTGAACCTAGGCATGGTTCAAGGACCAACTGCCCAAGGGCATGGTGCAGGCAGGATCTTAACAATTAGGTTCAACCTTGTCCGGACACCAGTTGGCATCATCTGGAGTGCTTAGATTTTGCTAGAAGTGGACAACAACTCAGGGATGTAAATATAACACAGTGACTAATTTATCCAAGAGGGAGCTCAGGAAATCCTCTTAACCCAACAACTAGTTACAATGTGGAGCTCACTGTCACAAAGAGACAGAAAGCTGGTTACACTTCAGCTGCATGCTCCTAATTTATTGGCACCATGCGCAGGAAGGGGGGGCAAGTCAGAGGGTCATCTAAATGACCTTGACCAAAGTTGTCATTAACAGATCCAGGCAGTAGGCAGTGGAAGAGAGATAGTGCCTGCTCCACTTATGTGGTTATCTCTGCTCTCATGCGTCCATGGAGAGGGAGCATGCTGTGTCCATTGATAGGATGGAGACGTTAGAGATTGGTGGGCTGGACTGGACTGGACTGGGCCAAGCTGGGCTGGGATGCATCATCATCATCATCATCATCATCTTGGAAAACATTATTTTGATTCAGTAAGTTTTTGTTCATCTTTTATGTTTCCGTTTATGTTTTTGTTACGATGCCCATCAGGGGATAGTTAATCATTTCTTAATTTGATTTTTAGAAGAGTAGATCTACATTTTTTCTTTCACAGGATGTGGGCATCCCTGGCAAGACAGCAGATGTTGCCTGTCCCTAATAGTACTTGAACTGAGAGGGCAGTCAAGAGTCAACTACACTGCTGTGGGTCTGGAGTCACATGTAGGCCAGACCAGATAAGGACAGTCCATTCCCTTCCCAAAGGACATTAGTGAAGTAGAAAGGCTTTTATGACAATTGTTTATGGTTATTATCACTGATAATTCACTACTACAGGTAACAATCAAGGCCAAAATATTGTATGATTGGGGTGGCACGGTAGTTCAGTGGTTAGCACTGCTGCCTCACAGCACCAGGAACCCAGGTTCAATTCCAGCCTTTGGTGACCGTCTATGTGGAGTTTGCACATTCTCCCCATGTCTGCGTGGGTTTCCTCCGGGTGCTCTGGTTTCCTCCCACAGTCCAAAGATGTGTGGGTCAGGTGAATCGGCCATTCTAAATTGCCCGTAGTGTTAGGTGCATTAATTAGACGAAAATGAGTTTGGGTGGGTTACTCTTTGGAAGGTCGGTGTGGACTTGCTGGGCCAAAGGGCCTGTTTCCTCACTGTAGGGAATCTAATCTAATCAAGAAGGAGTTGGATATAGCACTTGGGGCAAAAGTAATCTCAGGATATCAGAGAAAAGCAGGAACAGGTGATTTATTTGAATGATCAGCCATTGATCATAACAAATGATGAAGCAGTCTCAAATAACATACTCCTGTTTTCTTTACTGATTCCAAAGATGTTAATTAAAACTCTACCGGGTGTTAATTTGGGATTTGACCCTGTGTCCCAGACCACTGCCGTAGATTTCTGAATTCTGACATTATCACAATGCCACCATCTTCCCCTACAGGAATGTGCGGTGTGGGGGCATTTAAATAAGAATATGAGGGTAAGATGAAAAAACATTATGTTGGTGCTGTTAGAGGAATGCCTCTTTGTCCTCTCCAAAGCAGTGCCATGGACTTTCTCTCTTCCACCTGAGAGAGCTGATGGCTCTGGACTGGGATTTGGAACCATAACCTTCAGGGTTCTGATTCAGGGTTTGCAGCGCAACGGAGGCAGCAATCCTTGAAGCTAATGTATTACTCGAGAAAGACATTCAGGGAATTTCAAAAATATCTCCACAAGATTACAGTCAGGGATATGGCACTGAAAATGTTCTTTTTAAATTGAGAAGTGAAGACCTTACAAACTTACAATATCCTGATATTAACGGAATGAGTAGTTTACATCAGCAATACTTGCCTGGAAGCTGATTGTCACATCAGGCTCCTGGGGTTATGGCCAATGTAATCCAAATGTCAGAAAGTGGCTCATTTCCTATGAACCATTCTGCACAGTGATTTATCTGATTTACAGCAACGCATTTACTGGAGTTGATGAGCAGTTTCAGCATTATCTTCTGAGAGTGATTGTCTGCAACTCAAAATTTCATCCACTGCTTTATTACACTTGCAGCAGTCAGTAAATTGGAACACTGGAACTGTTTCTGGTGTATTCTTTCATCCTAGGAGGAAATTGATTTGAAGGAGGCAATGCCTTTTAGAACAAGTTTTCATCCTTTTTTCTTTATCCTGAAGTTGCTAACTATTGTTTGAAATGATACCCCATTAAATTTGTGTTGGTGTTGGCTTCCCATCGGATTGAACATTAACGATAGCGAGGTGATGGCCAAGTGGCATTATCATTAGACTATTGACTCAGGGAACTCAGCTAATATTCTGTGCGCCTGGGTTCAAGTCTTGCCACAGCAGATGGTGGAATTTGAATTCGATAAAAATAATCTAGAATTAGGAATCTACTTACGACCCTGGAATCATTGTCAATTGTTGGAGAAACCCATCTGGTTTACTGATGCCCTTCAGGGAAGGAAATCTGCCGTCCTCACCTGGTCTGGCCTACATGTGAGTCCAGGTGCACAGAAATGTGGTGGACACTCAGCTGCCTTCTGAAACCGAGCAAGCCACTCAGTTGTATCAATTGCTCAGCAGGTGGACTGCTGCGGTTCAAGAGGGCAGTTCATCACCACCTTCCAAAGAGCAACTAGGGATGAGCAATAAATGCTGGTCGGCTAGCAACACCCACATCCCATGAGTGAAATAAAAACGAGAATAGAATTAGGAACAGGAGATAATCCCAGAGCTCCTCAGGCCTGTTCTGTCATTCAGTAAGATCCTGATTGACTGACAGACGGTGGCCATTCTTCATGAAGTCAACTGATCCATTTTAAGAAAAACAGAAGTCACAGCTGTGAGCTGAATCCTGCTTTCATTAGTTTTACAGAGAAGTTACCTTAGGCAGTAGTCGGAGCCAGATTTTCAGTGCAAGATGGGGAGCCCACAATCCAAATAAGTTCTGGTTCCCAACCCCATGCCATTCCTGTGAAGCAACTTTGCAACATAAATGACCGAACTGAGGCAACTTGGTGCCCAGTTCAAAACATTGAGGGCCTTACTGGTACCAGTAGCAAAGACAGACAGACACCGAAGGGTGCTAACTAATTGCTGTCTTGTCCAATCCACCTGTTCAAGATTTTAAAAAGATGGAGCAGGTGCTTGTTAAATATCCAGAAACTTGTCTGAAACCCAATCCGCTATCATAACTGGAAACCTGAACTGAGAACAGTGGAGCCTTCCCCAGTTGACCAGACCTGTTGGTACCTGGATCTTTGAGGCTCCAACAGGTAGTTTTTCATATCAGGTTGTCTTATATGGCCGAGACATGAGAGGTGAAGGTAATGAAAATGTAAGATTTGGAGGGACCTTGACAGGTAAATGCCAAAAGGATGGTTCCCCTAATGAGGGAGCTTGGATCTAGGGGAGTTAAGTCCACATCAGATCAGCCACGATATTAGTGAACAAGGGAGTAGGTTCAAGGGACCTAGTGACCAAACTCTGCACCTATTCCTTACATTTTGTTTCAAATGTAAGTTTTCTTGAGGACGTAGAGATTCAGGGGTATTGTCGGGCCACTTTTGCATCTGACTTCACACCCCCCACCACCCTTCATCCCCTTTCCTGACTGTCGCCACATCCTCCTTCCACTTATCAGGATGATCCAGGGGGATCCCCGGACCAATGTTATAGCCAGAGAGTGGTAGGGGGTGAAAGCAATGCTTGTGTTGAAGTGCAATATCTAGCTCTCAACAGCTGAGTACTAACAACCAGTGCTGGGAAAATTCATTTTTATCAGATACACAAAATGGCAACAAAAGATTGGTCACCTGTTAAACAGGTAAAGGTAAAATTGCTACAGTCCTATTGGATCACTCATTGGAGAGAGAGAGACACTCATAGGGGTTTAACCTGAGGGTCAGAGGTTGAGAAAGAGAGTAACTGCAGAAGGTGTGGGAATTGAACCCACACTGTTGGCTTTAACTCTATGTTATAAACCAGCTGTCTAGCCAATTGAACTAACCAGCCCAGTCACCCATTGTTCACCTCACCCAATTCCGTCGACCGACAGGAAATCTGAGCGGCATGCAAAACACAAAGTTGACCTCTTGCTCTGCATCCATTCTTTGAACTGGCTATGCCTCAGTTTTAAAATGCTCATCCTTGTTTACAACCCCCTCATGGCCACAGTCTCCACCAACCCCACGCCATTCTGATATCTCTGTGCTCCTCCAATTCTGGCTTCTTGAGCATTCCTAGATTTCTTTTCAGCGGTGCCATTGGTGGATACAACTTTAGCTGTTTGGCCAGAGTTCCAGATCTGGACGCTCAGCCAATCCTCACTGACTAGCTCTTAACCAAGCTTCGGGGCCATCTGTCCTAATATTTCCTGCTGAAAGTCGAATTGTATTTTGTCACTGTCGTGTGCTCTGCAACACTTTACCATGTTCTAGATATTCAGGTTACTACTGTTGTTCATTGTGTCTTTCCGTGCTGTTCAGGTTCAACCACGTGGACTGATAGCTTGGGCAGATATTGGGCAACTTCATGACGGGATACCAAAGCAACTGCCAGCACCAAGGATTAAAGCACAGAGAAGACTGACAGGGCAAAAATCTGCAGGTTTTGCTCTGAATTCCGTTGCCTAACGTTCAGAGTACCCTGAGCAGCTGCATCACTGCATGGTTTGGGAATTGCACCATCTCAGAACGTAAGGTCCTACAACGGATAGTGAGGACAGCTGAGAAGATTATCAGGGTCTCTCTTCCCTCCGTCACAGACATTTACACCACTTGCTGCATCCGAAAGGTTGAGGGCATTGTGGAAGACTCCACACATCCCTCACTCAAACTCTTCTCCCTCCTGCCATCTGGCAGAAGGTACCAGAGCATTCGGGCCAGACAGTGCAACAATTCCTTCCCCAAAACCATCAAGCTCCTTAACACAGTATGATTACACATTATTCCATCTGAAATATGTTGCAAGACTTTTCAAGTTACTGCTAAAACAATGTTTTTATTAATGTTCATTGATTATTTTGTGTTATTTGTTTGTGTTATTGTTGTTGTTCGTGAGGCACCTTGGTCCTGGAGGAACGCTGTCTCGTTTTTACCGGATCAGTTGTATATGGAAGAAATGACAAATAAAACTACTCTTGACTTGACTCTTGTCAGTCGTGAAGCAATAGTTGTAACAAAAGTTTAAGTTGTGCATTTTAGCTCATGATTTGGAGATGCTGGTGTTGGACAAAGTTAAAAATCCCGCAGTACCAGGTTATAGTCCAACAGGTTTATTTGGAAGTATTAGAAGTAGCAACACTCTGAAAGCTAGTGCTTCCAAATAAATGCATTGGACTATAACCGGGTATTGCGTAATTTTTAACATTTTAGTTCAGATTCCGCCACGTTCCAGGAGTAAAATAACCGAGTGGCATGCAGTCCCTGTAAACTCCAAAGAAGTGCCTTCAGGAAAGAAGACTTTTTTTAAAAAAGTACACACTATCTGATATTTCCACTTGCAACATGATCCATTCTTAAAAACCTCCTGCTGTTTTCGAAATCATTTTGCCCACAGGCAAAGTCTTGCTAAAATCAGGACACATATGCCTCCTACAGGCAGGAAAGAAAGTTGCATCCTCCTGGGCCGGACCTAAAATTACATTTGCCAGAGGCGAAAGCATAGGTTGAGAAGGAACTGCACCACCCTTGTTGTCCTAGAATGTGCTTGTTTACAGAAAGAAATGCCTGGTCACCTCCCATCAATTACAATCTCACCTTTAGCCTCCAACCTCTCCCTCCCTCTTGATTTGTCTCTCTCTCTCTTTCTCTCTCCCTCCATTGCTGCCTTTCCTATCTCCTTGTAATTTCCTGATCCAATTCCAATCCTATTCCTGCTCATTTTCTTCAGATTGTAAGCATATCACCTTTGCTGCCTCGCTGTCCCTTTAGTAAAATCGAGATTCTTCCTTCTCCTTCTATATTCAATATTCTCTGGGATTGGACACCTTTCCACATCCAATCTGTCATTCCCACCTACCGCTTCTGGATTATTAACCCTGAGGATGTCAACGACTCATTCTCACACTTCCTGATTTATCTCACCTCCTCTCCAATGGGTTTCAGCTTTGCCGGTGTGCTGGAGTTTGGATTGTTGATCCCTTACACAGCAGTACCTTTGGAAGGAGTGATCACCATTGATTGGATTGCCCCAACTGTTTGCATCCAGGTTCACAAGACCCAGTAAGAGCAATAGGACTTTTCCGGGCTGGGGCTGGATTCAAACTCAACTACATTATAAGTAAAAGATCGGTGTACAAACTATTTGAACCACCCAGTTCTTCCCTTCTATTGTACTTGTTAAAGATTTGTCCTCGAAAGTTGGCAAGTATCAACAACGTTGCTGAAATATGTAGTCTATTCTATTTCCTGATTCCTAGAATAAATTAAGGTTTTGTGAGTAAAGCATCACCAATGAATCCACAACTCGAGCAAAGACAAAAAAAAAATTTGGTATTACCTTCAGAAAATATAGGCTTCTCTCTCCATTGTCTCGTACACTATTACGTTCTCTATCACGTCACTTCAGAAGATTGAAGCTGTAGTTATTAATTGTTCCTAGTTACTGCTTATGATGATCTTCCTGCCCAAGGCCAGGTGGGAGGTGCAACACATGACAGGAAACGATGTAAATTTTAATCCAGAATCAAAATACGGTGTCATCTGGTATTTCTATCTGGTTAATGCACTGCTGCTCTTGTTGGGCAATAGTTATGCATGAGCTTTGTTAGGTTGTGTGTTTACTTCATACCAACAAGTGGCAAGGGTGTTCCCTGCATATGACTGAAAGCCTCTCTTTGTCTAGCTTTCAGTTATGACAAGCCCATTATTGGACATGCTGGGATTGCCTGGCCCATAAGGCATCCATACTTCATATATATACTAAGTATTGGTGCATTTCTGAGCCAAAATGCAGCTTCTTTTTTATAATATTCATCTAAATGTAGGTCCTCTGCTTTGAGAGTATGCTTGCAAAATGACACCCATTTTGTGAACAGAAAGTGCATGGTCTGATGGCAGTGGATAAGGATAGGATTAGGGAATGAAACATGGCTTAGATACAGCTCTTCCCTCCCTCAAATGTGACAGTCGCCACATGGGGAAGATCAAAGTCTTGTCCTGGGAGGTAAAATTGGATGGAGTGGAAAAGCAGTTCAATACCAAGAACTCAATAACTGAATAAAATTGGAACTTCTCACAGGCAGTTCCAGAAGTGGCATTGTCCAGGTCCATCCCTTGCTCACTTCTTCAAACACCACCTCACAACATTGACCTGAATCAAGGAAACGTTTGAGCAATGTCACTTCTGACAACATAGCATTTCCTCAGAACTGCATTGAAGCACAAGATTACATATTCAAGGTCTGTAGTCCCTCTTGGATCCACTAACCTTTAAACTTGGAAGAAACAGCATTCACCAATGTGAGTCAATTGAGCTTTACAGTTTTGGTTTTACAAAAGGAGGCATCAACTTTCTACACCCTTGATGTGAATTCAATATCTTTGAGATATCAAAGCTCTGAACAGGTTGTGCATGGACTAGGAAAATTTAGCTGATTGTGCCACCAACTCTGATCACTTTGCTTGGAAATATAATTCTGAATGTCGTAATCACCGATGCGATCTTTGTTTTTTCATTCCACATTCCACTGTATGAACCTTTGATGCGCTTTCGCATGGCAACTTATGGTAGAGTCATAGAGATGTACAGCATGGAAACAGACTCTTTGGTCCAACCTGTCCATGCCAACCATTTATCCCAACCCAACCTAGTCCCACCTGCCAGCACCCGGCCCATATCCCTCAAACCCTTCCTATTCATATACCCATCCAAATGCCTCTTAAATGTTGCAATTGTACCAGCCTCCACCACTTCCTCTGGCAGCTCATTCCATACACGTACCGCCCTCTGCATGAAAAAGTTGCCCTTTAGGTCTCTTTTATATCTTTCCTCTCTCACCCTAAACTTATGCCCTCTAGTTCTGGACTCCCAGATCCCCGGGAAAAGACTTTGTCTATTTATCCTATCCATGCCCCTCATAATTTTGTAAACCTCTATTAGGTCACCCCTCAGCCTCCACC
>NC_057714.1:110297656-110314717 GCF_004010195.1 Chiloscyllium plagiosum | reverse complement strand
AACCCTCCACCACCACCCTCTGTCTTCTACCTTTGAGCCAGTTCTGTATCCAAATGGCTAGTTCTCCCTGTATTCCATGAGATCTAACCTTGCTAATCAGTCTCCCATGGGGAACCTTGTCGAACGCCTTACTGAAGACCATAGAGATCACATCTACTGCTCTGCCCTCATCAATCTTCTTTGTTACTTATTCAAAAAACTCAATCAAGTTTGTGAGACATGATTTCCCACGCACAAAGCCATGTTGACTATCCCTAATCAGTCCTTGCCTTTCCAAATACATTAACATCCTGTCCCTCAGGATTCTCTCCAACAACTTGGCCACTACTGAGTTCAGGCTCACCGGATATTAGTTCCCTGGCTTGTCTTTACCGCCCTTCTTAAACAGTGGCACCACGTTTGCCAACCTCCAGTCTTCCGGCATTTCACCTGTAATTAGAGATCCATTGATAAGGCATCCTCGACGCGGGATCTAAAGCATGTGAATCTAGGCACTCTTCAACCAATCACACAAAAGATTATTACAGATACACAAAGAATCAAGACAAGGAATTGAAAATTAGAATATTTCATTCAATGTTAAATTATATAAAATATAGAGTAGGATAAAAAAATTAGATTAGGAAAGAGTGAGATCAAAAAAAGAAAGAAAAATTTTATTCTTTTTCTTGTAAATCTCAAACAATAATTAAAATCTGAAGGAATGAGACTACGTACACTAAAATGTAAATTTTCAGTCTTAGGTTAATTAAGACTTACCCTGTTGTTGAAAATCTAAATAAATAATTATCTGGACAAATTAGTCCAAAGATGTGCAGGCCTGGTGAATTGACCATGCTAAATTGCCCACAGTGTTAGGTGCATTAGTCAGAGGGGAAAAAGCAGGGTTTGATTGGCTTACTCTTCGAATGGTCAGTGTGGACTTGTTGGGCTGAAGGGCCTGTTTCCACACTGTGGGAATCTAATATTAGAAAAATTAACTTTTTTTATGTGTTTCATAGAATCATAGGATCTCTAAAGTGTGGAAGCAGGCCATTCAGCCCACTGAGTCCACAATGCCCTGCCAAAGAGCATCCCACCAAACCCACCTCTGTAGTCTATTCCTGTAACCCTGCATTTCCCATGGCTAATCTGCCTAGCCTGCACATTCCTGGACACTATGGGCAATTTAACATGGCCAATCCGCTAACCTGAACAACTTTGGACTGTGGGAGGAAACCAGACAACTGGGTTTTCTAACGCAACTTCCCACACTTAATGCATTTAATGATGGAGATATGAAACAAAACCAGAAATTGCTAGCGTCTGGCAATAGGTCTAGCAGTGTCTGCAGGAAGAAAGCAGAGTTAACAATTTGAGTCCAGTGATTCTTTATCAGAACTTCTTATCTTAGCAACGCTTATGGAAAAGCAGAGCAACTTGATTAGAAGCTTCCTGATGTCCATTGTAGACACCGGAAATGTAAATTATTTTATATTATAAAGTAAGTTTTGGTCGCCCCACCTCCTACAAAATCCTGGTGATAATTCCTTTCCCCAGTTCACATTGGCTGGCAATAGTGTCATAACACCATTGGATGTTGACAAATAGACTCCTGATTTGTGTTATCTTCAAAGGTAAATTACAACAAAATGCGTGAATTCGCCTGAATGAATGAATAAGCTTGTATGTGCCCACAAATCTCATTCTTCCACATGTACTGACATACTGACTGTCAGCTGTGATTATATTCCATGTCAAAATCTTTTGCACATAAATGATCGCATTTAACTACACGTTACGCATAGAAATTAACCTGTGGTTCAGATGCACAGATATTAATTACAATTCATTAATTAAAATATTTAATTTTATAAAGATATTATGGCAATAAAATAATAAGTCATTAGATAACACGAGAGATTGACAGGAGCCAAAGAAATGGATGAAAACCAGATTTTTGTTATAAATATTTTTATTGAAAACCTTTTTTAAATCTTTTACAAAACATTTATGTACAAAAAAAGAATAACACCATCAAAACAGAAAAAAAGGCAATACAAAAGAGGCCATAATACAGTACCATTGTTAATAAACGACCTACTCTTCTAGCAGAACAAACATATCTATTAAAATTAAACTACAAACATATTAAATAAATACTAACTTAAACTAACTTCAAATAATTTAAGTAATATCTCACTATTTTAAACATTCACACCTCCACTGAGGCTCCTATCCCTGGGAGTACCATCTACAGTACCCCTATTCCTTTCCCCCGTCTCCTCCTCCCGGGGCCCCATGGGCACCCATACTGATTCCCACGGCTCTAATTAATATTGATGATAAGTCAGCATCAATATAATTTAAAAAGGGCTGCCACATCCTATAAAACTGTTCCGTTTTGTGGTGCACCATGTTTGTGAGGTAGTCTTGGGGGAGATGCTCCATCACCAGCTTACGCCATCCCATAAAACCTGAGGGTTTTTCTGATGTCCACTTCACTAGAATGTTCTTCCTCGCACAGTGGGCAAGAATATTACACAATCTCTTCCCGTGTTCCCCCAGAGATGACATATTTGGTAACCCCAGAAGAAGAAATACTGGATGCACGTCAATTTCAATCCCCAGGATGACCTTTAGCTCCCTTACTATAGCACTCCAGTGTCTCTGGATCCTACAACAGGACCAGTAGCAGTGTGTAAGAGTGCCGATACTAATGTTACATTGGAGACGCCCTGATGATACTCCTCCTTTGAACTTAGCTAGCTAGCTTAGCTAGCCATATGAGCCCTGTGTAAGATCTTCGACTGCATGGCCTGTGCTCTGTTACATACTGAGATTTTCCTTTAATTCCCCCAGATGTCTTCCTATACCTCAGATGAAATATCCTCTCCTAGCTCTCGATTTCATGTCCTACAGAGTCCTTCCATGTCCCCCAGGGTGCGACCTTTCTGTAAATGATATAAAGTGCTGAGTGAAAGAGTACCTGTACACCGGAGTATTCTTTTCTCCACGTCTGATTTGTAACATTGAACCAGAGCATGGTCTTCCTCTGTGTGAAGTCCCTTATCTGGAAATATCGGACATTAGACAACACATATTTCTGGCTTAACTGACTAAATGACATCAGGACCTCCCCCTAGAATAGGTCTCCCAAATCCCCTTATTCTCCCATGCCTTAAAGCCAGAGTCCATTGTCCCAGGTTTAAATCCTTGGATTCCCACCAATGGAGTAAATGGCGATGCCTTAGACCAATTGCCCTTGTTTTGCCTCATTATCCTCCAAGCTTTTATCGTATTTAAATTAATTGGACTTTTACACAGCTGGGTCACGGATTCCATCTTATCCGTGAATAAGAAATTAATTTAAAAATATCTTGACTGCGAGGCTTCAATATCAAGCCAAATCGACTCCGAAATCCCCCCGTACCCGGTCACCAACATATGTTAACCTCTTATTTGGTATTTCTTCAAATCTGGAAAATCCACCTCTCCCTCAGCCTGCGAAAGCTGCAATTTAATGAATTTAATTAGATGACGTCTGTGGCACCAAATAAGGGACCCTAGCCAACCATCGAGCCTCCGTAACACTTGTCTGGGTAACAACAACAGGAGCATTCTCATGGGGTACAGCAGGCGAGGAAGAACATTCATCTTAATCAGGGCTATTCGGCCCAACCACAATAACGGTAATCCCTCCCACCGCTGCAAATCCTGTTTTATTCTCTCTTGTAGCTGTACATAGTTAGCTTTATACAGCCAGTGGAAGGAAGGGGTAATAAAAATTCCCAAATACTAAAAACCTTTTGGCGACCATCTAAACAGGAATTGGATTCCATCCTTCAGATTAGGCATGTCCACTAATCCCCCTACTGGCATTGCTTCCGATTTTGGAAAATTGATCCTATAACCCGAGAAACCACCAAATGAATTAATTGAGGAACAGACTTCTCTGCATTGGCCAAAAATAAAAGGACGTCGTCAGTGTATAGGGTGATCTTATGCTCCCCCATTCCACTATTTCAGGATCCCTCCTGATAGTTTCGGCTAACGGTTCAATCACCAAGGTAAATACTAGCGGTGATAAAGGACACCCCTGTCGACTACCTCTTCCAATATTAAAGTTATTTGACTTAATACCATTTGTAGTAACTGCTGCCTTAGGATCATTATACAGTACTGCTACCCATCAGGCAAAGATGCCCCCAAACCAAAACGCTCTAGGACATCAAATAGATACAGCCATTCTATCCGATCAAATGCCTTTTCTGCATCTAGGGAGACCACCAAACGCAGAATCACTCTTTACTGGCATACCTGTGCTGTGTTTAGTACCCTTTTGATATTATTGAAGGAGCTATGGCCCTTAATAAAACCCGTCTGGTCTGATTTTATAATATGAGGCAGGACCTTCTCCAACCTCAGAGCCAGCATCTTGGATAAAATCTTAAAATCTACATTCTGCAGCGAAATTGGTCTGTATGAAGCATATTCTTTGGGGTCCTTCCTTTCTTTAAAATGAGGGCGATATTAGCCCCTCCTAAGAGAAGGCGGCAGACAATCCTGTGTATAAGAATATTTGTACATCACCAGAAGTGGCTCCACGAACATGTTTATGAATTCCTTATAGAATTCAGTTGGGAATCCATCTGGCCCCGGTGCCTTGCCACCCTGGAGATGCCCTTTTGCTTCCTGCACTTCCTGTACCGTTATAGGCACATTGAAAAGGGAAGCCTGTTCCGTGTTTATATTGGGGAGGTCCAGATTTTCAAAAAAAGACTGCATTCCCATTGCACCGTGTTCGCTCCCCTTTGACTGATGTAGCTCTGCAAAAAGTATTCCCTAGACCTAACATTGATGTTCTTCAATTCGCGGGTAATCATACCAGTCTTCTCCCTAACAGGCATAATAGATTGGGAAGCTTTTTTCCTCCTAGTCAAATAAGCCAGATATCTACCAGGCTTATCTCCAAATTCAAACAGTCTTTGCTTGGCAAAGGACACCTCTTTTTTAGCCACTTGTGTGTGCAATGAATTGAGAGCAGCCCAGAGAGCTGTGACCTACTGCAGCTTAACCAATTACAGCCTGTTATAATACGTTTTCTCAGCTACCTTCAGCCAGGCCTCCAGCATCCACTGCCGCTCCTCCCTCTGCCTCTTTCTTGACGTCGAATATGAAATGATCAGACCTCGTAAATATGCCTTAGTGGCCTTCCAAAGCATTGCTGGATTACTAGCCTCACCTGAATTAATATCCCAAAAGGGCCTGAACTCTCTTGTAATATATTCAAGAGAGCATGTTATTACCTATAATGATATAGATAATAATTTGCTATCCCCTAATGAAAATGGATCCATGCACCAGTGATGTGCATTCGTTCCACCAGCCTTGATTTTAACATCTAAGTACACTGGCGCTTGATCTGAAACAGCTATATTCCCAATGTTGCACGCTAATGTTCAGTCCAAACTGTCAGTTGTCATTAAAAACATGTCAATTCACGTATGGCACTTGTGTGGGTTGGAATAGAATGTGAAGTATCTCCCACCAGGGTGGAGGCACCTCCACACACCCACTAGTCCCAACTCATCGCACATGTCCACCAACTGTTTAGACTGTGCGGGTGTATCTGCCAGGCCTTTTGGCACCCTGTCAATCTCTGGATCTA
This sequence comes from Chiloscyllium plagiosum, assembly GCF_004010195.1. Taxonomy (NCBI): domain Eukaryota; kingdom Metazoa; phylum Chordata; class Chondrichthyes; order Orectolobiformes; family Hemiscylliidae; genus Chiloscyllium; species Chiloscyllium plagiosum. The sequence continues at coordinate 110,309,067 of NC_057714.1, read as the reverse complement.
TTAAGCAATTAAATTCCCTCCTATAATCATACGGCGAACCTCAAGATTCATTAATTTAGCCGTTGCATCAATTAGAAATTTAAGAAGGTGCGCCGAGGGACAATATACATTCAAGACGCCATACTCTTCTCCATGTATTAGGGCTTTAAGAAGGACAAACCGCCCATGTTCATCCTTAATCTGCTCCGTTACCTGGAAAGGAAGGTTCCTTCTTATCAGTATAGCCACTCCTCTACTCTTAGAGCTGAAGGATGAAAAAAAACCCTCTCATAATCCCCCTGCTGCAGTTTCTCCTTATAAGGTGCTCTTAATCAGTTAGATGTGTCACCCTTTCCTTCCTGAGGCTTGATAAGACCTTCTTTCTTTTAATAGGAGGAAGGCTCCCGTTTATATTCCAGGTGCACCACCTGAACAAATCACTAGCCATGGTCATCTCGGACAGCCCATGGTCTCCCAGGAGGAGGGACCTTATCTGAGGCATGACGGGTTACAATGATATTAACTCTATGAGATCTAAAAACTATTCCTATAAAAACAACTACACCTAAAACAAACACGACATTTAACTGAAACAGACACCCAAATAACCCAAAATTCACTCGAAATCTTCCCCCTTGCCCATAGGGGGCACCCCTTCCAATCCTTACTACCATCTTAACTCCCTCCAGCTGAGGCCGTGCCCTAGCTCCAGGCAATTCACAAATGAAGAAAACCCGTTATTTACATTCTGAAAGTTAAGAATGGGTACCCATCCCCGCTGCCCGCGCCCCCCCCATCACTCATTTTAGCCACAGATATAGCCACCCCCAATACAAAATCAAGAGGACAGTAGTTAAAAAAAAGGAGCCCTAGATTATGCACAACCGACCGATATCTAAAATAATTCTAATTTTACAATTTTACGACAAAACTGTACATATAAAATGAATAACCACAATAAAAACAAAAGGGGAGAGGGAAGTAGACAGGGGGTAATTAAAAAACCCTCTCCAAACCACTGTCCACAATGATGCCCCCTCCCATCCAACCCTGACTCAGGTCCTTCATTTCAAAGACTTCACAAAGTCCTTCACCTTTTCTGTGGAGTCAGACTTATATTCCCCCCCCCACCATGGGCGAAACGCAACACAGCCGGGTACCTCAATCGGTATTGAATGTTCATGTCCCTTAAATCTTTCTTGACGTCATCAAATATCCTTCTCTTCTTAATCAGACTTCCTGAAAAGTCCTGAAAGAAAATTATCTTTGAGCCTGTATACATTAAAGCTTGTGAATTCCATCCCAGTCTTCTTGCTGTTTCAACTATTAACTGTTTTTCTCTATAATACAGGAGCAGAACCAGGACTGCGCAGGGGGGTCGGGTCTGGACCGGACCCGCGCATTGCGATCCGGTGGGCTAGCTCTTCGCTTACCAGGCCCTGCTCCGACTCCAACCCCAGGAACTTCGGGAGCCACCCCTGCAGAAAGCCAACGAGGTCCTCGCCTTCCTTGTGTTCCAGGAGACAAATGATCCGTATGTTTGTCCTTTCGTTTTTGTTTTTTCAGGTCGTCGACTTGTTCCTGAAGGACCCGAACCTGGTCTTCCAGCATTCGGATTCTTCCTCCTGAGACCTCCGCTATGGTCTCCGATGCTGCGGTCCTCTCCTTCACTGCCTCCAGTCTTCATTCCAGCAGTTGGATTTCCTGCTCATGTTTTTTTAGGATGGCAGTCAGTGGCTCACCTGCTGCTTGAATCCACTCTCGGAGTTTGGCAAACTCCAAGAATAAGTGCTGCTGTCCAGCTGGATGCAAAGGGGCTGTCCCGGAAGTCTGAACATTGGCTCCAGGCACTCCCAGTGCAGTAGGGGAGTGCCCTGTCTTGCTGTGCTTCTTTAGGCCCCTTTCCTTTACTGGTCTTCGTCCTGGCCTGAAAGCTGTCCTAGACGATTTCAGCAATTCCAAATAATCAGTATGTTTAAATTAATATGATCATCATCAAAAAGAAGAGTCGCAAATTCAGGGGAGTCTCTTTTAACTAGACATCGGTTAAAATATGGAACAGGGTGCAGCAGAAAAAGATAACTTGTGCTTATGTCACACTTTTCATGACTACCATATATGTCAAAATGTTTCACCGAGTATATTTGAGGCAAAAGTTGGATGCAAAACTAGCTTGGTCGTAGAAGTGCTCCTGCTGTGGTCTCCTCTACATTGGGGAGGCAGGATGCCTACTCGCAGAGTGCGTCAGAGAACATTTCCGGGACACCCACACGAACCAACCCAATCACCCTGTGGCCGAACACTTCAACTTCCCATCCCACTCTGCCAAGAACATGCAGGTCCTGAGCCTCCTCCACTGCCAAACCCTTATCACCAAACGCCTGAAGGGAGAATGCCTCATGTTCCACCTCAGGACCCTCCAACCGCGTGGCACCAATGTGGATTTCACCAGTTTCCTTATTTCCCCTCCCCCCACCTTATCCCAGATCCAACCTTCCATGTCTGCACCGCCCTCATGACCTGACCTACCTGTCCATCTTCCTTCCCACCTATCCACTCCGCCCTCTTCTCCAACCTATCACCATTAACCCACCGCCATCTCCCTATCGCACTCTCAGCTACCTTTCCCCCAGCCCCACCCCCTCCCATTTATCTCACCACCCTCTCGGCTCACAGCCTCATTCCTGATGAAGGGCCTTTGCCTGAAACGTCGATTCTCTTGCTTCTTGGATGCTGCCTTAACTGCTGTGCTTTTCCAGCACCACACTCTCAACTTTAATCTTCAGCATCTGCAGTCCTCACACTCACCCGCTGGGAGAGCTGGTAGAATCAGATGCAATTACAACATTTAAGAACCATTTAGACAGACACATGACCCGGCAGGGAATATAGGGATACGGACCATGTGCAGGCAGATGAGATTAGTTTAGAATGGCATCCTGGCATCATGGTTGGCACGGTATTTCATCCTCACTAACATTCAACACTGGAGCCCCCCAGGCGTACATACTCAGCCCCCTACTGTACTCACTGTATACCCATGACTGTGTCGCCAAATACCAGACTAATGCCATTTACAAATTCATTGGTCGAATCTCAGATGGTGACGAAACATACCACAGACGGGAGGTGGAAGATCTGAAAAACGGTACGCTGAGAACAACCTAGCTCTCAATGCTGGAAAAACCAAGAAACTCATTATTGACTTTCAGCGGGATGCCCCCTACACATTAACAGCACAAAGGTGGAATGAGTGGAGAGTGTCAAGCTCATGGATGTGGTCATCCATAACAGGCTTTTTTGGACTCTTCATATGGACAGACTGATTACAAAGGCCCAACAACGTCTCTTCTTCCTCAGACAGCTGAGAAAATTTGGCATGATGGTGAATACCCTTGTCAACTTTTATAGGTGCGCCCTCGAGACTATTCTGTCTGGATGTACCATTACCTGGAATGGCAACTGCACCATTCAAGATCGGAGATGGTAACAGAGAATAGTGAACTCGGCCCGGACAATCACAAAGGCCAACCTCCCATCTATAGAATCCATCTACCAGGCCTGCTGTCAGGGAAAGGCCGCCAGCATTCTCAAAGATCCATCCTACCCTGGCAATGTTTTTCTGCAAACTCTGCCATCGGGGAGAAGGTACAGAAGCCTGGACACATGCAACAGCCGGTTTCAAAACACTTTCTACCCTACTGTTGTTAGAATACTGAATGGATTCACAAACTCTTAACATTCGCCTATACCTGTGTTTTGGTTTTTGCCCCTGTTTACATATTATTTCCTTATCTCTGCTATTTAACTATGTGATCTGCCTGTATTGTTGCAAAACAAAGCCTTTCACTGTGCCTCGATGCATGTGACAATAAATTCAATTCACAGACATAGTAGGCCTAAGGGCTTGTTCCTGTGCTGTATAGTTCTATGTTCTATGATATGTAATCACTGTTGTGATGTTGGAAATGCAGCAGCCAAACTACTCACAGCTAGCTCCCACAGACAGTAATGTGGTCATGATTGGACAATCACATTGCATTGATCAAGGGATAAATATTGGCCAGAGCATAGTCATTACCTTCCCTGTTCCTCTTCAAATTAGTACTATGGAATATTTTACATCCACTGATGCAAACAGATCCCATGCTGTTTCTTTGCAGATGAAGATTTTAGGAAGATTGTACTTCTCGGTTGCAGGGCCTAGTTGGTGGCTAGTCAGGCCTGTCCCCATTGCAGGTCATGATGAAGATGCAGTTGCCACTGGGGACAAATACATTTACCCTTCTGCTTCTCTGCCCTTTCGTGCTGGCTTTTTGTTCAGCCTCAAAGGTGTCTATAGCATCCCAATGTATGGCCTGTGCTACCCAGTGACAATGGTCAATGTAGTACACAGAGGAGGACCTCTTTGTGCAGTTGAAGTTCTAGCATGGGACTCCTCTGTCCCATTTACAATGATCTGCTGTATGTACAACATGGTCTTGGGCTGACTATTCTTGACCATCTGTACAATGTGAGCCACCTACATGTGGCACTGCAGGACCGTGGCCTCGTTGCTGGTGATGTTGGTGTTTCCAGGACACCGATGTTTGGGCTGTGATCCTGCTAGCAGATCCTTGAGGAGGCAGTGCAGATGAAAGTGTTCCTGAGGAATACATGTCAATGGGGAGAAAGTGAGGTCTGCAGATGCTGGAGATCAGAGTTGAAAATGTGTTGCTGGAAAAGCGCAGCAGGTCAGGCAGCATCCAGGGAACAGGAGAATCGACGTTTCGGGCATAAGCCCTTCTTCGGGCTTATGCCGGAAACGTCGATTCTCCTGTTCCCTGGATGCTGCCTGACCTCATACATGCCAATGGACCAGGACCAACGCCTCATCACCAGTCAGAAGGCTAGTGATGACTCCTGCTTTGTACATTTTGAGCTTTTTTACAGATTAGATTAGATTACAGTGTGGAAACAGGCCCTTCGGCCCAACAAGTCCACACCGACCCGCCGAGGCGAAACCCACCCATACCCCTACATTTACCCCTTACCTAACACTACAGGAAATTTGGTATGGCCAATTCACCTGACCCTGCACATCTTTGGATGGTGGGAGGAAACCGGAGCACCCGGAGGAAACCCACGCAGACACGGGGAGAACGTGCAAACTCCACACAGTCAGTCGCCTGAGGCGGGAATTGAACCCGGGTCTCTGACGCTGTGAGGCAGCAGTGCTAACCACTGTGCCACCGTGCCGCCCACGGTGGAACAGTGGTTAGCACTGCTGCCTCACAGCAGTGTTCCAAGGCTACAGTTCCAAGGCTACAGTTACTGACACTCATTTGTAGAGTCTGCCAAATGTACTGTTTGCTTTTGAGAACTTATTATCCACTTCCTTGTCTAGAAAGGCCATCAACAAAATGATGCTCCTCGAGTAAGTAAATTGTGTGACAGCTTCTAGCTCAGTTCCTTCCATGACAAACTTTGGTGGTCTTTATTGTTCTTGGGTGCTGTCTTTGATTTTCTTTCATTTTGACTTTTAGATAAAGAATTGCCTCCTGGTAAAATGTGTCATCATATGTTGCAGCTCGGACTAATTTACACGCAGTCATCAGAGAATGGAAGGTCTTGGATAAGATGTCCCTGTGCCTTAGTGTGAGTCGGAAGAGGTCTAACATTGAAAATACCTCCACCAGTCCAAAAGGCAAAGTCTTTCATCGCCTGTCACTGCATCATACTGAAGAAGATAGTGAATAAGGTGAGGGCAAGCACAAATCCCTGCTACATGTCGTTAGGGATTCAGAAAGATCCCAAGAAGTCACTGCTGTTCTTGTCTTGTCTGTAGAAAGTGATGTGTGGGCTTTTGTTTATTTATTCACTTATGGACTGTGGGCATCATTGGCTGGACTAGCATTTATTGCCCATCCCGTGGTTGCCCTTGAGAAGGTGTTGGTGCGCTGCCTTCTTGAACCACTGAAGTCTGTGTGCTGTAGGTGGACCCATAATGCCCTTAAGGAGAGAGTTCCAGAATCTTGACCCTGTGACATTGAAGGAATGGCGATATATTTCCAAGTCAGGATGGTGATTGGCTAAGAGGGGACCTAGCAGGTAGCTGTGATCCCATATACCTGCTGCCGATGTCCTTCCAGATGGTTGCTCATAGCACTTTTCTCTCTTTGGGCACTTTTCTTGTGTTTGTTATAGAGTCATAGAGTCGGGGTACAAATACATAGAAACTGAAAATAACAGCATGATTAAGCCATTCGGCACTCTGGGCCTGCTCTTATTCAATACGATCAAGACTGTCTCTGCTTTTCCCGCCATATCCTTTGCTTGCTTTATCCGCAAGTTCTAGAATCAACTCCTTCTTAAAATCATACAATGGTTTGGCCTTGACTGTTTTCTGTGGTAATGAATTCCATAGGCTCAACATTGTCTGGGTGAAGAAACTTTGTCTGATCTCAGTCCTAAATGGTTTACCCTGTATCCTTAGACTGTGGCCTCTGGTTGTGGACACCCTGGTCATAGGGAACATCGTTCCTGTCATGTCTGGGCTGCCACTGCTCACTCTGAATCTGCACTGACGTGTCTTCCACTATTGTCAGTACAAGCCAATTCAGAATTATCCTAGCCAGAATCTTGCCATCAATGTAAAGTAAGGTGATCCCTGAAGCAATCTGGTCTGGAGGGCAGGGCCACCATGATTCAAAGCTTCAGCAGGAATTCCATCAACTCAAGATGCTTTGTTATTCTTCAGCTGTTTGATGGCAATCACAGTTCCCTCCAGAGTTGGCCTCCCAGTTCCTCTTCAAGAGCCTGATTTTCAGTGAAGTTGATGGCAATATTATACAAAGAAAATTAAATCAGATGAACAGGCCCTTCAGCCCACAAAGACTGTGCCGACACATGGCACCTGTTTAAACTAAAGACCTTTTGCCTCTACACTATTCATATATTCTCCGTCTATTCATGAATCTGTCAAGATATGTTGCTATTGTATCCGCCCTCACCACCTCCGCTGGCAGCGCATTCCGGGCACTAACCACCTTGCACATCTCCTTTAAACTTATCCCCTTTCACCTTAAAACTAGTCCAATAGTAATTGACATTTCTATCCCACCTGGTCTTTCTCTCCTGGTTGTCCCTCACTCCAGTTGGACCCTGGGCCCTGGGACCAGGCCTGTCTCTCCACTTCCCCCACCCTCACATCTACAAATGTTGTCCCTGCCAACCCTTCTGTCCCCTCCCCCTCCCATAGTTATACCTAACCTGCTCGCTTGGTGCTGAAGAGTGTTAAGGGGATATTTTACATCCACTCAAACAGTCAATTAAGGCCTTACTTTAAGATCTCATCCTAAAGGTCAACATCTCTGAGACTGTCACACCTCTCTCACTGACCAAGAATCAATCTTAACATTTGTGCTCAAACCTTTTAATGGGAATGAAGCCCTGGGCCGCATTACTGAGAGGCACAAGCAGTACCAATTGATCTAAGCTTGGCACTCAACAGCAGAGACAAAATTAGATGAATATGCGAGAAAGAACAGAGTAGAGAAAACAATGATATAATTTAAAGATAACTTGGAGATGGTAATTCATATTGAGTACGACTACCAGCATGGACGAGTAAAGACGAGTTGCCTGTATCTGTGCTGTAAATTTAATGCTACGTGGAAGACTTGAGTCATAGAACTGTACAGTACGGAAATTTGACCCTTGGTCCAACCAGTCCATGCCGACCAGGTATCCTAAACTGATCTGGTCTCATTTGCCAGTATTTGGCCCATATTCCTCTCAACCCTTCCTAAACACTTACCCATCCCGATGCCTTTTAAATATTGTAATTGTACCAGCCTCCAACACCTCCTCTGACAGGTCATTTCATACACGCACCACCCTCTGTGTGAAAATGTCATCCCTTAGGTCCCTTTTAAATCTTTCTCCTCTCATCTTAAACCTATGCTCTTCTAGTTTTGGACTCCACTACCCTAGGGAAAAGGCCTTAGCTAGGCAGAGGTGGGTACTGCATATACTGGAGATTAGAGTCAAGATTAGAGTCGCACAGAAAAACACAGCAGGTCAGGCAGCATCCGAGGAGCAGGAAAATTGATGTTTTGGGCAAAAGCCTCAGTCCTGATGAAAGCCTCATTCCTGAAAAAAGACTTTAGCTACTTACCCTATCCATGTCCCACCGACGATTTTACCCAGCTCCAATACCTATTCAGCCTTTCCCTGTAACTCAAGCCCTGGCAATATCCTTCTAAATCTTTTCTGAACACTTTTAAATTTCACAACATCTTTCCTGTAGCAGGGAAATCAGAATTGAACACAGTATTCCAAAAGTGGCCTAATCTTGGCCAAGTTCCCTGTCCAAACTTACACACACATTTTTTTCCAACAGGCATCACTGGATACCATCAACCAGAGAGGATCCTGGGTTAGTTCTAGGTTATCCCTCTATCTTCCTCACCTTGCCCTCACCCCGCCCTCACCCCAATTCTACCAGGTCAATTCAGCACAGGATGGATGGCAAAACCAGGGTCGCTGGTCGGACTCATAATCTTAAGCAAATCCAACAAGGATTTGTTTTATGTTTTACATAATCTAAATTTAAACTTATGTGTCAAATGACATACCGGTAGTACATACACCCATTACACTGTCATGCAATACAGGTTCGAACAGTGGTGTGGTTAGAAGCTGATAAACAAGAGTAGCAACTTCAGTGGGAAATATTGCAAAGCTTTTCTTTCAGGAAGAGGCACAGAAAAAAAAGAATAAGGTTTCACAGAAAGAGGAAGGGATAGCTATAATGAGAACCTATCAATTTGAGGCTCTATGACAATTCCAGAGTGCAGGGGAAAGGAGTTGAAATTACTTTATAAATTACTGGTTAGACCTTGGTGAAGTATGGTGGCCAATTCTGGACATGATCCTTTAGGAACGGTGACATGGTCTTGGAGGGGGTTCGGCTAAGATTTACTAGAATTAAACTTTAGATAGGTAGAAAGATCAGAGGAGTTGGAATTGTTCTCCTTAGAGCAGCCAGGTTTCCAAAGTGGAGATTTCCAAAATAATTAAGTGTATACTTCGAAATGTACACTAGTGGCATTATTGCTAGGCTATTAATCCAGAGATCTTTGTAATGCTGTCAGGACCCGGGTTTGAATTTGAATTCAATTTAAAAAATTTGGAATTAGGAGTCTAATGACAACCATGAGAAACCATTGGAAATTGTTGGGAAAACCCATTTGGTTCATTCATGTCTTTAAGGGAAGGAAATCTGCCATCCTTACCTGGTCTGGCCTACATGTGGCTCCAGACCCATAACAATGTGGTTGACTCTTAACTGCCCTATGGGCAATTAGGGATGAGCAATAAATGCTGGCCTAGCCAGCGACACCCCCATCCTGTGAAAGAATAAAATAAATTGCAGGGCTGGAAGTAAAGATTTGGAAAATTGGACTAATTATATAGATTGTTATTTATTCATGGGATCTGGGTGTCACTGGAAAGATCAGCATTTATTTTCTGTCTCTTATTCTGGTGACAAACAGAGAGACAATGGGCTAAAAGGCCTCTACGGTGTTGAATGGTTTTATGATTTGGTAAATGTATCCGCATGGTGGTGTTAGATAGTGAACATCATCAATGTTATGATTGATGATGAAGGAACAGCAATAAATATTCAAGATTGAATGGGGTGTGTGACTTGTAGAGGAACTGCCTAAAAAAATCTGATTTCAGGAGGCTAAACTTGGATAAACAAGACAGCCGGTCAGGCAGCATCCAAGGAGCAGGAGAATTGACATTTCGGGCATGAGTCCTTCTTCAGGAATGGGGAGGAAGAGAGCTTCTTCAAGGAAGGCATCCTTGCAAGAGGATTCGTAGTAGATTAAAATCTTCTAGGAGAAAGTGAGGACTGCAGATGCTGGAGATCAGAGCTGAAAATGTGTTGCTGGAAAAGCGCAGCAGGTCAGGCAGCATCCAAGGACCAGGAGAATCGACGTTTCGGGCATGAGCCCTTCTTCAGGAATGTTGAGGCTCATGCCCGAAACATCGATTCTCCTGCTCCTTGGATGCTGCCTGACCTGCTGCGCTTTTCCAGCAACACATCTTCAGTTCTGATCTCCAGCATCTGCAGTCCTCACTTTCTCCTAAACAAGACAGCCAACAATATTGGCAAACAACATGTGAAACAGAAATAGGCAACATTTAGAATTGTGTTCAACAGTAACAACAAAAAATATAATCCACTAATAAGCAACAGATGGTGCAGAAAGGGTGCAGAAAAGATTTACAAGGATATTGCCAATGTTAGAACTATCGGGAGAAGCTGAATAGGCAGGGGCTATTTTCACTGGAACATCGGAGGCTGAAGAATGACCTTATAAGAGTTTTATAAAATCATGAGGGACATGGATGGGGTGAATAGTTTCCCAGGGTAGGGGAGTCCAAAACTAGAGAGCACAGGTTTGGGGTGAGCTGGGAAAGATTTAAAAGGGAACTAAGGGACAAGATTTTCACGCAGAGGGTGATGGGTGTATGGAATGAGCTGCCAGAACAACTGGTGGGGGCTGGTACATTTGCAATAATAAAAAGGCATCGTGAATAGAAAAGGTTGAGGAGGGTATGGGTGAAATTCTGGCAAATGGGACTAGATTAATTTAGGATATCTGGTAACATGGATGCGTTGGACCAAAGGATCTGTTTCTGTACCGTATAACTTTATGATTCTAAGAGATGCAGAAAGGATGGGCTTGAGAAAGGACCTCCTAATAAATGGTCAGATTCTCTCTTGGATATACACATTTCCTGCAATAGGGACAGGAATAACCAAAGTAGTAATGGTGTAAACCTCAGGGTGGGTTGTTTGTAAGCTGCAGTTTTCAAACTGTAGGTGAAAGTTTAAACAAAATAAAATCCCAGTAATCCCCCACGCCTTCATAGTGATGGAAGTAGTGTTATGAAGTTGAAGGCGTGTACTGTACCTTTAAGAGAGAGTGAATGCAGGCACCTGTCATGTGACAGACAGCAGTCACAATGTGTGCTGGAAAATTGAAAGATGTAATGTATTGTGGCAACCTAGCTATCTCGTTGTTTTCACAGCAGTTCGAATTTAACCAAACAGTTTAAATTACTATAAACCGACCGACTCCCACAGCTACTTAGACTACACCTCCTCCCACCCTGCCCCCTGTAAAAACGCCATCCCATATTCCCAATTCCTTCGTCTCCGCCGCATCTGCTCCCAAGAGGACCAGTTCCAAAACCGTACAATCCAGATGGCCTCCTTTTTCAAGGACCGCAATTTCATGCCAGACGTAGTCGACAATGCCCTCCACCGCATCTCTTCCACTTCCTGCTCCTCCGCCCTTGAGCCCCTCCCCTCCAACTGCCACCAGGACAGAACCCCACTGGTCCTCACCTACCACCCCACCAACCTCCAT
>NC_057714.1:110286404-110297202 GCF_004010195.1 Chiloscyllium plagiosum | reverse complement strand
CTTCCTGACCTCTCCGCCCCCATCCCACTCCGGCCTATCACCCTCACCTTGACCTCCTTCCACCTATCGCATTTCCAATGCCCCTCCCCCAAGTCCCTCCTCCCTACCTTTTATCTTAGCCTGCTGGACACACTTTCCTCATTCCTGAAGAAGGGCTTGTGCCCAAAACGTCGATTCTCCTGTTCCTTAGATGCTGCCCGACCTGCTGCGCTTTTCCAGCAACACATTTTCAGTTTACATTATGCCCCAAGATGCTAAAACCCAATCAAATTTGAATTTTACTGTTTTGACAACATTGAACCAATGAGACAATCTGATGTTTTAGGGTGTAATAAGCAGGCATTTTGGACAATTAGCCAGAGAAAGAGCACCACCTGCCATTGTCAGACAGACTGCCCGAAAACCCTCTCTCTAAAAGATATCAGGGAGATCTACAAACAGAGGAGAATTGATACCTAGAAACAGCAGCCACTTTCTGGTTTTGAAAATTGATTTGCTGTAAATTTAATAGGGATCAGTAATTGTATCAGTATATTGTCATGGAGTTGGAGGTAGATAACAAATCTTTAAGACAAAGGGGGCTTAGAGTCGTAAATAATTGTTGCTTAATGTTCACTTTTGGAGTTAAAGAATAGAATTGTTACTTTTTCTTTAAATAATGTAATTTAGGTAGTTCTCTGTCACTCATACTTTAACGGGTTAGGAGGTGAGGTGAGCTTTTCTGTGTGTTTGGTTTAATTAGCAGAAGGGTTCACTGCCTTGTTGTAATAGTTGTCAATGATGAGTCAAATTCCTGCTATTGGGTTAAATGCAGGCACTCTGATCAGGCATGCTGTCACCCAAACTATGCAGCTATGTGAATGTACCAGAAAGTCACTGTTGCGACTTCTTGGAGTAGAAGTGGAAGCAAACATAGTGAATCTCACCAACACCATCACTGAAGGCTTCCAACTTTACTGCAGTTATGAGAATAGGTTGGGACAGTTCTCCTTGGAGAGAAGGTTGACAGGAGGTCCGATAACCATTTTTGAAATTATGAGGGAGCTGTGTAGACTAGAGTCTTAGAGTCTCATAGAGATGTACAGCACGGAAACAAACCCTTCCGTCTGATTCATCCATGCCCTCTAGTTCTGGACTCCCCGACCCCAGGGAAAAGACTTTTCCTATTTACTCTATCCATGTCCCTCATAATTTTATAAACCTCTATTAGGTCACCCCTCAGCCTCCGACGCTCCAGGGAACACAGCCCCAGCCTGTTCAGCCTCTCCCTATAGCTCAAATCCTCCAACCCTGGCAACATCCATGTAAATCTTTTCTGAATCCTATGGAACCCCACTAGTCACGGACCTCCAGCCAGAAAAACACCCTTCCACCACTATCCTTTGCCTTCTATGGGCAAGGAGAAAGTAAGGACTGCAGATGCTGGAGCTCAGAGTCAAGAGTGTAGCGCTGGAAAAACACAGCAGGTCAGGCAGCATTCAACGAGCAGGAGAATCGACATTTTGGGCATAGGGCCTTCATCAGGCATCATTTCCTGATGAAGGGCTCATGCCCGAAACTTTGATCCTCCTGCTCCTCGGATGCTCCCTTCTATGGGCAAGCTAATTCTGAATCCAAGTCACCAGTGATTCCATGCATCTTAATCTTCTGGATGGCCTTACCATAACAGATATTGTCAAAAGTCTTACTAAAATCCACGCAGACAACATTCACTGCTCTACCCTCATCGATGACCGACGTCACTTCTTCAAAAATTTTAATCAAGACATGACCTGCCCCGCACATAGCCATGCTGACTGCCCCTAATTAGGCTATGCTTTTCCAAATGTGGTTTAGATAAAATTCAGTAAGGCCTTTGAGAAGGTCCCACATGGAATGCTGCTGCAAATGAGCCTGTGGGATGCAAGGCAAGTTGGCAAACTGGATCCAAAATTGGCTTGCAAGTAGGAGGCAAAGGATGATGGTAGGGGTAGGCTTGTTTTGTAATCGGAAGCCTGTGACCGGTGGCGTACCACACGGATCTGTGCTGGGAGCCTTGCTGTTTGTTATGTACATTAACAACTTGGATGTGAACGTAGGATGTAGAATTAGTAAGCTTGCAGATGATACAAAGATTGGTGGTGTTGCTGATAGTGAGAAGGATGGTCCCAGACTATAGTCTGATACATTCCTGAAGAAGGGCTCATGCCAGAAACGTCGATTCTACTGCTCCTTGGATGCTGCCTGACCTGCTGCGCTTTTCCAGCAACACATTTTCAGCTCTGATCTCCAGCATCTGCAGTCCACACTTTCTCCTATAGTCTGATACTGGGCAGAGCAATGGCCGATGGAATTTAATCCTGATAAATGTGAGGTGATGCATTTTGGGAGGTCTAATAAGGGAAGGACATACACAGTGAATGGTAGGTCCCGAGGGAGTACTGAGAAACAAAGGATCCTTGGTGTTGAAGTCCATAGAACTCTGAAGGTGTCAGCTTGGGTACATAGGGTGGTGAAGAAAGCATACAGAATGCTTGCCTTCATTTCCCAGAGATTAGAGTATTTAGCAGGGAGCTTTACAAAGCATTGGTTAAGCCACAGATGGAATACTGTGTGCAATTCTAGTTGTCACACTATCAGAAGGATGTGATTGAACTGGAGAGGGTGCAGAGAAGATTCACAAGGACGGTGCCTGGGATGGAAAGTCTCGGTTATGAGGACAGACTGAATTGACTGGGTTATTTTCCTTGGAGCTGAAGAGGCTATGGTGTATCTGACTGAAGCATACAAAATTATGTGAGGCATAGACAAAGCAGATTGTGAGAACCTTTTCCCCATGGCAGAAGGCTGGGACTGTTTTCCCAGGAGCATCGGAGGTTGAGGGGTGACCTCATAGAGGTTTACAAAATCATGAGGGGCATGGATGGGGTGAATAGATACAGTCTTTTTCCCAGGGTATGGGAGTCCAAAAATTGACAGCATAGGTTCAAGGTGAGAGGTGAAAGATTCAAAAGATTCTTAAAGGACAACTTTATCATGTAGAAGATGTTGCATGTATGTAATGAGCTGCCAGATGAAATGGTGGAGGCTGGTACAGTTACAACATTTAAAAGGCATCTGGAATGGTATATTAATAGGAACGGTTTCAAGGGATATGGGCCAAAAGCTGCCAAATGGGACTAGATTAATTTAGGATATCTGGTCGGCATGGATTGGTTGGACCAAAGGTACTGTTTCCATTGCATTAGATTACATTACAGCCCAACAAGTCCATACCGACCTGCCGAAGCGCAACCCACCCATACCCCTACATTTACCCCTTACCTAACACTACAGGCAATTTAGCATGGCCAATTCACCTGACCTGCACATCTTTGGACTGTGGGAGGAAACCGGAGCACCCGGAGGAAACCCACACAGACACGGGGAGAACGTGCAAACTCCACACAGTCAGTCGCCGAAGGCGGGAATTGAATCCAGATCTCTGGCGCTGATGAGGCAGCAGTGCTAACCACTGTGCCACCATGCCGCCCATGCTGTACATCTCTATGACTCTATGTGTCTAAGATCAGAGGACATAAGTTTAAAGTGAGGAGTAAGTGGAAATTTTTTCACCAAGAGGGTGGTGCAAATATAGAACGTGCTGCCTGAGAGGGTGCATTTAAGGAACATCTGGACTAGCACTTAAAATGTCGGGAAGTGTAAGGCTGTGGACCAAGTGCTGATAAATGGGATTAGCGTAGTTTGATGTTTGTTGGCTGAAGGGCCTGTTTCTAAGCTGTAAGACTCTATGACTGTGACTTACTCTGACTTGAGCATAACGAGAAAACTTTATTTTATATATTGAAGCCACTCAGGTCTGCCACTGGTCTGTATGCTTGCTTGTGAAACTCACTTCACCTGTTGAGCTCAGTGATGTTGACAGAACTGGTCCAAGCCTGTTTTGTATACTACACAATGGAACTTTCATATCCATGTTTTCCTGGGTTTTTTCCCCCCATATGTATCACATTGACAAATTACAAGCAGAAAGCGTTGGACTTATTCCGTCAGTGCCAGGCCAGCATTTATTGCCCAGGCGACAGCATCACTGTGGGTCTGGAGTCCCAAGAGTCCAGTGCGGATACATTCCGAAGTGATATCGGAATGGAAACATTAACTGTTTTTCTCTCTCCACATGGCCTGCCAGACCTGCTGAGTGTCTCTGGCTTTTTCTTTGTGTTTGACTCAGATTCCCAGCACCCACAATGTCATACCATAGTCCTTCTTCAGACCAGAACATACTGTACAGATGCTGAGCATTTTAATTTTAATTTTGCTTTAATTTCAGGTTCACAGCATGTTATATTGATGTGATGGCTTGGGGAGGGGGGTGTGTGTGTGTGTGTGAAAGACATTGACTGACTCAGAGAGACACTATCCCCAGGTGAGGAGGGCCTCACCTGCTGGCCCCGCCCACACTTCCGCCCGGGGCCGGACAGGAAGTGACGTCGCGGTGTCAACATGCAAAATGGCGGCCCATCATCGGCAGAACACCGCGGCCCGGAGGAAAGTCCAGGTGAGGGATCCGCTCGACCGCGCCAGCCTTGGAGCCCGCTCCCTGCTCTCCCCCTGACCGGAGCCTCCAGCTCCCTCACCTCCCGCTCCCCGAGGCCTCTCCACGGCCTTGCTCAAATCCCGCGCCTGCAGCCGCTACACGGGGGGGGGAGGGGGAAGAGGGAAGGAGTGGGAGGAGGAGGAGGAGGAGGAGACAAGAATGGCGAGAGGAGATGGAGGGGGAAGAAAGAGAGGGGAGAAGTGGGGAAGGTGTAGCAGAGAGTGATGGTTGGGGCAGGAGAAGTGGATGAGGAGACAGAACAGGGAGAGGCTGTGGTGAACAGAGCAGCGAGTCTTGGGACAGGGAGAGGAGTGGCAATTTGTGGGGTTTGTTGTGACCGGGGAGAGGGGCTCACTGCCTGTGATAGGACTCTCTTTCTGAACCCCTCTTCTGCTGCGTTCAGTTCACGACATTCTAGTTCTTAAGGATACTGATCTTTTCTACCTGAAGTTTTGCACCCGAGAGCTATCAGTGATTTAAATAAGCGAAGAGTTGACAATGCTAGAGATTGGAGGGATATGGACTGGGTGCTGGCAGGTGGGACTAGATTGGGTTGGGATATCTGGTTGGTATGGATGAGTTGGGTCTGTTTCCATGCTGTATGTCTCTGTGACTCTGTTTGAAACAAAAAAAAGACAAATCACCGGAGAAACTTCCAAATTGCTGGAGAAACTTGGCAGGTAGCATCTGTGGGGAGAAAACTGAATTAATGTGTTGAGTTGTTTGACTGTCTTGATCTAGTGCTGTTTGGGAGCTGTTCCACTGGTTTCAGCTCCATCTGCTATATGTCTTGTCAATTTAGTTTTGTTTGTTGTTGTCCCCTTTATGATCTGTGCCGCAGTGGTTTGTTGGGGACTTTGAAGTAGGGAGGGAAGAGGCTCCTCTGTTGCAGAAATGCACTAACATAGCTCAAGGTGGGTCAAATGGCCTATCTGTGTGCTGCAAGTTCACTTCAGACTTTTTAAATTTTATGTTTGTGCAATGATTGTAGTCTATGTCAGTGCCCCATCAGCAACAGTGCTGGAGCTGTTCCCTCATTCTGATGTTCTTATGCTCAGAGTCCCTGATTTCACAACTCAAGCTGTGTACTTTACGGGTAAGTGACTACCCCTTCTGCAAGTTTCATGAGCAAAACATCATTCTTTGCAGTTTGTGGATTTTTCATATGTATTTTGCGTTTCGAAAGATCCAACACCCCCTTTGTAAAAGGGCAGAATAATCTAATGTTTTGAATAACCGAATGGCCTGATTTAAAATGGAATTGTAAATTGTACATTCTTTGGTTAAATGGGGCCTTTTTTTAGACCGTGGAATATGTCAAAATGTGGCTGCATCTTGGAAGGGAAATTTGTACAAACATTTGAAACCGTAGTGCATGGCAATGGGGAGAAGGTGACACACAGATAAGCAACAAATTGCTGTTGAAAAGCACAAGTGGGCACTTTGGAAGTTATAGGACTTCTGCTGTGGTATAAGCATCCACGGTTCTATGAAAGCTACAAGATAGAAATATTTTCTGAAGTTTATGCAATGATGCTTAGGTAAATGGTCTCCTATAACTGAATGTTTTAACCCATCAGTGGTTAATATTTTGGTTTGCTTTTCTTTCTGTTTAACTGTTGATGTAAAACTAGTTGGTTTTGTAATAAACTGGAGAACATCCTCTATGTTCTAATGACATTTACAAACCATTGAGCTCGTCGAGTATTTTGTGAATTTGTCAGTAGCACTTTTTTGTGAGCTGATCAATGTTGCACACTGAAATGTATTAAGTGCAAAAACAAGGAAGCGGTTAGAAATCACTGGGGTATTGTTCTAGTCAGTTCTAAATACCACATTTTGAGAAGGGTGTCGTAAAGGACTATGCAGAAGTCTTCAGAGATTGCTACCAAGGCTGAAGGCATCAGTTATGCCTAATGATTCAAGAAGCTGATAAAACATTAACTGCTGAGGAGGTTTGATGGTCTGTGTGAAAAGAGAAATAGTCAATGTTTTATTCTGGACTTTCTTCTTCAGAAGGGTCCCCAACCTGAACTGTAACTTTTTTTGTCTTTTCTCAGACTCATAGACTTGCTGAATATTGCCAGAGTTTTATTTTTATTTCAGCTTTCAGTACATGCAGTGTTTTACCTGTTAAAGGAGCTGTGATTTTTCTCAGCCTAGAGAGTTGACAGCTACTAAGCTGTTCAAGAGTGTAAAGATTTTGGATAGAGCAGGTAAGAATCATTTCCTTAGGGTGAAGGTTTGCTCACTGAGCTGTAGGTTTGATATCCAGACGTTTCATTACCTGGCTAGGTAACATCATCAGTGGCGACCTCCAAGTGAAGCGAAGCTGTTGTCTCCTGCTTTCTATTTGTATCTTTCTCCTGGATGGGGTTCCTAGGGTTTGTGGCGATGTCATTTCCTGTTCGTTTTCTGAGAGGTTGATAGATGGTATCTAGATCTATGGTTTGTTTATGGAGTGGTGGCACCAACACTCTCAAACAAAAACTAACAAACTTAAAAGACCCAGTATAACCCATGGACAAAACCACATCATCTACAAAATTCCATGCAAGGACTGCCACAAACACTATGTAGGACAAACAGGAAGAAAGTTAGCCACCAGGATACATGAACACCACTAGCCACAAAAAAGACACGACCCTCTCTCCCTTGTAGCCCTACACACGGATGAAATAAACCACCATTTCGACTGGGACAGGCTAAGCAAAGTCATGCCAGAGAATTCCTAGAGGCCTGGCACTCCAACCACAACGCCATAAACAAACGCATAGATCGAGATGCCATCTATCAACCCCTCAGAAAACGAACAGGAAATGACATCACCACAAACCCCAGGAACCCCATCCAGGACAAACATATAAATAGAAAGCAGGAAACAACAGCTTCGCTTCACTTGGAGGTCGCCACTGATGATGTTACCTAGCCAGGTAATGAAACGTCTGGATATCAAACCTACAGCTCAGCGAGCAAACCTACACCCTAAACCTCATCCTGAGCTACAAACCTTCACAAACCTTGCAGTCATTTCCTTAGCTAGACAACGGGTAATCTAGACCATAGGTTTAAAACAACTGTCAAGAAGAAAAATGAGAAATATTTTTATGTGTGGTTGTAAAATCCTGTTTGATAGGGTGGTGGAATGAGATTCCATAGACAGTCAAATCGAAATTTAAAATAGAAATTCTGAATCTGAAATAGAAACAGAAAATGCCAGAGAAACTCAGCAGGTCTGGTAGCATCTGTGGAGAGTAACAGGGTCAAAGCTAATTCCAATATGACTGAATCATTTTTGATTCAAAGCATAATTCTATTCTTGTTCTCTCCATAGATGCTGCAAGTCCTGCTGAGTTACCCCCGACATTTTGTTTTTATTTTGAAAAACAGTTTGGACATGAATTTGTAGGATACTTAATTATGGGAAGTTGATGAAAAGGCAGAGTTGTGTGACTAAATTGGACAGGTCTTTCAAAAAATAGATGTAATTGACCTCCTCTTGTGCTGTCATATTCCTTGATTCTGTGGTATGTAATCAGTGCATTTTCTATGGAGTATGACAACTTTGGATGTTGTCATATATCTGGTTGTGGCCTCTGCTGTATGGTTTGCATTTTAACTGTAGAGACTTAGGTCCTGTCATAATAGCTGACACTGAATTTGAAACAGTTTGTGATAGGAAATGTGTTATCTACTGTTGGTGGCAAATGCTGTAAATCGATCCTGAAAACAGCCTTTGTAGTACCTTACTTCCCATGACATTGTGTCACCTTGTGTTGTGTGTGCGCGCTGCTCTGATCAGAGTAGTCAGAATGCAACACGATCAATCCAAAAATGTGCTAACTGACTTTGCTATATTTGTCTGAACCTGAAGGATGCAATTATACCCAAATTGTGAGAAATAACATTGCTATTTTTGTATTAAGTTTCCAGTGAGCATTTCAGCACCTGGTTACACATTTTGATGTGACAATGAAAAAAAAATGATATTTTGCAGTGTCATAAAGATTTTTACAAAGTACTAAAGATTACAGTTGGGAGAACAGTTCAACTAGTATACCCAAGAGCTGTAGGTATATTGTAATGTTTTGTCTTTCTGAAGTGATTTATTAATTTGCCTAATTCATTTAAAGATGAGAGTTTGAATATAAAGACATGCTATCTTGATTTATTTTTGGAAATGCAATTGTGATTAATTCTGCTGTAGAATGGTAGTCAATTGGAATTAAAGTTTTGTATGTTTAGTTTGAATTGCTAAAATATAATTGTTAATCAGTTGAGGTGGGATTGATTATTTGGAACCCTCATGTAGCTGATTTGCTAAACATGGGGTAACTAAATTGCTGGCCCTTGTTATATGCTCTGTGTGTACTAGCATGGAATTTCTCAGTGTTGAACGTACAAATTAAAAGCATGAGTAGATCACTTGGCGCCTCAGGTCCGCTCTGTGAATCAGTAAGATAATGGCTGATCTGATTACTCTAACTTTTTAACCCCCTTGCTTCTCAAAAATCTATGTAACTCTGCTGTAATATTCAAGGACAGTGTTTCCACTACCTTTGGAAGAGAATTATAAAGACTTGACCTTCTGGGAGAAAACATTTTACCTGTTCTGTCTTAAATGGGTGACACTTTAATTTTTTGAAAATGTTCAAGTTCTAGATTCTCCCACAAGAGGCAACATCCTTTCCATATCCACCTGTCAAGACCACTCAGGACCTTTTCAGTTCAATTTAGTTGCCAGTTAATGTTCTAAACTAGAAACTTAAATCTAACCTATCCAACTATCTTCACTTCTAAAAGCTGTACTGTGCAAGAAGTATGTTGGAATGTACTGTTATTGAGTTAGTGTAACTGGGCCCCGAACGGAGCAATTGGACCAAGTTTTCCCACCTGATCCAGAGGTTGATTAGAAAATATCTAATAAAGTTAAATGTTCTTGTTGCTGTAAGCAGCCTGGATATGGATACATCAGTTGTTTAGGATAATCCTTAAGCACTTGGTACTTTAAAAAAGTGTTAATTGACATGGTACAACTTTAGGTTTATTTTGCTTTATTTTTATTTTATCTCGACTCTCTGCAAAATTGTGGGAGAAGGGAATGAGAAATTACTGCATTTCATGAAGATTTTCTACAGCATGGAAAGAGGCCCTTCAGTCCAACGAGTCCACGCTGGCCATGTTCCAAGACTAAACTATTGCCATCTGTTGACATTTGTCCCATATCCTTCTAAACCTTTCCTATTCACATAATTATCCAAATGCCTTTTAAACAGTGTAACTGTGCCCTGCATCCACCACTTCCTCTGGCGGTTCAATCCACATACGAACCACTCTGTTTCTTTTAAAAAAAAGCTGTCTCTTTTGTCCTTTTTCAAACCTTTGTGTTCTCGCCTTAATGTGATCCCTTGTTTTGAATTCCTTCCCCCTCCCCACCACCACTTCCTCAGTGGAAAGACCTTTTGCGAGTCATCTATGCCCCTCATGATTTTATAAATCTCCATAAGGTCACCCCTCAACTTCCGACAATCCAGCAAAAAAAGTCCTAGCCTATGCAGCCTTCTCTCAAACCCTCCAATCCCTGAAACATCCTGAGGAATCCTTTCTGAACCCTCTCCAGTTTAATAATATCCTTCCTACAATAGGTTGACCAGAACAGCACACAGTACTCCAGAAAGGGCCTCACGGACAACCTCAACATTGATGTCCCAACCCCCATACTCAGTTTGAACAATGAAAGCAAGCATGCTAGATGCTGCCTTAACCACCCTGTCTACCTGTGAAACAAATTTCAAAGAATTATGTACCTGAACCCCTAGGTATCTCTATTCTAAAACACTAACCAGGACCCAACCATTAATTATATAAGTCGTGCCCTTGTTTGTTTGACTACAGTGCAATACCTTGCATTTAACCAAATCAAACTCCATCTCTCATTCCTCAGCCCATTGACCCAATTGATCGAGATCTCATCATCATCTTAGATAACCTTCTTCAATGTCCACTACAGTTTGATGTTGGAGGGTGTCGATGTTTGTAGATGTGGTGCCAATCAAGCAGACTGCTTTGTCCTGGATGGTGTTGAGCTCCTTGTGCAAGAGCCTTCCACATCCATCAAAGTTTTACCTGCACATCCACTAATACCATTTATTGTATCCGTTGCTCCCGATGCGGTCTACTCTACATTGGGGAGACTGGGCGCCTCCTAGCAGAGCGCTTTAG
>NC_057714.1:110245523-110285239 GCF_004010195.1 Chiloscyllium plagiosum | reverse complement strand
CCCAGCACCAACTCCTCAATCTCCCTCGCACCACCACGTCCTCAATCTCCCTCACACACCTCCAACCCACCCCCTGCACCTACCCTCCATATCCCCTTCTTATGCCCTCTTTAGCCCTCCAGCTCTTTGACCATGCAATGAAACAAGCTCCTTACTACAGCCACATAACATGACCATCCTTGGCCTCCTCCATTGCCGCTGCAAATTGGAGGAACAACACCTCATCTTTCACCTGGGCAGTCTACGGCCCGGAGGATTCAACATTGAGTTCTCCAATTTCAAATAACCTCCCTTCCCAGCCCCTCCCCCTCCCTTCCATTCCTCTCATCGACCCTTCCTTCCAGCCACTAACCGGATTTATTCCTCCCTCTACCCGTGTTCACCTATCCCGACCTTACCACCCTGCACCCTCCCCCCAGCTTTATCTGCAGCTCTCCTTACACCCATCCCAAGTCCTGAAAAAGGGTTGCGTTCTAAACATTGACTTCTCTGCCTCCTGATGCTGCCTGGCTTGCTGTGTGCTTCCAGCCTCCTGCTTGTCTACCTTGGATTCCAGCATCTGCAGTTTTTTTTGTCTCTGACCTAGTTTAGAGTGGAAGCAGCCACATTGATGGATCTGGACAACAGAACTATTGTAGAGAGGCAATATGATAAACTGTCAAGACATTATGCTTATTCACAGGACTTTAGAGCAATTTTGATGCATTGAGATAGCATAGCTTCTAATTGAAGCTAGTGGAGGCCTGGAGTAGCAGTATGGTCACCGGACTAAAAACCGAGAGATCCAAGCTAATGCTGTGCAGATATGGTAATGCCATTGTACGTCAAGAGGCAATGGTGAAATTTGAATCAGTGAAACGTCTGGTTTTGTTGATTGCTGTAAAATCCCATCGCTGAACATGGTGGCAGCGTGGTTAGCACTGCTGCCTCAGCACCAGGGACCTGGGTTTGATTCCAGCCTCTGGTGACTGTCTGTCTGTGTGGTGTTCTCCCCGTGTCTGCGTGTATTTCCTCAGGGTTCTCTAGTTTCCTCCCACAATCCAAAGATGTGCAGGTTAGGTGAATTGGCTATCCTAAATTGCTTATAGTGGTCAGGAACGTATAGGTTAGGGCAGTAGTCAGAAAAAATGTAGAGTAATAGGGTAGGAGAGTGGATCTGGATGGGATACTCTTAGGAAGGTCAGTGTGGACTTGTTGGGCCAAATGGCCTATTTCCACATTGTAGGGATTCTGTGAATCTATACTGCCCTTTTTTTAAAAAGGACACCTGCCAACCTTATCTGGTCTGGCCTGCACCTGATTCTCTTTGAAGTGCTTGACTCTTAACTGCTTTCTGAAATGGCTTCGTTCAAGGGCAATTAGGGATGAGCAATGAATGCTGCCACAGCACATCCGGAATGAATTAAAAAAAAAATCAAAGGCAAAGAGATGATCATTGTAAACATCTTCTAGAAAAGAGAAGATAGAGATTTGGCAATGGTTTGAGAACAGGAGCGAAAAGCAAGTTTCCTTTTTTCTTTTTGAAAAGAGTCGAATGTCAGTTTCGCCAGGAAGATAATTCCTGAGGAGATGACCATTTGCAGTAATTCCCAGCATTCATTAGAGTTTCACATTGGCGAAGTTAGCCCTCTATATCAAATCTTTTAAGTTCAGTTTAACTGATTGTCCCCAGTTCTTTCCTGTAAGCTGTGAAGACTTGGCATGAATGCTATCAAAATTGAAAGTTTATGAATTCTCACCTTTTAATAACGTCCACATTTCCACCCCCACAATCCTGGGTGTGACAGGTTTGCAAATTAAGCTGGGGAGACAATGGTCTAGTGTTATTATTCACTGGACTATTAATTCAGGAACTCAGCTAATACGCTGGAGAGCGGATTGAAATCCCACTATGGCAGACGGGCACAGGCCCTTCTTCAGGAATGAGCAGAGAGTGTTCAGCAGGAGAAGATCAAAGGTCTTCACTGGACTATTAATTCAGGAACTCAGCTAATACGCTGGAGAGCGGATTGAAATCCCACTATGGCAGATGGTTGAATTTGAACTCAGTAATGAATCTGGAATTAAAAGTCTAGTGATGAGCATTAACTATCATCAGTTGTCAGATAAACCCATCTGGTTCACTAATGTCCTTTAGGGATGGAAATCTGTTATCCTTAACTGGTCTGGCCGAAATGCGACACCAAACCCATAGCAATATTGTTAACTCTTAACTGTCCTCTGGGCAATTAGGAATGGGAACTAAATGCTAGCCTAGACATAGATGCTCTCAAGATAAGTCCTTCATTCCAGGAATGAGTCAAATGAACCTTCCCTAAACTGCCTTTAATGCTATTACATTCTTTCTTCAGTAGGGAGACTATACACAGTACACAATGTAAAGTAATAGCAAAATCTCCCTACTTTATATTCCGTTCCATTTGCAATGCACAATAATCAATTTGCTTCCTAATCACTACCTGCAAACTGACTTTTCGTCATTCATATGTCAGGATGCCCAGATTCCTCGGTTACTTAGAGTCCTGCAATTTCTCTAAATTTAAATACCATACTAATTTTCATTTCTCCTGCCATATTGGACAAGTCCATAGTTCTCCATTTTCTATCAAATGTTTTCCCATTCACCTTAACCTTTCCAAATCCTTTTGCAGATTCCTTATATTCTCTTCACGTTATGTCATTAAGACCCTAAGACAGGAGCAAAAGTAGGTCATTCAGCCCACTAAGTCTGCACCACCATTTGATGAGGTCATGGCTGATCTGATAATCCTCAACTCCACTTTCCTCAATTACACTTGGTTCCCTTACTGATTGAAAAATCTGTCAAAAATCTGAGTGTTACCACCCTCTCTGGTAGAGAATTCCACAAATTTATTATCCTTTTTCGAGAAGAAATTCCTCCTCATGTCTGTCTTAAACATACGACCCCTTACTCTGAAATCATGCCCGCTGGTCTCACAAAGGGAACCTACGCAGTCAAAATAGGTTAGGCTTGTACTTGCTCAAATATAGGAGGAGAGGTGACCTTATTAAACATACAAGATTCTGAGATGGCTTAACTGTGTAGAAAGTTAAAAATCACACAACACCAAGTTATAGTCCAATAGGTTTATTTGAAAATTCTGGATTAGTGGTGCTGGAAGAGCACAGCAGTTCAGGCAGCATCCGAGGAGCAGTAAAATCGAAAATCAACTTGGTAAAAACAATGACTGCAGATGCTGGAAACCAGATTCTGGATTACACTAGCTTTAGGAGCGTTGCTCCTTCGTGAGGTGATCACCGTTGGATTAAACCTGGTGTCATGTGATTTTTGACCTGAAGTCACAGTCAGCACCCCTCTTTCCTGCCAAAGTGCATAACCTCCCATTTCTCCATGTTTCAAGTTTTTGCCCACTCATGTAATCTGCCTATATCCCTCTGCAGACTCTGTTATAAATGCTTTGCAATATATCCTTATATCTAACATTTTCCCAATACATGATTTTAATCACGTAAGGAATGCCATGTTCTTCCCTTCTTAAAATCCTTATCCCCCACTGGAATATGTTGTTGCTATGAGCAATGAGTTATTTTTTTAAATGTCTCCTGTTGTCGCTGAACTATCTTTACTGCTAAGTTCCTTTTCAGTCCAGCCAGCTCTGCCTTTATTCTTTTGTACTTACTATGTTTAAGCTTAGCACTGTTGTTTCTGACCCAAGTTTCTCTGTCTCAGACTGAATGTTAAATTCGACCATACTACGGTCAGTGTTTCTGAGGTGATCATTTACTCTGACATCATTATTAAACCTGCCTCATTACAGATCACCATATCCAAATGCTCTGATCCCTAATTGGATCCACCACATGCTGTTGCTGTTCTAACAATACAAAAATCATTGATATGGATTATAAATAATTGAGATTCCAGCATTGATCTCTCTAATACTCCATTTATTATAAAAATGTCAAAGTGATTTGAATATTGTCCGAGTTTTTTTGCTTTGTATGAAATGCTTTTTTTCATTCTATGAAATGTTCACAACAAAAATGTCCATTTAAAGAAGAGAAAATTCTGGATGTCTAGAAACGCACAAAAGTGGATAAATCCCCAGGACCTGATCAGGTGTACCCGAGAACTCTGTGGGAAGCTAGAGAAGTGATTGCTGGGCCACAGGTGAGGTGTCAGAAGACTGGAGGTTGGCAAACGTGCCACTATTTAAGAAAGGTGGTAAGGACAAGCCAGGGAACTATAGACCGGTGAGCCTGACATTGGTGGTGGGCAAGATGTTGGAGGGAATCCTGAGGGACAGGATGTACATGTATTTGGAAGGGCAAAGACTGATTAGGGATAGTCAACATGGTTTTGTGCGCGGGAAATCATGTCTCTCAAACTTGATTGAGTTTTTTTTTTGAAGAGGTAACAAAGAGGATTGATGAGGGCAAAGCAGTGGACGTGATCTATATGGACTTCAGTAAGGCATTCGACAAGGTTCCGTATGGGAGTCTGGTTAGCAAGGTTAGATCTCACAGAATAAAGGGAGAACTAGCCATTTGGACACAGAACTGGCTCAAAGGTAGAAGACAGAGGGTGGTGGTGGAGGGTTGTTTTTCAGGTTGGAGTGCCACAGGATTGGTGCTGGGTCCACTACTTTTCGTCATTTATATAAATGATTTGGATGTGAGCATAAGAGTTACAGTTAGTAAGTTTGCCGATGACACCAAAATTGGAGGTGTAGTGGACAGCGAAGAGGGTTACCTCTGATTACAACAGGATCTTGATCAGATGAGCCAATGGGCTAAGGAGTGGCAGATGGAGTTTAATTTAGGTTAATGCGAGGATGCTGCATTTTGGGAAAGCAAACCTTAGCAGGATTTATACTGAATTGAATTTGTCACATGTACTGCGGCACAGTGAGAAGCTTTGTCGTGCAAGCAAGACAGTCGGATCACAGAATTAAGTAGCATAGAGAGTAAATAATAGGTAAACAGTGGCAAAAACAAAAAACACAGGTACAGGCGAATGTTAAGAGTTTGTGAGCCCATTCAGTATTCTAGCAACAGTAGGGTAGGAACTGTTACGAAACCGGCTGGTGCATGTATTCAGGCTTCTGTACCTTCTACCCAATGGTGGGATGGATCTTTGAGAATGGTGGCGGCCTTTCCTTGACAGTGGGCCTGTTAGATGGATTCTGTAGATGGGAGGTAGGCCTTTTGTGATGGTCTGAGCCGTGTTCACTATTCTCTGTAACCGTCTGCGATCTTGAATGGTACAGTTGCCATACCAGGTAGTGATACATTTAGACAGAATACTCTCGATAGCGCACCTATAAAAGTATTCACCGTCATGCCAAACTTCCTCAGTTGCCTGAGGAAGAAGAGACGTTGGGCCTTTGTAATCAGTGCTTTCAGATGAGTCCAAGAAAGCTTGTCGTGGATGACACTCTCCACTTGTTCCACCTCTGTGCTGTTAATGTGCAGGGGGGCATGAGTAATATCCTGCTGAAAATCAATAATGAGTTCCTTAGTTTTGCCGGCATTGAGAGCTCGGTTGTTCTCAGTGCACCATTTTTCCAGGTCTTCCACCTCCTGTCTATAGTCTGTTTCATCGCCACCTGAGATTCGACTGACTATGGTGGTGTCATCAGCAAGCTTGTAAAGTGTCTGGTATTTAGTGATGCAGTCATGGGTATACAGTGAGTACAGTAGGGGGTTGAGAACGGACCCCTGGGGGGGGCTCCAATGTTGAGTAAGATCCTAGGGAATGTTGCTGAACAAAGAGACCTTGGAGTGCAGGTTCATAGCTCCTTGAAAGTGGAGTCGCAGGTAGATAGGATAGTGAAGAAGGCGTTTGGTATGCTTTCCTTTATTAGTCAGAGTATGGAGTACACGAGTTGGGAGGTCATGTTGCGGCTGTACAGGACATGGTTAGGCCACTGTTGGAATACTGCATGCCGTTCTGGTCTCCTTCCTATCGGAAGGGTGATGTGAAACTTGAAAGGGTTCAGAAAAGATTTACAAGGATGTTGCCAGGGTTGGAGGATTTAAGCTATAGGGAGAGGCTGAACAGGCTGGGGCTGTTTTCCCTGGAGCGTCGGAAGCTGAGGGGTGACCTTTATAGAGGTTTATAAAATCATGAGGGGCATAGATAGGATAAGTAGACCAAAGTCTTTACCCTGGGTGGGGGAGTCCAGAACTAGCGGGCACAGGTTTAGGGTGAGAGGGGAAAGATATGAGAGAGACCACACAGAGGGTGGTCCGTGTATGGAATGAGCTGCCAGAGGGATGTGGTGGAGGCTGGTACAATTGCAAAATTTAAAAGCCATCTGGATGGGCTTACAAATAGGAAGGGTTTAGAAGGATATGGGTTGGGTGCTGGCAGGTGGGACTAGATTGGGTTGGAATATCTGGTCAACATGGACAAGTTGGACGGAAGGGCCTGTTTCCATGCTGTCCATCTCTGACTCTAAGTTCCTAAAGTTTCTGTCGCCCCATGACCAGTTAAAAATTATGAATGTAACCTGCACTTGACATTGCAGAGGATGCATATTATTACAGTGAAGAAGCAGAATGGAGGTCGTTTGATGTAAATTGGTCTAAACATTATCAAATGGCTCTCAACATTTGGGAGGTACATGGAACCTGTTCCACTTACTGGAGGCAAACATTTGACATCTGCAGGTAGTTTTGGCATAGTGCATGTTTCAGCAGCATGATTTGGCTATGACATCACTGAAGAGTTAGGGAGCGGTATTTTGGAGAACACTTACCTTCGTTGGCAATAGCGCGATTCCAGCAGGGATCGATTTGCGCATCTTTGTGCGTGCCGAAATCTCCATGCCGTTTTGTACATGCACCAGTGACAGCACGTGTGTGATATTAGTGCCAGTCTTCATGCCGGTCGGTGCATGTGCAGCAGTCTCTGTGCCATTCTGCGCATGCGCAGAAAAGCAGCTTTCTGTGAGAGGTACTATACAGAGAGCTGCTTTTTTGTTTACATTTTTAAAAATATTTTGTTAAACTTTTGTTAATAAGTATAATTTCAACTGTCATTGATGCTGTGTTATACTTTGTGTTAAACTTCTGGGTGATTTTTGAGTGATTTCCAGGATTTTGACCAAGCGACAGTGAAGGAAAGGTGAAGTAGTCGGGATGTTGTGTGGATTAAAGGGAAGCATGCAGGCCGGAGTGTTCACACGCATCTGCGCACCACCTTCTTTCAAGATGCTCGAGGTCATGGTTTTGGAAGGTGCTATGAAAGGAACGACTGAGTTAATGCAGTTTGCCTTGTGTACACACTACTGCCACCATGTGTTGATGCTGGACAGAGAAGATGTTTAACATAGTGTATGGAGTGCCCGTCAAGCAAGCTGTTTTGTCCTAGATGGTGTTGAACATATCAAGTTGCTCTCATTTATGCAAGCGGTAGTTTTCCATCACACTTGTTGACTTATGCCTTGCACCTTGTTGGTGGTAGACTGGCATTAAGGAGTCAGGAGCTGAGTTAATCTATAAAGTTAGAGCATAGTTGGAGGCCATTCAACCTCTTATCTGTATTAGCTATTTGAAGTAACAATTCACACAGTGCCAATCCTCAGGGCCCTGCATTTTCTTCCTTTCCAGATAATTCAACTACCTCTTGAATGCTTCTATTGAATCGGCCTCTCCCTGAGTATATTCCAGATCCTAACCTTGTGCTGCATGAAAACATTTCCCCTCACATCTACATTGCTTTTTCTAATTTCTCGCTTCTGACCTGTTTTTGTAGCCATGGTATTTGAATAGAAGCATAATAAATAGCAGGAGTAGGCCATTCAGCCCTTCGGACTTGCTCTGCCATTCAACTAGATCATGGCTATAAGGATACACGTGACCAATTATGAAGACAGTCTGCTGACCCTGACAACTGGAAGCAACTATGCACGTGTGCTCATTCAGGGACAGACCGTTCCAAACGTTGTTGTCATGTACAAATGTTTCATGTACAGAGAAGTGTGTGAGAGTTTGAATGGGCTTCTGTGGTGGGGAGAGGTGCCTGTAATGGTGGAGGAATCTGTCTGTTTCAGTGAGAAGAGCAGAGCACTGGAGCTAGGATACCCTTTCCCCACCAGTCCCTCCCCTTTCTTCCCAATGTCTCCCAGATCCCAATTTCCTTCATCTTTCTGGGTTTCCTCCCCCACTCGTATGTTCTCACTCATGTGCTCTTTCCTCTTGTCAGAAAATAACAACTGGTTATGATCCTAAACATCACATTTCCCCACAATTCTGTGGATATGGGTATTTCTTTAATACCAAGAAACCTCTGGGGAGTGAAAAAAAACATGCTTTTGTTAATACTTTCCTCACTTGCACTTATCAGAATGGTGCAGTGCCAATGTAAGGGGGACATAAAACCATAAGATACAGAAGCGGAATTAGGCCACTCAGCCCATCAAGTCTGCTATGCCATTCAATCTGATCTGTTTCTCCTGCCTTCTCCCTGTAACCCTTGATCCCCTTACCAAACCAGAATCTATTTATCTCTGTCTTAAATAACTGAATGGCTTGGCCTCCAGCCTCCTGTGGTAATGAGCTCCCAAATTCACCACCCTCTGGCTGAAGAAGTTCCTCGTCTTTTCAGTTCTAAAGGTTCATCCCTTCACTCAGAGGCTGTTTCCATGGGTCCAAAGTCTTTACTACTAGTTTAAGCATCTTCTCCACATCCATTCTGTACAGGCCTCTTGGTATTTTGTAGGTTTCAGTGAGATCATACTTCTAAATTCTACTGACTTACAGACCCAGAGTCCTCAACTACTCCCGTTATCCCCAGGATCATTTTTCTAGACCTCTCCAAGGCTAGCACCTCCTTCCCTAGGTACAGGCTCCCAAATTGCGCTCAGTATTCCAAGTGCTTCTGATCAAAGCCTTATGCAACCTCTTGTATTCTAGCCCCCTAAAAAATTAGTGCTAACCTAATATTTGCCTTCCTGATTGCCAACTGAACCTGTATGTTAAGCTTGAGAATCCTGAACCAGCATTCCTAAGTCCATTTGTGCTTCAGATTTCTGAAGCATTTTCCCATTTAGGAAATAGTCCATACCTTTGCTATTCCTACCAAAGTGCATAAACTCACTTTCCTAATTCTGTGAAACAATTAATCAATGATGGACATTTCTATGGACATACCCAGTTTCCCATGATTAGATTAGATTCCCTACAATATGGAAACAGGCCCTTCAGCCCAACAAGTCCACTCTGAAGAATATACACCCAGACCCATTCCCCACATTTACCTCTGACTAATGCACCTAACACTATGGTTAATTTAGCACGGCCAATTCACCTGACCTGCACATCATTGGATTATGGAAGGAAACTGGAGCACCCAGAGGAAATCCACGTAGACACAGGGAGAATGTGCAAACTCCACACAGTCACCCTTGGCTGGAATCAAAACCGGGTCCCTGGCGCTGTGAGGCACCTGCCTGCCTGGGAATTGAACCTGGACCACAGCAGTGGGAGCGCCGAATCCTGACCACTAGACCACCATGATCTTGTGATACTTAACAGATATTTTAATTTCAGGCCATGGGATCTTTCTATGCAGCCTATTAATTCATATTCAAGAGTTAATCGTTATACTCCTTCGGGCCTCCCAGACTTACTTATCTGTAAGAATTGATTGAACTATGTTGTTCATTTCATTCCATGTGCTATCTCTCAAATTCTGTTATTTCTCTTATATTTTCCAGTGTCCCGATTATATATTTTTAAAAAAAGACAGTTGGGTCTAACTAACTGCTACAACGTTCATAATATCCATTTCTGTTATAAAGTTAGTTATAAAGTTATACAGCTAATTCTACTGTTAATACTTCTGAACTAATGAGTTGCGAACAATCTATTTCGTGTCTGGCATTTTTTTAAAGAGAAGGAAAGCGTTTCCAAAAATTAACTTTTCACATCAATGTTTAAGTATTTTCCCCTAATGTTTCTATTCTACTTTGGTTAAATATGTGTATCCATAATTCTGTTGAAAGAGATCTCTATGATTATCTGAAGAACCTTTAACTAGAACCTATTTCTTAATATTGTGAATAATTTCAAAGCAACAGCTAATTATTACAAAATAACTTTAGCTGCTGTTTTTATAGCTGCGTAGTGAGTTGACTGCCTCATGGGCTGAGATTTACACTCCTTGGTTTAACTGTTTTACTGTTCATATAATGGGACACATCCTTTCTTTAATGAGACTAGAATCAATTGCTTATAGTAATTTAATGAACTTGTGCCTATCCTCAGTTACCCTCTTCACAATCTGTCTCGGATGACTGTGTAGGGCCTCCCCTTCACCTTGGAATAGGCCTGTTCAAAGGTTCCACTATGTTTCCTTAATGCAGTTCAGGTGCACAGTGAGCTTCCAACTGAACTGACCACTGTCTATCAGAACTTAATGCAGCAGACCCTCCTGTGTGACTATGCTCACGTTCTGAGCTGTCTCGGGAAATCCTCCCATGGCCCTTTCAAGCGGCACGGAGGCGTTTCCTATGTGGGCTGCTGCTGCACACTCTCCACTTCTGTGCTTTCGCCCACCGCTCGGATACACTTTTGTGAGCTGTTTTACCCTCTGGCAGGGGGTCCCCAGTGGAGGGCCCTCTATAAAGGGGTTCTTTCCAATTACGTTGTGGATCTTGGGTGAAGAGTGCTGCACGTGGTGCTCCTGTGCAATGTCCAAGTGAGTAAGTTCAGACACATGTTATTTTTGTGGCCTGGAAGAGTGTTTCATGTGTATGTCACGTGTCCCGACCAGCACAGGGTGGATTATGAATTAAAAATCCTTCTATCCTGGATCTAAAAGTAAACTAGAATGAAAATTCCTTTAACTCTTTTGAACTGAAAGTAAGATTCTTTGACATTATTCCCATCGAACACTCCCAGGACTGGAATAGCATAGGGTTGAACACCAGGTAAACCAGTGATATTGTTGGTGGACGATTCATTGGCGGTAATCCCATTAAATGCTAAGGGTTAGATTCCCTCATGTTGTGTAGGTCGTGATGCAAGTGGACACTGGGTCAGTATCTGGGAGTGTGGAGCTAGAAATGCACAGCTGGTCAGCCAGCATCCGAGGAGCAGGGAGTTGCCATTTCGGGCATGAGCCCTTCATCAGGCTTATTGTGATAGTATGCACCGCAACTGTGCATAGGTGGCAAAGGGAGTGAATGTTTCAGGACATAGTGTCAGGCTGTTTTGTCCTGAATGGTGTCAAGCTCCTTGTCTTGCTGGACCTGCAAAGATCTAACCAAATGGGGAGCACTACACCTCGAGGAGAAAGTGAGGACTGCAGATGCTGGAGATCAGAGTCAAAAAGTGTGGTGCTGGAAAAGCACAGCCGGCCAGGCAACATCCAAGGAGCAGAAGAGTCGAAGTTTTGAGCGTAAGCTCTACTTCTGACCTATGCAATATAGGTGGTGGACCAGCTTTGGGGTGTCAGGAAGTGTGTTATACCCTGCAGGATTCTTAACCTCTGACTTGTTCTTATAGCACAGTATTTATACAGTTCCACTCCCAGGAGTTGGCTGGGGAAGGGAATTCAGCAATGAATATCCCATTAAATGTAAGGGGGGATAGTTAATTCTTTCTTGTTGGACAAGGTCATTGTTCAGTACTTAATGCAAATTGTTGTGGTTCTGTTCGCCGAGCTGGAAGTTTTTGTTGCAAACGTTTCGTCCCCTGGCTGGGCGACATCATCAGTGCTTGGGAGCCTCCTGCGAAGCGCTTCTTTGATGTTTCCTCCGGTGTTTATAGTGGTCTGTCCCTGCTGCTTCCGGTTGTCAGTTTCAGCTGTCCGCTGTAGTGGTTGGTATATTGGGTCCAGGTCGATGTGTTTGTTGATGGAGTTTGTGGATGAATGCCATGCCTCTAGGAATTCCCTGGCTGTTCTGTCTGGCTTGCCCTATGATAGTAGTGTTGTCCAGTCGAATTCAAATATTACTTGCTGCTTGTCAATCTAAGCTTGGATGTTTTCTAGGCCTTGCTGCATTTGGACATGGACCTCTTCAGTATCTGAGAATTCATATGGTGCTGAGCATTGTGTATTCATCACGAAGCATGCCACTCCTGACTTTGATGAAGGAAACATCATTGCAGCAAACGATGGTTGGACCCAGAGCAATATGTTTTCCTGTGTAGTCAACAGTTGAGATCAGTTGATTTATTTTAGCATATGTCCAGAAACTTTGTTCCCCAGCACCACATGGTTTACAGACTTGATTTTGCTCGGGTGGCAAGGGAACAGACGTATAGTGTGCAAAAACTGAGAGACTAGACAGCTGACCTTTCCAGTCAAGTGTCTGCTCTGCCCGGAAGATCTGTGGTATGTATGAGCAGTGCATGAAACAGTGAGGCTCTTCAATCAATCAGGTTGCAGTATCTTTATTGGGACACTAAAGCAGGAAGTTGTATTTAAATCGTGCATGAGAAACAAAATGAAGATTGGGACATAGTTTTGGGATTGAG
Organism: Chiloscyllium plagiosum; assembly: GCF_004010195.1. Lineage (NCBI taxonomy): Eukaryota > Metazoa > Chordata > Chondrichthyes > Orectolobiformes > Hemiscylliidae > Chiloscyllium > Chiloscyllium plagiosum. The sequence continues at coordinate 110,272,765 of NC_057714.1, read as the reverse complement.
AGAGAGAGAAATTAACAGCATCTTTTAAAATCAATTTTTAATCAGAAACAAAACTAACTTATTTTTGAGAACCTCTAACTGTAAAATTAGTTTTTCAGATCCACGGGTTGTTTAGAAGTGAATGTCACCTGTTACACTATTTCAAAGCTCGCTCACTCCTAAATGTGCCATCTTTGCATTTTCAGCTATTTTAATGTAGAACGAGTGGGTGAGTCCTGTAATACATGGTGTCACGGTAATTTCAGTGTAGAATGCCGACTTCTGGCAGCACTTCTGGATTTTCATCTTTAACTGCACATGTGAGGATGGCACAAATTGCTATCAGCCTTTCTGTAATAACAATGAGTAGCTTTATCGTTTATTATTCCAACAAAATCTGACCCATTATGTTATCTGTGGATGTTTACCCTGTGGAGAACAGTTAAGTGCTCCATTAATATGAAGTACATTCTAATGGATTCTTGGATAGCATATCGTAAAGTGGAAAATACAATGGCACCTTTTAAGAAGTGGGTGATTTATTAAAGATTAAATCGTAGTTTGCTTTTAAGTGAATTACAATGTAAGGTGGAAGAAATCAGACTATTTAGAGTCAGAATATTGGTTTTAGAAACAATCTGCAAATAACTTTTCAGTTTCAATTTAATATTGGGATAGACACTTGTTTCACTGATTGCAAACCTGCCACTAATTTGTTTAATGTATTGGTATAGTAGGCTGTAGGGTAGCCTTTATGGTAGCCAGATGATCAGTGAGGGAAAATGCTAATTCTGTGCAGGTGGAAAAGAGAGAAAAGGATATCCGTATTTATTTTGATTTAAGATATTTTGCACGAATTGCTCATGTCTAGAAGTTTTTAAATTTGTAACTTTGCTTTGGTTCTATCAATTTAATTTGGATGTTGTGCAGTGCTCTGAATTCTTCAACTCCAGTCTGGTGTCAACATGGTGATGAGCCTTATACCATGTTTAGTAGGACAAAGTCTCCAGGTCTGAAGAGTCCTGTTGTGCTCAAAATGTTTACTGTTTCTCTCCAATCATATACTCTGTTTCTGTCTCCACAAATGTTGACAGGCCTGCAAAGTTTCTCCAGCAGTTTGATTTATTTGAAAAGCTGCCTGTACTCCTGTCTGTCTTCTATACTCTGAGCAAATTGAAATTTCAGGAGCCCTTCAGTACGTATTGCAGAAATCCAAGCTACAACAGTGGAGGACTTGAAAGCAAAAGTAGCCAATGGGTTAGACTTTCTGTCTTGTCTGCAGGTTGCCTCAGTGAACTTCATGGCACTTTATTCTAGGCACATGTTTCTTAAACAAAAGCTTACTTTTCAACTTGTTTTTTTTTTAAACTCAAATTAAGAAATTTAACATTTAGCTTTAAAATTTAAAAACAACCTTGTACTGCAGGGCATTTTCTCTGTATTATTTATTGTTTTTTTTTAAAGCACTCTCGAGGTATGATTATTTAAATTGGTAAATATTCTAATCTTTACGTTCTTGTCATTAATTGAAACCACTTTTTGAAATACATTTGTATCTATATTTTCAACTTTCGGTTGCCTTTAAAGTGAAAATAAAATTGTTTTCCGTATTGCCATGGCTACTTAAGAATGATACACTGTGCTGATTTGTTGCACAGGTTTATGATACAAATTACCGAAGTCACTTCAACTTTACAGGCCTATTCTAGGATTGTGGTAAATATTAAATACATTTGCTTCCAGTTAAAACTGTTTACACAATTTTAGGATTGCCTGGCATGTGCACTGAGATGCACTCTCTCCCCCTTGATATTTCCCAAATAGGCACAACATTCCCGTGCTAATCTTTAGCATACTTGGATCCAGAGCAGGAAGGTGAAAGGAGAGGGTGTGGGGGGGGATCACTGAGCACTTGGATAATGGTTGGTTAGTGAAGAAAGTCAGACTTCCAATTTATGGTGTAAGAGACCTTGTCCTTTTTCAATTTTTGGGCTGTTTTCACTTGAAAGAAAAGTTGGACTGCTATAACTGGAATATCAGTAAAGTTTTATAATTTGAAAATCAAGTGTTGCAGATTGTTCAGCTTTGCTATACAATGCTTTTTGGAAGCAGTAACGAATGAATTAGAGACTGAACAGCACAGAATATTTCAAATTAAGAAACTTCTACCTGACAACAGCTGTCTGCTGTTAAACAAATGAGTTGAAAAGCTGTAAATGCCAAGAGAAGCAGAGCGGAAGGAACATACAGAGGCTGTCAAGAGACAGTATCTTTCTCTTCCTCCATCTTTCCAGGCTGAAAACAATAAATCAGTCAGAGCCTCAAAAAGGAGAATTCATACAAGAAAAGATCAAGTTCACCAGATCAGTCATCAGATTGAAGAGCAAATGTCACCCATAGGCAACAGCGTGTTGTCATTGCAAAAACAAAAAAGACTGGGGAAAAATAGTTTTCCTTTTTTTTTTGTAGGTTGAACTCTGATCTTAGCGAGTTTTGAGAAGATTTTTAGCTCACCTTGAGGTTTTGGATGTAGGTTTGCTCGCTGAGCTAGAAGGTTCATTTCCAGATGTTCCGTTACCCTACTAGGTAACATCATCAGTGGGCCTCAGGTGAAGCAATGCTGAAAATTCCTGCTTTCTATTTATATGTTTGGGCTTCTTTGGGTTGGTGATGTCATTTCCTGTGGTGAAGTCACTTCCTGTTCCTTTTCTCAGAAGGTGGTAGATGGGGTCTAACTCGATGTTTATTGGTAGAGTTCCGGTTGGAATGCTATGCTTCTAGGAATTCTTGTGCGTGCCTTTGTTTGGCTTGTCCTAGGATGGATGTGTTGTCCCAGTTGAAATCGTGTCCGTCCTCATCCATATGTGAGGATACTAGTGAGAGAGGGGCTTGTCTTTTTGTGGCTCGTTGGTGTTCATGTGTCCTGGTGGCTAGTTTTCTGCCTGTTTGTACAATGTTGTGTTTGTTACAGTTTTTAGATTAGATTAGATTACAGTGTGGAAACAGGCCCTTCGGCCCAACAAGTCCACACTGACCCGCCGAAGCGAAACCCACCCATACCCCTACATTTACCCCTTATCTAACACTACGGGCAATTTAGTATGGCCAATTCACCTGACCCTGCACATCTTTGGACTGTGGGAGGAAACCGGAGCACCCGGAGGAAACCCACGCAGACACGGGGAGAACGTGCAAACTCCACACAGTCAGTCGCCTGAGGCGGGAATTGAACCCGGGTCTCTGGCGCTGTGAGGCAGCAGTGCTAGCCACCGTGCCGCCCATCAGTTCTTGCATGATATTTTGTAAATGATAGTTTTGCTCATTGTCTGTATCGGGAACTCTGATGTTTGGGATTTTGTTTACTGTCTACGTTTCTATCCATTATTTACGTGTTAAATACTTGCCTTTTTTAGTCTTGTTTGTGATTTTGTGTGTATATTTGCAGTTTTAAATGGAGATGGTTTGAGTTTCATAAATGAGAAGTCCTTTTCACTGCTGTTAAAAGTTGTGATATAAAAAAGTTACTGTTACTTATAATCTGGTGTGAACAGCTTTTGTCTTGAGTAGTAGTCAGTCAAGCAGTTTGCCATTTTGATCATCTCACTGGGTTTTATACATTTTGTGACACCTTGTATGCATCGTCATCAGTGCATTGTTCCCAGTTATGACATGATAATACAGTGTCTTCCATCACATCAGGATTCACCAAAGCACTTCCCAGCCACTTTACAGTGTGCTTACTATTCTGGCATAAACAGCAGCCAGATTGGGACAGGCTTACACTTTTAGAGCCAATAGGAATGTAGTCTAAAGCTTTCAGGGGCTTGAGAAGAGGTTTTATGATCTGTTTTGGCTGGACTCGCACCCTAGTCCCCACAGATGAAAGGGTTCTGTTCTAACTCATTGCATCTCTCAGACTTCCGCTCTTGTAAAAATATGCCCCTGACAGTATATAGAGAGATGAGTGGTGCTGGAAAAGCACAGCAGGTCAGGCAGCATCCGAGGAGCAGGAAAATTGATGTTTCGGGCAAAAGCCCCGATGATGGGCTTTTGCCCGAAACATCAATTTTCCTGCTCCTCGGATGCTGCCTGACCTGCTGTGCCTTTCCAGCACCACTGTAATCTAGAATCTGGTTTCCAGCATCTGCAGTTTTTACCCAGTATAGAGAGATGCAAAGCCCATATAACAGATCATCCTGTGCTCCTGCCTTAACCTTTGAAATATTCAAAAACTCATTACTCTATGTAATAAGTGTTTGATTCTACTATGTGACTCAATGAGAAAATACCATTTTGACTCATCTATTTGGAAAAATCTCATTTGCTCTCTTTCACCATCTCTGATCACAATAACCAAGTGTTAGCGTAATTTTACCTTACACTAATGATTTCAGAAAAGAAAATTGAGAGGGCGCTTGAGGTGACTAAGCCTACGGGATAGACAGGGAAATTGGGACTGACTAGACTACTCTACAAAGAACTGGCATTGACATAATGGGCTGAAAAGCCTCCCTGTATACAATAATGAATTCATGGCCCTAACTGGGTAGCTGCATGTGGAATCACTGTGCAGAGAGCTTCCTGACATTGTCACTGGCTGTCAAAATGTATAAGCAGCCAAAACATGCAGGCTTAACAATTGAAGTATCTCTGTTTGGCATCAATTCTGTGCTACTGTTAGAATGCATTTTAGACTTGTAATGCTAGATTTCAAACTCCAGCTATTTTAAACACTTGATCAACTGTCATAGCTATGAGATTTTATATGAAGTAAATACCGTGACCCAGTGCTTCTGTTTGGCAAATGCAATTACTATATAAACCATTACTTATGATAGACTTCAACACTGCTAAATAATAGAAGGGAACAGTCTAGCTTTAACAACTATATCCTGACATCATTTTCCCCTTGTCTTTTTCCAATTTGAACAAATGATCCATGTTGGATTCTCTGTTTTTCTCTTTTATTTGAGGGTGCAAACATGTTTTTAAATTATCCAGCTGAACATGTCGTCAAGCAACTTGCTCCCAGGTCTCTTGTTTACGTTTCCACCTGCTTACGTGTAACCCCCAGAAACAACAGACATGGAGGGCATAGAGCCCAGTGGAATAACAAGTATCTTATCATTAGAGTAAGATAAATCCAAACATGTACTTAAAGCCCACTGTGGATACAGATCTGCATTTTTGACAATGGCTGCACCTTTTAAGGTAAAGCATCTCATTTACTGCCCAGAGCTGTGACAATTCTGAGATTCTGTCCCTCTCTGTGAGGAAGTTTCCAGCCTTTGCATTGCTCCTGCATGCATGATTGGGAATACTTTGTGCAATCCTAAATCCTACCATTCTGGTATTCTAATGCTCTGCACAATTAAGAATTCAAATCTGTATTTTACTGTAGTCCAATTTGAGCCCTAGGCTATCTCTCACAATTTGAACTTTTAAAAATGTTTAGTTTTCCCCATTTCCGCTCATGTTTGGGCATCTTCAGTGACTTGCTAGGAATGATGATGTTGTTGATCTAGACTTGGACCTCTCTTGGGGCATCAGTGCTGCTTTCTAAATTTGCTGCTGGTCTGAGTTGATAGATTGAATTTCTCTTGTTCCTCTTTGCTACACCCATGGAAAATCATTTCAGCTTTTCACTGGAGTGAAGAAAGTAATTGCCCAAAATTTGCTTTATGTAGAATTGAAGAGTACGTTCAATGTTGAGATCTGGTCATCTACCAAGTCATTGCTTTGAGGTTAATGTTCATTCATTATTTTTTCAATTTTATGTATTAATTTTTGTGTCTCTGCATGTCGTCACCTGACTGGCAAATGATGCATTTTCGGCAAAGGAACTTTTTTAAAGACTTTTTTTTTAACTAAAGCTCATTACCTCCTTATCTTCAATAATTTTGGAACCCCATGATATAGACATTGCATATATTAACACAAATCATGAATTGAAAAATACGTAACCAGAAATTTGACAATCAAAAGGAAATATTGCAAAAAGAAAGCAATTCGCCCAATTGTGGTACTGAATTGGAATGTTGGAGTGATCTGAAAATAATTAGTACAAATTCTCCTGTGTTTAGGTTTGGGTATGAAAACCTATTTAATAGATAATGTACTTTCATCATTAAACTTAGAATTCCTAAGTCTTTAAGACTCCAAGTCTTGATCTGGGAAAATATTACTTTTAAGAAGGTAATACTGCGCACAGCAAGATCCCACAAGCACAGCCACTTTTAATGATTTGAGGGATAAATATTTAGCAGACACTGGAAGTAGCTTCTCTGCTGTTCTTCAGAATAGTACAATGGGACATTTTATGTCTTACCTGAGGAGACAAAACCTTAAGCAACTTCAACAGTGAAGCATTCCATTGGTAAATACGCAAGAAACATCAGATGTTATTTTTTTGTGCCCAAGCCTACACCCCCTCATTCAGAGACAACAGGGGTACAAAGTGAACCACGTCTGGTTTGTCCTATGCTTGCTTGACTGTTTATTAGAAACCTACCTGTAAGTTGCATTTGCCGATTTGATTCTTGGAAATACCGTTAATCCCACTCTTTAAACACTGACATGTTGGTGAAAAAAGAAAAGAGACCTTGCACTTCAATTCTGTGCTTGGTACAAGCCTGTTTTTGCTTTTTCTACTGGGTGCTGTCTGCTTATTGTCAGGCACTGAATCAGCATTTGGTATGCTGCCTCTGTGTCTGTGTAGCATGAAATTGGTAACAGTGTGTTGACACTTCTGCATAAATTACATCCTGAATTTTTTTTTCATATAATCCTTTCCTTCTGTAAGGTCTGTGTTGGTTCTGAGTAAATCTGAATATCTCCTCTCTGTTAGATTTCAATTAAATTATGCAATTTGACCTTTGTGCTGTGGAGCACACCTGGTGATGCAGTAATAGACTTTGCATTGAACTGTGAATGGTAAATGTTGCAAGATTGGTAAATTAAGTTAAGCACAAAAGTGTGTTTTGAGATAAAATTTAAAGTCCGTTCAGGCTTCTGTGTGATTATCATCCCAACCCACGACCCTCTTGCATAATCTTTACAATTGCGCAAATGAAAATCTATACAATAATAATCTTGCACCTTCCTATTCCATGCAAGCTACTTTGATTATAGTTGTTGGAAGCTTCTGAAAATCAGCAGTACAAAATGCTAAATATTGAGATGCTCACCTGAGCTGGCCTGCTAAGCATTTGGCCCTTATTGAGCCAGTCATAACTGCACAAGTTTTCACTTTTCATACCTTCTTTTTAGCAAGAAATTATGATCTCTCTCTGACAATTTCAGCTTGAAACCACATTGCCTTGCCATTCTGTCTTTATATACAGAAAGGGTAAACAATACTTGTTTGGCATGAATGTGGGCTTTAAACAGAATAAGTCTGAAAAGTTCTGAGGAAGGGTCACTGGACCCAAAACATTAACTCTGATTTCTCTCCACAGATACTGTCAGATCTGCTGAGCTTTTCCAGCAATTTCTATTATTAAGTCTGAAAGGGGTGAAGCTTGCCATAGAATATGAACATAGTGTGGAGCTTCATGTTTGTTTCTTTGTGTTTCCACCTAAGTGTTTTGTATATTTCAATGAGATCACTTCTCACTCATTGAAACTCTAGAAAATAAAGGTCCTGTTTTCTCAATGTCTCTTCATGGGGCTGACCTGCTATTCTTTGAACAAATGAGTATGTGTATAGGGTATAAGCAGGCAGGGAAAGAGTTAAGTTCTGTGTTTTGTGAAACAAGAGGTTCAGCTAAGCATGACTCAGATCAGGTAAGAACTTAGTTAACAATGGGGTAGTGGAGACAAGGGTAATGGGTTAACAAGGTAGAAAAGCAGTCATTATGTAGATCTATTTAATAATATTGGAAACATTCAGTATGCAAGGTCAGCTAACATGGGGAAACGTATCCATTGTATGAATCCAGTTAACAAGGTTAAGAACATTCATTGTACAACAGTAAAGGACTTGGTCTCTGCTATTGATACTCGTTGATTGTAACAGTCACCCAGTTAATGTTTGCTGCCTTATCTGGATGCTTCTCCCTGTAAAATGACTATATAATTCATTGAGAAACTGCTCTTCCAGAGAATGCTGGCAACTCATGTCCCTGCGCTTTTTTTTTCTTTCTCTCTTCTTTCTTTCCTTTTTCTTTCCTTTTTTTTCTCGCTCTCGCTCTCTCTCTCTCACTAATATTCAATTAACTGTCCTAATAGTTTGCTGCATCTGGAAATTAGTTTTCAGTGACATTGATAAGGACATCTAGGTCTCTTTGTACATCTACACTTTCCAACCTCTTACCATTTAAGAAATACTCTGTCACTCATATCAAAATGGGTCACCCCTCATTTTTCTACATTGTATTCCATCTGCCATGTTCTTGCCCCATTTATTTAGAACGTAGAACTGTACAGCACAGAAACAGGTCCCTCAGCCTACCATCTACACTGACCATAATGACATTCTAAACTAATCCCACTTGCCTGCACATGGTCTATTTCCCTCTTTTCCCTGCCTATTCATGTGTCCAGCACATTCCACACATCTACCACCCTCTGAGGTTTCAAAAAGAAAATTGCCTTGTGCAACTCATCTTCAAACGTTTTCCCCTTTTTATTTTAAAGCTATGCATCCTAGTATTTGACATTTCCAACCTGGGGAAAATACTTTGACTATCCATTCTATCTATGCCTCTCATAATTTTATATTGTTCTATCAGGTTACCCTTGGCTTCAGACACTCGAGCGAAAACAATCCAAGTTTGTCTATCCTCTTCTTATAACTAATACACTCCCATCCAGGCAGCATCCTGGTAAACCTCTCTTGCAACTTCTCCCAAACGTCCTTATTCTTATAGTATGGCAACCAGAACTGCATGCAATACTACTCCTGGCCTAAGTAAAGTTTTATACAATTGCAATGTCAACTTGTCCACTTTCCTCTTATATCTAACCTCCCAAAATGCATCACCTGATTCTTGTCCAGATTAAATTCTATCTGCCCAACTTTCCAATTGATCTATGTCCTGCTGTATCCTTTGGCAATGTTCCTCACTATCCAAAACTTTTATCAATTTTCATGTCGTCTGCAAACTTACTAATCAGACCACTTATATTTTCAGTCAGATCATTTTACAAACCTGCCCAAATACCTCTGAAACCACTTTACATCAAGTTGTGTTACAGTGGTGTGGGGAATATTTCTTACCTGCCCCGGAATATTATATATAGTTTTAGTTTCTGTATTTTAAAGAAGGATATAATTAGTTTGGAGTCGGTGTCTTGAAGGTTCACTAATTGGTTCCTAGTATAAGACAGTTGTCCTATGATTTAAGGTTGAGTACTTTGAACCCACAATCTCTGTGTAGTTGAGACGAAGAATGGTGGTCTTGGTGAAATATCCAAGCTTACAAAGAGGTTTCACCAGGATCTGCTGAGATGTTTATTTCTCTTGTTTGGGGAATCCAAAACAATGAGGTGCCCTATTTTAGGATAAGGATTTAAGTGTGCTGAGGTTGGATATCCTATTTTTAATAGAATTGTGGATGTGCCATCATTTCAGGCATTTCTGTTTGGGATAGACAAATTTTTGGTTTCTCTGGAGAGAAGATGGGAAAGTGAATTTGAAGACCAAGATCGGCCATGATCATCTTGAATGATATATAGCAGGCTCAAATGGTTGAATAATGGTTTCTCTTGATCCTGTGCATCTATCCAGTTTCAGAATTGGTTACCACCACCGCAAGCTGAACACTTGAGACAATTTAAACGTTTGATCTAGTGCAACCCTGTAAATTGAATATAGCTTGAATTCACGATTACTCTCCTTTTTAACATCCCATGTACAATCCTGTTATTGAATTGCCCACAGTCAATGGCATGAAGCTGGGGCTTTACCATTTAGTCTAGTTTAATTTCTAATCAGTCATAAAACATTATGACTTTAGGTCAGTTGTTTGGAATTCTGAGGAAGCTTATTTCTTGACTCATCAAAAACTGTCCATTTATAAGGCACAAGTCAGCAGAGTAATTGAATACTGACCACTTGCCTGGATGAGTGCAACTGCTCTAATATTCGAGAAGCTTGACACCATTGAGTGCCAAGCAGCTGTCTTGATTAGAACCCTATCAACCACTTGCAGCATTCTCTCTCTTCACCCAAGGCATACACTCACAGCAGCATGCACTTTATGCAAGATGCACAGCAGCAACTTGCCAAGTCTTCCTTTGACATCACCTTCCAAACCTGCAATTGTCTCATTCCAGGAACCAGTTTGTGAACCAGGGAAAGACGAGGGCTGTAAATTAATTGAAATACCACTATTTTCCATCCAAGCTCACATCATCCTGAATTGTCATTCTTTCACTGCCACTCTGTCAAAATTCTGGAGCTCCCTTCCTAAAATCCCTGTGGGAATATTCACACCACATGGATCATAGCAGTTCAACAAAATGGCTCACCACTGGTCTCGAGGGTGACTAGGAATTGGGAATAAATGTTGGTATTGTCAGCAATATTCACATTCCAAGGTGAATTTTAAAAGAAACTTGCCACATGATTTTTAAAAAGCTAAATTTGCATGATGCCATTAGCAGACTTGCTGCACCAAATTATGACCCAGCCCAAATGAACCCCTCTCGCCCCATTTTGTTTAATATTTAAAACACTGGCAAGGTGATCTCTGTGCTCCTCTGACAGTTTGGCAGATGCCATGTTTGAGAGATCTTTTTATTAACTGCTTCATTAACTTCTACTTTTTTTACATTTGTCCACATGGACATTGCTGGCTAGGCCAATCTTTTTTAATCAGCATGGGCGGCACGGTGGCACAGTGGTTAGCACTGCTGCCTCAGAACGCCAGAGACCCGGGTTCAATGTGTGAAGTTTGCACATTCTCCCCGTGACCGCATGGGTTTCCTCCGGGTGCTCCGGTTTCCTCCCACAGTCCAAAGATGTGCAGGTCAGGTGAATTGGCCATGCTAAATTGTCCGTAGTGTTAGGTAAGGGGTAAATGTAGAGTTATGGGTGGGTTGTGCTTCGGCGGGTCGGTGTGGACTTGTTGGGCCGAAGGGCCTGTTTCCACACTGTAAAGTAATCTAATCTAATCTAATATGTTATGAAACATCTATGGAGCAGGTGGGACAACTCAAAGGACTCCTGGCTTAGAGGTAGTGATAACTAATAATAGTTATTTATTAACTTGCACCAGAAAGTCAGATCAAGGCCAGTGCTTATTGTCCATTCTTTATTGCCTTGGCGGAGGTGTTGATAAGCTGTCTCTTGAACTGCTGCAAATCCTGGGGTATAGGACACCTTCAGTACTGTTTAGATGGAGTTCCAGGTTTTTGACCCAAAAACTCTGAAGGAATGGAGATACATTCCAAATCAGGATGCTGTGTGGCTTAGAGGGGAACTTGCATGCATTAATGTTCCCACATACCTGCTGTTGTTGACATCCAACTACAACAAACATCACCCTTTCTGCTAGGTATGTTTCCAATCAGAAAAGAGTTTTACCCTGAACTCCCATTGACTGTAGTTTTTGCTTGGGCTCCTTGATGCCATACTCTGTTCAATGCTGCCTTATAGTTAAGGGCAGTCGCCTCCAGTTCAACTCTTTTGCCCATTACTGGGCCAAAACTCTAATGAGTTTAGATTAGAGTGGTGCTGGAAAAGCACAACAGGTCAGGCAGCATCCGAGGAGCAGGAAAATCGGCGTTTCGGGCAAATGCCCTTCATCATGAACTCTAATGAGGTCAGGGGCCAAGTGATCCTGGTTGAACCCAAACTGAACGTCATTGAGCTGATTATTTCTTTTGAGTGTGATGTATAATAGTATTGTTCATTACTACTTCCATCACTTTGACCATTTGAGAGTAGATTGAAAGAGCAGTGATTGACAGGGTTGGATTTGTCCTGCTCTTTCTTCATTAGGTTTAGGATATATCTGGGCAATTTTTCACATTGGGTTGTGTTGTACCTCTACTGGAACAGTTTGACTATCATGCAGCTAATTCTGGAGCACAAATCTTCAGTATTATTATTGGGATATTGCAATATTGGTGTCTTCAAATCTTTTGATTTTGCATGGGGTGAACTGAATTGTTGAAGACTGGTATCTGTGATGCTGAGGTTCCCGGGTGAAGATGTAAAGATGTTTCTTTTGTTTTTGGTGTTTAGAATTATATTTTCAAAAAATTTATTTGCGCAAATCAGGCTGATTTTTTTTTTAACTGGGTAAAGTTGGATTGATTTCTACTTTATAAAGATAATTGCACTAATTTGACAGTTATGAGAGTAATGAAGTTAATTCAAGTTTTTATTGTTTTCAACAGCAACACAAAAACGTAAATGTGGACCTTGCATTTATTAATGTAACAGATAATTTCAACCTCTTCCATTAGAAAATGGGTAATAGTTTGTTAATGTCCATCTTTGCCTCAATTTTATTTTGACTGATTTTATTAATAAATCTTAATATTTCAAGCATATGTCTCTCAAGCCTTGCTAAGGGCTGAAAGTGACCTTGTAAAAGGCTGTGTTTTGAGTTTCTGCTGTAAACTGAGGCTTACTGCAAGAGGCTGGAAGAATGCAGCAAGCCAGGTGGCATCAGGAGCTGGAGAAGGCGATGTTGTGGGTGTAACCCTTCAGGGCGCAGGGTGGGGTGTGTGTATGTGTGAAGGGGTGGTGGGGGCAGGGTGGTGAAGTAGGGATAGGTGAAGACAGGTAGAGGGTACAAGCTGGTTGGTCAATGGAAGGAATGAATCCAGTAGGTGGGCAGAAAGAGTGGAAGTGTTGGGAGGGGCTGGGAAGGGAGGTTATTTGAAATTGGAGAACTCGATGTTGAGTCGTCCTTACTTTAGGATGCCCAGGTGGAAGATATGGGGGGGAGGGGGGGTTAGTGTGCTAGCAGGTTTTGGATATTTTCTGGTTGCAAGGGAAGGTACCTGTGGGTTCAGTGGGGAGAGTGGTGCAAACCAAGGATTGGTGAAGGGAACGGTCCTTGTGGAAGGTGGGGAGGGGAAGATGTTCTTGATGGTGGGGTCTAGTTTGAGTTGGCAGATGTGTTTAAGGATGATGCATTGAATGCAGAGACTGATGGGGTGGTAGGTGAGGACAAGGATGCCTGTGACTTTATTCCACGTTCCACTGCTCTAAACCCCCACCCTCCCCCAAACCCAATAGAAGTGGTGCGGTGGAAGACTGTCTGGCTAATGGAGGGGGGGAAAGGCACGTTCAAAATAGATGGACATCTGGGATGTTTGGGAGTGGAATGTCTCCTTGTCTGAGCGGAGGAATTGGGAGAATGGGATGGATTTCTTGCTGAATACTGGGTAACAGGTGGTGTAGTCCAGAAAGTTTAAAGTCTACGGGCTTGTAGTAAATATCTGGAGACTGTCGCCAGAGATGGAAATAGAGTAATCAAGAAAGGGGAGGGAGGTATCCAAGATCAACCAAGTGAATTTGAGGGCTGGGTGAAAGTTGTGGACTAAGTCACTGAACTGTTCCAATTCAACCTGGGTGCAGGATGCTACACAAATGCAGTTATTGAAGCAACTGCAGAAGAGTTGAGGCACAGTGCCTATGTAGGTACTGAAGAGGGACCATTTGACTTAGCTAACAAAAAGGCAGGTATAGCTGGGGCCCATCCAAGTGCCCATGGCCATCCCTTGGATTTAAAGGAAATGGGAAGAGTTAAAGGAAATGTTATTAACGGTGAAGACCAGTTTGGCAAGGTGGAGGAGGGTATGGGTGGAGGGGGACTTGATGGGACTGTTGGAAAGGAAGGAGCGGAAAGCTTGGAGGTAGTCTTGTGGGGTATGGACATTTATAAAGACTGCACGCCTATCGTGAAGGTAAAGCTCTGGGGACCAGGAAACTGGCCGTCACTGAAGAGGTAGACAGCATTGTTGGTGTCCCGGATGTAGGTAAGAAGTGCCTGAACTAAGGGGGAGAGAATGGACTTGAGATAAGGACGAGATGAGTTTGGTGGGGTAGGAGCATGCCAGGATGATGGGTCGGCTAGGGTAGTTTGGGCTTGCAGATCTTGGAGAAGGCAGAACTGGGCAACATGGTGCTGGGGAACTGAGTTTGGAAGCAGTGGTTGGGAGATCACCAGAGGCAATGAGGGCACAGACAGTGCAAGTGTTTTTGGCCTGATGGGTCACAGTGGGGTCATTGGCAAGAGGGAGGTAGGATGTGGTGGCGGAGAGTTGGCGTTTGGCCTCTGTGACATAGACTGCCGCCGTCCTGCTTTTGTCAGCTGGTTTGGTGACACCGGGGTAGAGAGTGGAGCACTGCACATTCGGAGGGGTGAGATTGGAGTGGGTGAGGGGTGTGGAGAGATTGAGGCAGCCGATGTCATGTTGGCAGTCTGCAATGAAGACGTCTAGGGTGCGTACAAGGCTGGCGGGAGGTGACCAAGTGGAGGAGGAAGGTTGGAGGCAGGAGAATTGGGGGGGTTAAAAGGGAGTTTGGGAGATTGTGTCAAAGAAGGGGGCACGGAGCCAGTAGTGGCAAAACAGCTCCATGTTGTGACAGGGGGCAAACGGGCACAAATGTGAGCCCTTTCCTGAAGACAGACCGTTCAGTCTCAGTGTTTGAAGTCAGGGGCGATAGTAAATATGTGGCAAGGCTTGGGGGTGGGGTTTTGGGGGCTCCTAACGGGGCTGAAGGAGGTGAGGGGGTGGGTGGGGGGAAGGGTGTTGGCATGTGCTGGGTTGAGGGTTGGATGTGGTGTGGTGGGGGAAACTTAGGCTTGACAGCTGTCCTCGTTGATCTAGAATCAGTGGTTTGTTAATGTGCTGGCCCTGCTGTGGTTCATCATTTGAGTAAAGAATCATTTTCTTTTTAATTGCACTTTTAGACGTGAAGCAAATGGATCTTAATCCCTGGGAAGCAATCATTCGAAATGTAGTACAACTGTCATTCAGAAAAAAAGTACTTAATGGCAAGAAAATAAAGATGAATGTTGTAAGGTGGTATATTTTAGCAGTTGTAAAACAATATTGTAGTGTTTAGTAGTAAGTGGTAGTAAGTAAATTCAGTTGCTCCCATGTCTGTCCCAAATTCAGGTCTCCTTTTTATGTAGACATGAACATGAAGTGAACTGGACACTGCACAAAGTAAATGCAATCATTTTCTGAAAAGAAAATTGCAAAACAATTCGATGCAGGTATGAAAGCTGCAAATCCCATTCCTGAACTGACACTGAGGTCAATCAGTTTCTTTCAAAATGGATGCTGAACTACTTGGATCAATGATGGGCGTAAAAGTATTGAGTCTTCACGAGGCTATTCTGTGAATGCAGCTATCGAGCAAATGATGCTCTTGTCTGATTTTATGGGCAGATGCTCAAGCTTCTGTCTGGTCACGTACCAGGTATCCAGAAGTAGTCAAAAGTGGAGTAGTACCTGCCTCTATGGATGAATTAAGTTGCTGAAGCTGTTAATGAGTGGGAATCTAGCTGTCTTCCACATCCAGCAATGATGTTTCAATTATTGAGATGGACCAACATTACCACTGGAGTCTCTCATGAAATGCAGGAATGAAAGGGGAAAAATATTGCGCTCATACCGTACCTTTGACTGCATTTCATTATGCAAAGTGTCATACAACTGGTGTGATGTATTGTACAAACCTAGATTGCTGTTAAGTCTTTAATCACTTGGAATGGGCGCAGGATTCATTAATATCTAAATCTCATTCTTTCAAGTCACATTCCTGAGATAGCTTAAGGTTTTATATATTTTAAAGAAGTGAAATCTCAGCTCAGGCAATGCATTGAAGGTGTGTTCATGTCACAATACAGGTGACCCCGCTCTCACATGTGCACACAGCCATACACGCACCTGCATTCGCGTGCGCATCCTCTCGCAGGCATATACTGTCACACTCACACACACACACACACACGTGCGCACATTCTCCCTCTCTTCCCTCACGCACAAACTCTCTCTCTCTACGCGTATGTTTGTGGGAGTGAATTTATATTGGCAAATACATTTTGTTTTGTCAAAAGGCACACAATCTGTAGGCAGTCATCTTAAGTTATCTCAGCAATGTGACACAAAAGAAGTTCTGGGATTTACATATTAATGAATTGAAACCTGCAATCCATTCTAAATGATTAAAGTCTTAACAGCAATCTAGGTTTGTTCAATACATCACATCAGTTGTATGACACTTTGATCTCTCGCTATAAGTTCTGTGTACTGTGATCCTGCCCCACTAGCTACCTGACAAAGGAGCAGTGCTCTGAAAGCTTATAATTCCAAATAAACCAGCTGGACAATAACCTTGTATTATGTGATTTTAACATGGTCCACCCCAGTCCAACGCTGGCCCCTCCACAGATGTGGAGGCTGTTTAAGGTGCACTTGTTACGAGGGTTGAATACTCGTTGAGACAGGTAAGGAATGGTAAGATAAAGGAGCCTTGGATGACAAGAGGAGTTTCTCATCAAGAGGAAGAAGGAAGCTTACTTAAGATTGAGGAACAAGGATCTGACACAGCTTTAGAAGATTACAGGGTAGCTAGGAAAGGACTCCGAAATGGACTGAGGGGAGAGCTATGAAATGCATTGGTGGTATGATTAGGGAAAACCTAAAGATGTTCTACACTTAGATCAGAAATGAGAGAATAATCGGAGAGAAGGTAGGGCCAATCAAAGATAGTGGAGGGAACTTGTGCCTCACATCTGAAGAGGTGGAGGGAGTCCCCAAATAAGTTTTTTTGCTTCAATGTTCATTAGAGACTGGTCTTATTGATGGTGAGAACAGCATGGACCAGGTTAATAGGCATGAATAGATTTTGATTTGATTCCCTCCAGTGTGGAAACAGGCCCTTTGGCCCAGCAAGTCCACACCGACCCTCCGAAGAGTAACCCGCCTAGACCCATTTCCCTAATGCAGCTAACATTACGGGCAATTTAGCATGGCCAATTCACCTGATCTGCACATCTTTGGACTGTGGGAAGAAACCGGAGCACCCGGAGGAAACTCAGACACTGGGAGAATGTGCAAACTCCAAACAGACAGTCACCCAAGGCTGGAATTGAACCTGGGACCTTGGTGCTGTGAGGCAGCAGTGCTAACTACTGAGCCACTGTGCCGCCCAATATTCAGAAAGTGGATGTGCTGGAAATTCTGGGAAACACCAAGATAGATAAGTCCCCAGAGCTGGATCAGATATATATCCAAAGTTACTAGGGGAAGTGAGGAATGAGATTGCTGCACCTCTGGCGATGATCTTTGCATCCTCACTCTCTCCATGGGAGTAGTACAGGCTGATTGGAGGGAGACGAATGTTGTTCCTCTGTTCAAGAAAGA
Source organism: Chiloscyllium plagiosum (assembly GCF_004010195.1). Taxonomy (NCBI): domain Eukaryota; kingdom Metazoa; phylum Chordata; class Chondrichthyes; order Orectolobiformes; family Hemiscylliidae; genus Chiloscyllium; species Chiloscyllium plagiosum. The sequence continues at coordinate 110,255,443 of NC_057714.1, read as the reverse complement.
GAATAGGGAAATCCTTGGGAATTATAGACCAGTCAGTCTTATGTCTGTAGTAAGCAAGGTACTGGAAAGGATTCTGAGAGCTAGGATTTATGACTCTTTAATCAAACTACGTTTTTCCAAATATAGTCAGCATGACTTTGTGATGGGCAGGTCATGCCTCACAAGGCTTATAGAGTTCTTTGAGGATGTGATGAGACAAGTTGATGTAGGTCGCGCAGTGGATGTGCTGAATGTAGATTTCAGTAAGGCATTTGATAATGTTCCCACGGTAGGCTCATTCAGAAAGTTAGGTATGGGATACAAGGAAATCTGGCTGTCTGGATACAGAATTGGCTGGCTGAAAGAAGACAGTGAGTGGTAGTGGATGGAAAGTACTCCACCTGGAGGTCAGTGACCAGTGGTGTCACACAGGGCTCTGTTCTTAGGCTTCTGCTCTTTGTAGTTTATGTAAATGCCATGGATGAAGAAGTGGAAGGGTGTGTTAGTAAATTTGCTGCTGGCACAAACGTCAGTGGTTTTGTAGATAGCATCAAGGGCTGATGCAGGCTACAACAAAACATTGACAGGATGCAGAGCTGGGCTGAGAAGTGGCAGATGGATTTCAAACTAAATAAATGTGAAGTGATTAATTTTGGAAGGTCAAATTTGAATGCTGAATACAGGGTTAAAGACAGGATTCTTGGCAGTGTGGAGGAACAGTAGGATCTTGGGGTCCACGTACATAGATCCCTCCAAGTTGCCACCCAATTTGATAGGGTTGTTAAGGCGGCATATGGCCTTCATTTAACGAGGGATTGAGTTTAAGAGCTGCATCGTCTTGCTGCAGCTCTCTCAAACCCTGGTTAGACCACACTTGGGATATTATGTCCAGTTCTGGTCGCCTCATTATAGGAAGGATGTTGCAGAGGAGATTTACTAGAATGTTGCTTGGATTGGAGGGCTTGTTTTATGAAGAGAGGTTGAGTGAGCCATGGCTTTTCACACTGGAAGGAAGAGGAAGAGAACTGACTTGATAGAGGTAATGAGAGGCACAGCTAGAGTGGATAGCCAGAGACTTTTCCCCAGAGCAGAAATGGCTGTCACGGGTCATAATTTTAAGGTGATTGGAGGAAGGTATTGGGGAGATGTCAGGTTGATTCTTTACAGAGTGGTGAGTGCGTAGAATGCACTGCCAGCAGTGGTAGTAGAGTCAGAGACACTAGGGACATTTAAGCGACTGCTGGACAAGCACATGGGCGGCAGTAAATTGAGGGGTGTGTAGGTTAGGTTGATCTTAGTTTAAGGTAAATGCTAGGCACAACATCGTGGGCTGAAGGGTTTGTACTGTGCTGTACTGTTCCATGTTCTGTGTTCCACATGGCCAGAATTAAAATATCACTCAGATACTAAAAGCCTATTTTACTTGCAAAGTAGTTGTAAAATAGGTTGGAAAGGTTAATACAATCTGACCATAAATCCGGATTTATGAGAGCAGTGAAGAATTGTCAGTCTAATTCTTTGATTTGCAAGCTGGCATTTTGAAAAGTTTCATCATAAAGTTTTATCCTGCTTTTGAGATCTACAGACGTTCTAGTGAGTTTCTCCTATGTAAGTTACAGTATGTGTTATGTAGTATCTTATTTACATTTGTTAAACTCTAGTTCTAGTGCCTAGTTTGGCTTGACAACAATAGACATAAAGGACTAGGCTGACTGAGTGTTCAACATTGCTCAACAAATTACCAAAATAGGGAGGATGTTTTCATAAATAGTCTCCTTTAGCCTGTATGTGAAGAAAGGTGTTTTTTAAAAAGGGCTGCTGCAATCTTAATTCCCTGCGTCAATAATATTTGTTCCTATAAGTAGTCACGACATAATTCAGCCTATATGGCAGCTTTTGTTTTATGTAATGATGCGACCCTTGTGCAGTAATGTTATTAATGGCTGACTGTTATTGACTTCAGGTATCGTATGTGATTCGAGATGAAGTAGAGAAGTATAATCGTAATGGCGTTAATGCACTTCAGCTAGATCCCACATTAAACAGACTGTTTACAGCTGGTCGCGATTCAATAATCCGGATATGGAGCGTCAACCAACACAAGGTGAGAAATTTGGGAGCATGTCTTTGACACTGCACACAGTAAGAGTATTAAAATGTGCAATCTCAATATTTATTCTAGAATTGGCAGTAGGAGAATGTTGAGTTTCCATCTGTACAAAATGTACGTTGTGTAAATAGAGTTCCCACCAACCTTTTTGTATCACGATGCAAAATACCTGAAAATATTTTCATGAAATATTGAGATTATAGGGCTAATGTACATTAATTTTGATTTGGAGATTGTGTGGGGGAAAATAGTCTTGTGCTAGAGAATCGGTCATGATCAAATCAGTAGGCTTGATGGGCTGATTGGCCCATTCCTCTTCCTCTGTCCCTGTGGAATCTTCGAGTCAGAGAGGTTTGCAGTACAGAAGAAAGGCTCTTTGTCCATCAAGTCTGTACCAGTCATATCCACATACCTCACTGTTCTAAGCCCATTTTCCCATTCTTCGCCCATAGTCTTGTATGCAATGGCATCACAAGTTCATATCTAAATACTAATTTAATTCCTGGGATTGTGAAAAATTTGTCAATCTGTCATTCAGAATTCAAACTAATTATATCTTTCCAACAGTATTAACAATTTCTGGCTATTGAAGGTTGATTAAGTGCAATATTTGTAAGGGTGTTGGTGATTGTTGTCCTGGATAAACAGGTCAACGATAGGTGTGCCACATTGAAAGTAAATTTAATAAATCTGGTCTTTGAGCTAATAGAAAAGGGAGCCATTGAGGGTAAACCAGTCAGATTCTAAAATAAGCTACTAAAGATGCTAGAAACCTGAAGTGAAAGCAGAAAAAGCTTAGAGATATTCTAGTCAGACATGTGGAGAGAGAAAAAGAAGTTAATCTTTCAGGTTGATGACCTTTTAGATGGTTCATTTATTTCTAGTTTTATGAGGTGTCTTATTGGACTTAAAGCATTACAGTCATACAGCACAGAAACAAACGCTTTGGTCCAACTTATTTGTACTGACTCGACATCCCAATCTGATGCAAAGAACTTCAGCAAAAACTAAACATCTTGTCAGTGGATCCAATCACTCCATGCAACCGTCACCGGAATTCCTAGACAACTTCAAGAACAAAAACATAGACGAGGACAAAGCAATGGTCTCATTTGATGTAACAGCACTGTTCACTTCAGTTGACAAAACTTTAGCCATAGAGACAACAGCCAACCTCCTGGACAAGCAGAACAGCTGACATGATGGGAAACCTAGCAACAAGGGCAGCATACTCAAATCACTAGACTCACTTCACATTCAACAACCAAATATGTGAACAGATCAATGGAAAACCTGTGGGCTCACCCATCTCTGGGCTCTTAGCAGAAGCAGTGATGCAGAGACTGGCACAAACAGCCCTCCCACGAATCCAACCCAAACTCAAGATCAGAAATGTGGATTACACTTTTTTTTTATCATTAAGAGAACAGAAATTGAGAACACACGCTGGATTATAAACACCATACTCACAGGGATCAGATTTATGTGAGAGGAGGAAACCAACAATCTACTCCCGTTCTTGAATGTGATGGTAGAAACAACAGAGAACGGTAAATGTACCAGAAAAGCGTACAGGTAAGCCCCACATACTGACCAGGTCCTGCACTACAACAGTAACCACCCAAACACACAAGAGAAGCTGCATTAGAACCCTGTTCAAAAGGGCTACAATGCACTGTTGACCTACGAAAGGAAGAAGAACACCTCCACAGAGTATTCACCAAGCACTGATACCCCCACAACTTTATCCGCAGATGCCTAACAGACAACGCAATAAGGACATGCCACAACTCAACACTAGCCATGCTACTGGAAATTAAAAAGCATTGTGGAACTAACAGTCAGGTTTCTTCAACCACTGGGATCCATGATAGCCCATAAACCAACAGCCACGCTCATAACCACTCACTAGAACAAAAGACCCTCTACCCATGATGTGCTGGACTAATGTAATTTACAAGATACCATGCAAAGACTGCACAAAAATCTATATAGGACAAACAGGCTGACAATTAGCAATCTGTATTCACGCGCACCAACTAGCCACTAACTGCCACAAACAGCTGTCCCGAGTAGCCATACACACAATGACAAGGAGCACAAATTCGACTAGGGCAGCACAAAGATCATAGGACAAGCTAGACAAAGGACAGTCAGAGAATTTCTAGAAGCTTGGCACTCATTCACAGACTCCATTAACAAACACAGACCTAGACCCAATATATTGGCTGCTACAACAAATTATTAGAATCTGCAATCGAAAGTAGCTGGAACAGAACCAAATAAATTCAGAAGAGACAGTACAGCAGCGTTTCACAGGAAGCTCCAAAGCACTTAAGATGTCACCTAGACAGGGGACGAAACATCTGCAAATCACCTTCCCAACTCGGTGAACATGCCCACAACTATGACAATGCCTTAATCCTTTGCAATTTGCCTAACAGCACAACAGATCCATGGCAGGTACCACCTTCCTGGAACATCTGGATAGCAAGGATATGTACATCAGGCCCCTACTTAACTACAGCTCTGCCTTCAACAACATAATTCCAAACAAACTCATTGCCACACTCTGAGACCTAGATCTCAGCTATCGCCTCTGTAACTAGGTCCTCAACTTCCTGATCCATAGACTGCAATCAGCAAGAATAGGCGACAGTATCTCCTCCACCGTAGTCCTCAACATTGATGCCCTGCATGCTCAGACCCTACTATATTCTGCCTCAACTTCATTTACAAGTTGGCTGACGACAACTCCATTGTAGGTTGGATCTCGAACAACGACAAGACAAAACACGCTGAAGGGATTGAGTGCTTTGCAGCATGGAGTAAAGATGACAGTTTCTCCCTTAATGTCAGCAAAACAAAAGAGCTGGTCATTGACTTCAGAAAGTGGAGTGGTGCTGAGGTGGAGATAGTCAAGAGTGTCAAGTTCCTGGGAGTGTTGGTCACCAACAATCTGTCCTGGTCGACCCACATCAATGCGACAGTCAAGAAAGCACAACAACTCTATTTCCTCAGGAGGCTAAGGAAATTTAGCATGTCCACAAAGATTCTTACCAATCTTTATAGGTGCACCATAGAAAGCATCCTATCTGGATGTATTACAGCCTCGCCTGCTTCTCCCAAGACGACAGAGTTACAAACGTAGCCCAGTGACTCCATCTATACTTCCTGCTGCCTTGTGAAAGCAACCAATATAATCAAAGACCCCCTCCCACCCCTGTTATACACACTCTTCCACCCTCTTCCATTGGGCAGAAGATGTAGAAGTTTGAATACAAGTGCAAACAGGTGAAAGAACAGCTTCTTCCTTGCTATTATCAGATTTTTGAACAGACCTCTTGAATGTTAATGTTGTTCTCTCTGTCTGCACCTTCTTTGCAGCTGTAACTCTGCACTCTGCCCTTTGTGTGGTATGATCTATCTGTTGTGCAAGCAAAACAACACTTTTCACTGTATCTCGGTAAATGTGACAGCAATCAAATCAAATCAACTGACGTGAAATAATGTCCCACGTGCATGAATCCTTCTACCTTAGTTCCTGCGTACCCAACATATCTACTGGTATCGCCAGGGTCTCCCATTAATTATTGTCTACTAAACAATGTTAATAATGTGGTCTAATAGCATAGCCTGGCCATTGTAATTAATGCCACTGGAGCATACACTGGTGTTTATACTTCTCACAAAGCACCTTTTATCGAATTGCTTCTACATTTCCTTGTGAACCTGTCTCCTTTTGTGCTTCTCTAGCTTCTTCTTAAATGCATTGGTGTTGTTAGCGTCAAACACCTTCTGTCATCGTGATCTCCACTTCTAACTACTTTTGGTTAATGATGTTGCTCAGAGTTCCTTCTTGGATTTATTGGTGACTATTATGGTCAATAGCTCTGGACTCATCTACCCGATCAAACTCCCTAATAATTCTAAAGATCTCTAGCGTGCATTCTTTAATCCTGTTTTAATTAGAAAATTGCCTGGTCTGTTTAATCCTTCCTGATAGCTAGATATGTCTCTGTTCTTGTATCATTCCAATAATTCTTTTCTTAATCATATCCTTTTTGGAACCTAATACAATTCCTACAAACTGTAAATTTTAGGAAACCCGCACAGACACCGGACGAATGTGCAAACTCCACACAGACAGTTGCCCAAGATCCCTGGCGCTGTGAGGCAGCAGTGCTAACTACTGGGCCATTGTGCCACCCGAAGTGAATACGCTTCTCCACATGACTCTGCAAATAGTCTAGCAAAACTGTCACTTTTTAAGATTGTGAATAACAGCATAGAAATTGGGTTTCTATTTATTATAAATGGCCTGTGCCATTCACTTAAATAAATCACTTAAATGTCTGCAGTTAAATTGCAAAGAGCACAGTTGATCTTGCTAAAAATAAATGCTTTTTCCCTTCCTCCTCCGCTCCTTAGCACAGTTTGTTCCATGCTGCAGAAGTCTGTTATTGGTAATAAAGTTTGAAATGTCAAGAGAGATTGAGGCCTAAGTACTGAGAAATCTAGAAATTTATTAATGCATTAACAATGTCAATCATCAATCCCCATTGCCTCAAGAACTCATGTATCCATTGCCAACTTGCTCATGATCTCTATTAATATTTGTATAGTATCAGGATGGCAGTAAAGTAACTGAAGAATTTGAATATTGAATTTTGCCAGACTAAAGGTGATCATTCAAGCTGCTACGTGTATGTCATTTCCTTAAAAGCCTGGAAGAGCTGTGCAATTTAAACCCACACCCGTTTTTTTCCCCCATTATTCTACAAACTGTCATCCCCAATGGCAAGTTCAGTTGAGGTTTGAATGTACGAGTATCTGCTTCCACTCACCTTTCTTGTAGAATATTCCAGATTTTTACAAGCCTGTGTGTGTGTGTGTATAGGGAAAAATCTCCACCTTTTCCTTGTGCTTCTCTGAACAGTTGTATGAAATATAGATGATTCTGGGAACTGACTCATTTTCCTGAGAGAATTTCGCCCTAGTTGCTCTATCTAAACCCTTATAATTTTGAATTTCTTCCTCTCTTTCTTCTCCCACATCCTTTGTTCTAAGAACAATTCAACGTCTGCCATCTCTCCACATATGTGAAGTTTTCTATTCATGGTATTTCCTATATTACTGTTAAATCTTCAACGTACCTTCACCAAGACTTTCACATCTTTTCTAAAGTGTGGTACCTTAAACTTCATACTCTATTTCATCTAAGGTCTAATCTGAGATTTGTAATGATTTATTATGACTGACCTGCTTTAGCGTTCAGTCTCTAAAGCAGGTCAATCATACTGAGTCATTACAAATGCTCCCACTCCTCTATTTTCAGCAGCAGCAAGAGCGAGGACCAAGGGACTGCCGGGAAGGTACATTAATCCTTTTAAAACTTAACTCGTGTATAGGCAGAGTGCACACTGAGCAGGAGCAGACAGAGACTGCTGAGGAAGTGAGGTATATTTGGGCAGTTGCTTTACCCAGAACGCTACTTAGGCAGTATCTCCCACACATCCTCCTCCTCTAACTTTAAAAAAAAAGTTCTGTGAGCCGGATTGGTAAGGTTGCTAGTTTGTTTTTTCAGTTGTCTCTTTGGGAATTCGGAGCAGTGAGAATAGATGTTATGGGAATAGATGCTAATGCTCTCCGGGAGGATTTAAACTAATTTAGCAGGGGTGGGTGGGAACCTGAATTGTTGCCCCAGTGTACAGAATGTTGAGAGTAGTGAGGTCATAAATAAGGTTTCAAGATCGCAAGAGTGTACTGGCAGGCAGGAAGATGGCTTGAAGTGTGTCTACTTCAAAGCCAAGAGCATCTGGAATAAGGTTGATGAACTGCAACTTGGGTTGGTACCTGGGACTTTGATGATGTGGCCGTTTTGGAGATATGGATAGAGACTGGACAGGAATGGTTGTTGCAGGTTCAGGGGTTTAGAAATTTCAGAAAGAACAGGGAAGGTGGTAAAAGAGGAGGAGGCGTGACACTTTTAGTCAAGGACAGTATTACAGTGGCAGAAATGACATTTGATGAGGACCTGTCTACTGAGATAGTGTGGGCTAAAGTTAGAAACAGGAAAGGAGAGGTCACCCTGTTGGGATTTTTCTGTAGATCTCTTTTAAAAAGTTCCTGAGATGTAGAAGAAAGGATTGCAAAGATTTTTCTGGATAGATGTAAAAGTAGCAGGGTCGTTGTTATGGGAGACTTTAACTTTCCAAATATTATCTGGAAATGCTATCGTTAGCGAACTTTACATGGGACAGGTTTTGTCTAATGTGTGCAGGAGGGTTTCCTGACACAGTATGTAGATAGACAAACAAGAGGCGAGGCCACATTGGATTTGGTACTGGGTAATGAACCAGGGCAGGTGTTAGATTTGGAGGTAGGTGAGCACTTTGGTAGTGACCACAATTCGGTTACGTTTACTTTAGTGATGGAAATGCATAGGTGTATACCGCAGGGCTAGAGCTAAAGCTGGGGAAAAGGCAATTATTGTGCAATTAGGTAAGATTTAGAATGCGGAAGAAACTGCAGGGATGTACACAATTGAAATGTGGAGCTTGTTCAAGGAACATGTACACTTATTTGGAAGGGCAAGGACTGATTAGGGAAAGTCAACATGGCTTTGTACATAGGAAATCATGTCTCACAAACTTGATTGTTACTTCTTCAAAAAACTCAGAGGTTTGAGTACAGAGCTATGGACGTGGTCTATATGGACTTCAGTAAGGCATTCGGCAAGGTTCCCCATGAAAGACTGATTAGCAAGGTTAGATCTCATGGAATACAGGGAGAACTAGCCATTTGGATACAGAACTGGTTCAAAGGTAGAAGATAGAGGGTGGTGGTGGAAGTTTGTTTTTCAGACTGGAGGCCTGTGACCAGTGGAGGGCCACAAGGATCGGTGCTGGGTCCACTACTGTTCGACATTTATATAAATGATTTGGATGTGAGCATAATCTGTATAGTTGGTAAGCTTGCAAATGACCCCAAAATTGGAGATGTAGTGGATAGCGAAGAAGGTTACCTCCGATTACAACAGGATCTTGATCAGATGGGTCAATGGGCTGAGAAGTAGCAGATGGAGTTTAATTTAGATAAATGCAAGGTGCTGTATTTTGAAAAGGCAAATCAGGGCAAGGACTTATACATTGAATGGTAGGATCCTAGGGAGTGTTGCTAACAAAGAGACCTTGGAGTGCAGGTTCATAGCTCCTTGAAAGTAGAGGTGCAGGTGCAGAAGGTGTTTGGTGTGCTTTGGTTAGAGTATTGAGTACAGGAGTTGGGAGGTCATGTTGAGGCTGTACAGGACATTGGTTAGGCCACTTTTGGAATATTGTGTGCAATTCTGGTCTCATTCCTATCGGAAGGATGTTGTGAAACTTGAAAAGGTTCAGAAAAGATTTAAAACAAATTTGCTGGCGTTGGAGGATTTGAACTAAAGGGAGAGGCTGAAAAGGCTGGGGCTGTTTTCTGTGGAGCATCGACTGAGGGGTGACCTTTATAGAGGTTTATACAATCGTGAGGGGCATGGATAGTGTAAATAGACAAGGTCTTTACCTGGGGTGGGGAGGGTCCAGAACCAGGTTTAGGATGAGAGGGGCAAGATATAAAAGAGACCTAAGGGACAACTTTTTCACGCAGAGGATGGTACGTGTATGGAATGAGCTGCCAGAGGAAGTGGTGGAGGCTGGTACAATTGCAACATTTGGATGGGTATATTAATAGGTAGGATTTGTAGGGATATGGCCCTGGTGCTGGCGGGTGGGATATTTGGTCGGCATGGACAGGTTGGACCAAAGGGTCTGTTTCCGTGCTGTACATCTCATGA
>NC_057714.1:110209749-110241656 GCF_004010195.1 Chiloscyllium plagiosum | reverse complement strand
GGACAGTAATGGGAAGTTGTGCATGGAGTCTGAGGAGATAGGAGAGATGCTAAATGAATATTTTTCGTCAGTATTCACACTGGAAAAAGACAATGTTGTCGCGGAGCATACTAGGATACAAGCTATTAGACTAGATGGGATTGAGGTTCATGAGGAGGTGTTAGCAATTCTGGAAAGTGTGAAAATAGATGTGTCCTCTGAGCTGGATGGGATTTACCTAGGATTCTCTGGGATGCTAGGGAGGAGATTGCACAGCCTTTGGCTTTGTTTTTTGTCATCTTTGTCTACAGCAATATGGGTGGCACAGTGGTTAGCACTGCTGCCTCACAGCGCCAGAGACCTGGGTTCAATTCCCGCCGCACTGCTGCCTCACAGCGCCAGAGACCTGGGTTCAATTCCCGCCTTAGGCAACTGATTATGTGGAGTTTGCATGTTCTCCCCATGTCTGCGTGGGTTTCCTCCGGGTGCTCCGGTTTCCTCCCATAGTCCAAAGATGTGCAGGTCAGGTGAATCGGCTATGCTAAATTGCCCATAGTGTTAGGCGAAGGGGTAAATGTATGTGTGGGTTGGTATGGACTTGTTGGGCCGAAGGGCCTGTTTCCACACTAAGTAATCTAAGCAATAGTGGCAAAAGACTGGAGATTAGCAAGTATTGTCCCCTTGTTCAAGAAGGGGAGTAGAGACAACCCTAGTAATTATAGACCAGTGAGCCTTACTTCGGTTGTGGGTAAAATGTTGGAAAGGATTATAACAGAGAAGATTTATAATCATCTGGCAAGATATAATTTGATTAGGGATAGTCAACACAATTTTGTGAAGGGTAGGTTGTGCCTCAGAAACATTATTGAGTTCTTTGAGAATGTGACCAAAGAGGTGAATGAGGGTAAAGCAGTTGATGTGGTACAAAACATTTGTTAAGGTTCCTATGGTAGGCTATTGCAGAAAATAGAGGCATGGGATTGCAGGTGGCTTAGCAGTTTGGATCAGAAATTGGCTAGCTGATAGAAGAGAGAAGGTGGTGGTTGATGGGAAATGTCCATTCTGGAGTTCAGCTACTAGTGGTGTACTGCAAGGATCTGTTTTGGAATCGCTGCTGTTTGTCATTTTTATAAATGACCTGGATGAAGGCGGAGAAGGATGGGTTAGTAAATTTGTGAATGATACTGAGATCGGTGGAGTTGTGGATAGTGCGGAAGGATGTTGCAGGCTACAGAGGGACATAGATAAGTTGCACAGCTGGGCTCAGAGGTGGCAAATGGAGTTTATTGCAGAAAAGTGTGAGGTGATTCACTTTGGAAGGAGCAACAGGAATGCAGGGTTCTGGGCTAATGGTAAGATTCTTGGTAGTGTGGATGAGCAGGGAGATCTCAGTATCCATGTACATCCCTGAAAGCTGCCACCCAGGTTGATTGGGTTGTTAATAAGGGGTACAGTGTATTAGCTTTTATTGATAGAAGGATTGAGTTTCGGAGCCATTAGGTAATGTTCCAGGTGTACAAAACTCTGGTGCGGCCACACTTGGAGTATTGCATACAGTTCTTGCCGCCGCATTGTAGGAAGAACGTGGAAGCATTGGAAGTGGTGCAGAGGAGATTTTCAAGGGTGTTGCCTGGTATGGAGAGAAGGTCTTACGAGGTAAGGCTGAGGGACTTGAGGCTGTTTTCGTTAGAGAGAAGGTTGAGAAGTGACTTCATAAAGACATAAAAGATGATTAGTGGATTAGATAGGGTGGATACTGAGATCCTTTTTCCTCTGGTGATGGTGAGGATGAGAGGACATAGCTTTAAATTGAGGGGTGGTAGATATAGGACAGATGTCAGAGATAATTCCTTTACTCAGTAGTAATGCCCTGCCTGCAACAGTAGTACACTTGCAAACTTTAACGGCATTTGAATTGTTATTGGATAAATAAATGGATGATAATGGAATAGTGTAGATTAAATGGGCTTAAGATTGGTGCCACAGGTCGGCGCAACATCGAGGACCAAAGGGCCTGTACTGCACTGTAATGTTCTGTGTAGTCTTTCTATTTAGAAAACGATCTCTTTTTAAACATCTTGTTGAAGTTGTCTTGCCACTTTCAAACATTGTCAATGTGCACCATGCGGTCTCTACTCTGAGCCCCTTAAAATATTTGATTCAAATTATACTGATTCACTGTCTGTCTTCCCATGTGCATCACTACTGTTTAAGTCTCTATACCCAAGGAAGAGATAACAACTCTCTTAAGGATTCCACAGCAAAGTTCAGTCGATTGATAGATTGCTGGGATGAGAATGCTATAGGAGGAAAGTTTGAATAGAATGAACCTATATTTCCCAATATTTAGAGGAATAAGATTGAGAAGACCTGGGAAATAGCGTAGGGCGGATGACATGGTGGAGCACTTTGCGACCAGTGACCATAGTTCTGTTAATTTTTAAATAGTCATGGAGAGAGACAAAACTGGTTCACAGGTTCAGGTTCTAAACTGGGGTAAGGCAAATTTTGATGGAATTAAAACGGGAACTTGTAGGGGTTGATTGGAGTCGTTTGTTCGCAGGCAGAGGGACCTCTGGCAAGTGGGAGGCTTTTAAAACTGAGATAGCTGGAGTTCCAGATCTATATTCCTGTGAGGATGAAGGGCGAGGTTGGCAGGAATAGGGAACTTTGGATGACAAGATATTGAGGCTTTGACCAGAAACAAGAAGGCATGGCTCAGCTACAGGCAGCTCGGATCAAGGGAATCCCTGGAGGCATATAGAGGATACAGGAGTTTACTGAAGAAGGAAATCAAGCGGGCGAAAGTGGGCACTAGATAGCCTTGGCTGAGAAGATTAGGGTCAATCCAAAGAGGTTCTTCCAGTATATTAAAGTGAAAAGAATAACGAGAGAGAATAGGATTTTTCGAGGACCAAAGTGGACATGTATGTGTAGAACTGCAAGAGATGGGCAAGGTCCTCAATGAATATTTCTCCTCTGTTTACCGTGCAGAAAGACATGGAGACTTGGGGAAATTAATGGTAAAACTTGTGCACAGTCAATATCAAAGTAGAGGAGATGTTTGATGTATTAGAATGTATGAAGGTGGATAAGTCTCCTGGCCCTGACCAGATATATCCAGGAGCACTGCAAAAGGCTAGAGAAGAAATTGTAGGGGCCCTGGCTGAAGTTGTTGCATCGTCATTAGCTGTGGGTGAGGCCCCAGAGGCTGAGGATAGCAAGTGTTGTGCTCTTATTCAAGAAGGGCTGCAAAGAAAAACTTGGGAACTATACACCAGTAAGCCTAACATCTGTGATAGAATCTTCTCAAGTAAACTTCCCTGAGATAAGATATATATGTATTTAGAAGTAGTCCACATGGCGTTGTGTGTGGGAGGTCATGCCTCACAAATTTAAGAGTTCTTTGAAGTGACAAGGAAGGTTCACGAGGGCAGCGTGATAGACAGAGTCTGTATGGATTTCAGCAAGGTTCCACATGGTAGGCTGCTCTGGAAGGTTCGATCGCATGGAATCCGGTGCAGCTGGCAAATTGGATACACAGTTAGCTTGATGGTAAGAAGCAGAGGGTAATAGGGGAAGGATGATTGCCGGACTGGAGGCCTGTGAATAGTGGAGTTCGGTACTGGGCCCATTGCTGTTTGCTTTCTATATTAATAGAGTCATAGAAATGTACAGCATGGAAACAGACCCTTCGGTCCGACCCTTCGGTCCAACCCGTCCGTGCCGACCAGGTATCCCAACCCAATCTAGTCCCACCTGCCAGCATCCGGCCCATATTCCTCCAAATCCTTTCTATTCATATACCCATCCAAATGCCTCTTAAATGTTGCAATTGTACCAGCCTCCACCACATCCTCTGGCAGCTCATTCCATACACGTACTATCCTCTGCATGATAAAGTTGCCCTGTAGGTCTCTTTTATATCTTTCCCCTCTCACCCTAAACCTATGCCCTCTAGTTCTGGACTCCCCGACCCCAGGGAAAAGACTTTGTCTATTTATCCTATCCATGCCCCTCATAATTTTGTAAACCTCTATAAGGTCACCCCTCAGCCTCCGACGCTCTCAATACTCTGACCAGTAAAGGAAAGCATACCAAACGCCGCCTTCACTATCCTATCTATCTGCGACTTCACTTTCAAGGAGCTATGAACCTGCACTCCAATGATTTGGATGAGAATGTAGGAGGCATGATTAGTAAGTTTGCAGTTGAGACTAATATAGGCGCTAACGTAGACAGTGAGGAATGTTATCAGAAATTGCGGTAGGACCTTGATCAGTAGGGGAAGTGGGCTGAGAAATGGCAAATGGAGTTAAATATAGATAAGTGAAGTTGGTGTACTGGCCTTTGTCAGTCAGAGCTGAGTATAGAAGTTGGGAAGTTATTTTGCAGATGTATAGGAGATTGGTGAGGCTGTACTTGGAGTATTATGCTGAGTTGCTATAGAAAGGATGTTATTAAACTAGAAAGAGTGCGGAAGAAATTTACAAGGATGTTGCCAGGACTCCAGGGTCTGAGTTATGGGGAGAGGTTGAACAAGCTAGGACTTTTTGTTTTCCCTTTGGAGCGTAAGAGACTGAGGGGGGATTCTTATCGAAGTGTGTAAGATCATGAAAGGGTGAAAGCACTGTCTTTTTCTCCAGGGTTGGTGAATTGAGGAGAGGACATCAGTTTAAGGTTAGAGGGGAAAGAATAAAAGGGAACCTGAGGGGCAACTACTTTTTACACAGAGGGCTGTACCCATTTGGAATGAGCACTAGGAACTGCTTGGTCTATATCCTTTTACTTATGTTTTTAGCTTTGTACTTATATACATTAAACTGTGTTGGTCTCAGCTCCACCTTTAGAGTCTCCTAACTTGCAGTGGACAGTTTAAAAGTCTGTTCATAATATCCTGAAATCTGCTATTGCTCCACTCACTACTCACTATGGTAATAAATTTGTTTAATCTGCAGTTATGTGTAAATCAAGAAAATCAATACTGACCCCTGGTGGGCTCACTGCACTCTTTTAGATGAAAACAATGACTGCAGATGCTGGAAACCAGATTCTGGATTAGTGGTGCTGGAAGAGCACAGCAATTCAGGCAGCATCCGAGGACAGGCAAAATCGACGTTTCGGGCAAAAGCCCTTCATCAGGAAGGGCTTTTGCCCAAAACGTCGATTTTGCCTGTCCTCGGATGCTGCCTGAATCACTGCACTCTTTTGTTCAGTCAGAAAAGCTCCATTTCCAGCTACTTTCTGCACCCTGAACTGTAACCAAATATGGGTTCAAGATACTACTGTGTTTTTCGTACTATAGCCTTACCATTTTTTAAGTATGTCTGTTAGATGGTACTTCATCTAATGCCTTTTGAGAATTCTGTGTATACATATCTGTATCACTTTCATCAATCCTTTGATTTTTCAAGTGACTCATTCGGGTTAGTCGCTTCCAATTGCTTTCAGAAATTATTGATTGTCCCTTACTAACATACACTGACCCAAATAACAACTAATTTTGTTCCTGATTAAAGTGTTTTGTACTTTTCCCACCGCAGACATGAAATTGGTGAGCTTGTAATCACAAGCTTTATTCCTCTTCTTTTTATCTGTTTTTAGAATGCTGTAGAACAGAGGGCTGTGAATGTATTATCGTTGAGTGCACTGAAGGCTGGGATAGGCAGATTTTTAGTCTCTGAATCGAGGGATATGGGGTGTGGGCAGGAAGGTGTAATTGAAACTGAAGATAAGTCTTAGAATCATATAATACAGTCAAACCCTTTTGATCTGTCGAATCTGTACTGACAAAGCTATATATAATCTACACTAGTCCTCATTTTCCAATACAGGTCCAGACATTGAATGTTATGACACTCAAGTGTTTATCCAAGTACTGTTAAAAGGTTGTGAGGCTAAGGGCAGAACAGGCCCTTCTGCCCTCGATGTTGTGCTGACCTGTGAACTATTCTCAGCTTGTCTCCCTAGTGTCCCAAAATCATCCATGTGCTTATCTAAGGATTGTTTAAATCTCCTAAAGAGGCTGAGTTGACTACATTAGCAGTTAGAGCATTGCACACCCTTACCACTCTGGTAAAGAACTTACCTCTGACATCTGTCTTAAATCTATCACCCCTCAATTTATAGTTATGCCCTGTCATACAAGCTGACGTCATCATCTGAGGAAAAGGTCTTGTTACTAAAGTGGCTAACATGGTATACATGCCCTGCCACCTTTAGGGATTTGTGGATAAACACTGCGAAGTTATTTGTATTGAATGGCAAAGTTGCCCTCTGTTATATTGTCTTCTCCAGCTCTTATTTCCAAGATTTAATAAGCCAAGTGAAGGCACATATTTTCATCTTAGTCCTAAATGAATGGTGCCTTATTCTGAGATTGTGCTTCCATGGTCTAGATGCCCAGTCAGGAAACCCAAACTGTGAGTACCATGTCAAGACCCATCAGAGCCTTTGTAAGTCTAAATAGATGATTGTATTTGGGTCTAAAAAGGAAGTACCATAAGCACTATATACGATGATAATATCAGGTAGACCTGAGAGTAGGACTGTTTAGATCTTGAGGGAAGAGACTGAACAATTGGCCCCTCTCAAAGTCTCTGTAACAATGTCGAGCATGCCAGTGTATGGTTTGACTAATTGTGAATGTGCCATAAGCTGCAAATTAAATATATTTAGAATCTTTTTTAAAAATTCATTTATGGCATGTGCGCTGTTTTGGCTAGACCAGCATTTATTGGCCAGAGGAGTGTTGAGATTCAAACAAATTGTTATGGTTTGGAGTCACATGTAGGTTAGAGCAGGTAATGACCACAAGTTCCTTCCCTCAAGGAGACCAGTGCACCAGGTAGGTTTTTCTGACAATTAACAATAGTTTCATCACTACATTATCTCAATTTCAGACTTTTGTTTTTGAGTTCAAGCTCCTCCACCTGCCATAGTGGGATTTGAACCTGGATCCCCAGCATACTATCTGTGTCTCTGGATTTAGTATTTCAGCAATTAATGCCACTTGGCCATTGCTTCCCCAGGGAATGGTTTTCTTTGACCACAGTAGACCAAGGTCCTGTAGTTTCCTACACTTCAATAGGGCAGCAGCAGCACCTTTCTTTATCTTAAATCTTCTGTATCGTAAATAACTGTAACCCTGGCACCAATATTTACATTCACTAGTTGCAGCTTGCCAACTTGAAAATTCCCCATTTGTCTCTACTCTTTTTGCTTCTTGTCTAATGACCAATCCTCTATCCATATTAACACCCTCTATCGATATGTTTTAACACCCTCTATCCATATTAACACCCTCTACTGCGTATCTTTGTGCTCACTTTTTGTGTTGCACCTTATCAAATGGCTTATTCAGAGTACAAGTACACTCCAACTAGTAGTTCCTCTTCATTTTGTGCTCCACACTCCAAAAAGTGCTGTAAATCTGTCCAATACAAATTCCCTTCTGTGTGCATTGTTATGGCTTCCTTGACGTGTTTTCGAAATTTCCTCACGACTGTCAGGCTAACTCCTCTCTAGTTCCCTATTTTCTTTTAACCTTCTTTCTTGAGTTGTAGTGTTATACTGTTAGACATTTTTTAAAAAATGTTTCCAAAATACTGAAGGAAGCCCCGACGAGATTTTTGAACTGCAGCACTATCACCTACACCAAGGTTCATTTCACTTCTCACAACACAAGTGCATTTCACTCCATGTGACATTAAACCCAGGCAATATAAGGGTGCTGTCCCTGACGGTCTTTACTCTGTGGACAAATTGTGATCTAACTTTGAAGTTTGCTGCCACCTGTGTGTCCATCTAATCATTTTTTCTTTTTTCTGTTTCAGCAAGATCCTTATATTGCCTCCATGGAGCACCATACAGACTGGGTGAATGATGTGGTGTTGTGCTGTAATGGCAAGACCTGTGAGTAATTCAGACTGACTTCATTGAACACAGTATTTAACAGTAATACAGTATTTTCAGACAGTCTGGTTTGTCCCCTTGTTTTATGAGGGGCTGTGCAACAGGTTACTGCTGCTTTGCACCATGTGATTTTTATTTCATCAGGCCAACACAAGGCTGGTATTGGCCATTTGAAGTGCTCAATAATGCAAGTGGCTGAACAAAATATCCTTTAAGCAACCTTGGACCAAAAGTGACCTCCTATTGTCACTTCTTTTTTCTCCAGGATTGCTCCAGATGTTTGCAGATGATCCAAATTTGGAGGTGTAGTGGACAGTGAAGAGGGTTACCTCAGATTACAACAGGATCTTGACCAGATAGGCCAATGGGCTGAGAAGTGACAGATGGAGTTTAATTCAGATAAATGCGAGGTGCTGCGTTTTGGGAAAGCAAATCTTAGCAGGACCTTACCACTTAATGGTAAGGTCCAAGGGAGTGTTGCTGAACAAAGAGACCTTGGAGTACAGGTTCATAGCTCCTTGAAAGTGGAGTTGCAGAAGGATAGGATAGTGAAGGTGGCGTTTGGTATGCTTTTGTTTATTAGTCAGAGTATTGAGTACAGAAGTTGGGAGGGCATGATGCACCTGTACAGGACATTGGTTAGGCCACTGTTCAAATATTGCATGCAATTCTGGTCTCCTTCCTATCGGAAAGATGTTGTGAAACTTGAAATGGTTCAGAAAAGATTTACAAGGATGTTGCCAGGGTTCGAGGATTTGAGCAATAGGGAGAGGCTGAACAGGCTGGGGCTGTTTTCCTTGGAGTGTCAAAGGCTGAGGGATGACCTTATAGAGGTTTACAAAATTATGAGGGGCATGGATCGGATAAATAGGCAAAGTCTTTTCCCTGGGAGAAAGTGAGGACAGCAGATGCTGGAGATCAGAGCTTAAACATGTGCTGCTGGAAAAGCGCAGCAGGCCAGGCAGCATCAAAGGAACAGGAGAATTGACGTTTTGGGCAGAAGCCCTTCTTCAGTTTTTTTCCCTGGGTTGGGAGATTCCAGAACTAGAAGGCGTAGGTTTAGGGTGAGAGGGGCAAGATATAAAAGAGACCTACAGGACAACTTTTTCTCACAGAGTGGCATGTGTATGGAATGAGCTGCCAGAGGAAGTGGTGGAGGCAGGTACAATTGCAACATTTAAGAGGCATTTGGATGGGTATATGAATAGGAAGGGTTTGGAGGGATATGAGCCGGGTGAGGCAGGTGGGACTAGATTGGTTTGGGATATCTGGTCGGCACAGACGGGTTGGATCGAAGGGTCTGTTTCCGTGTTGTCCATCTCTATGACTGTGTTCTTTGCCCACCTCAACAATCCAGAATTGTGTTAGGAGTACAAAAATGGAAATTGCCGGGGGCGCTCAGATTTTCAGCATCCGCCGTCTTCTTTCTTAAACTGATTTACTAAGTAACTAAGGCTTGCTTGTTTTATTTTTTTTTTTTAGCTCTACAAGGTTAGCATTTATTGTCCTTTTCTTGTTATTAAAACAGATGGTAGCTTTTGAAGTGTTGTAGTCTGTATACTCCCACTGCACTGGAAGACATGAAGTTGCAGAGTTGTGACTTATAACCATGAAATGTGTATGTTGCAGTTGGAATTCTCTTTGACTTGGAGAATATCCGGTAGGTGATGTTCCCATACATCATCTGCAGTTGTCATTCTAGATGGTGAAGGTGGTATATTTGGGAGATTCTGGGAAAGGTTTGGGAAGTTGCTGCAGTGTGTTTAATATTATATGGCAGTGTGTAGTTGAGGGATTGTACTGCAAATTTTAGATTGGAGAAATTGGTGTTACTCCTCCTCGGAGTGTAGAAGATTGAAGGGGGATCTGATGGAGACGTACAGTATTATTACAGGCTTAGACAAGGTAAACAAAGGAAAACCATTCACATTAGCTGATGTACGAGGGCAAAGGAACAAAGAATTAGGGCACTAGGCAAGTGATGAGGGTGGACATCTGGAAGAACATTTTCTGCACATCAAGTGGTCATGACCTGGAACCTGTCGGTTATGACAGTGATTATCTCTGCTTCCATCAATTTCTCTACAGGGATCATGGTACGGGGCAGCACGGTGGCTCAGTGGTTAGCACTCTTGCCTCACAACACCAGAGACCTGGGTTCGATTCCACCTTTGGGAGACTGGTGCAAAGCTGCACACAGAAATTTTCCCTGTATTTGTGTGGGTTTCCTCCCATAGTCCAAAGATGTGCAAGTGAGGCAGATTGACCATGCTAAATTGCCTGTAGTGTTCAGGGATCTACAGGCTAGTTGGGTTAGCTATGGGAAATGCAGGTGTATGGAGATGAGTCTGGGTGGAATGCTGTTCAGTGTGGAACCGTTGAGCTAAATGGCCTGTATCCACACTGTAGGGATTCTATGACTCTACAGAGAGTCTACATGGACTTGATGAGCCAAAAGGTCTCTCTCTTTGCTGTAATGACTCCAGTCCAAGCCAGTGGAGTGACTTTGGAGAGTCAGGAGCTGAACCACTTTCAAAATACCAAACTTGTAGGATTGAGATCCCACCTGGTGGTAAACGTGGGCAAGTCAGATAATAATCAATAGTAAGAAATGAAGTAGGGTCAGATGGTGCAGAATCTGTGTGGGTAGAATTGAGGAACTGCAAAGGTTTTAAACAAAACATAGTTGGAGTTATGTGCAGCCCTCTAAATAATAGGCAGGAGCAGGGGTGCGAGATACAAAAGATGTGTAGGAAAGGCAAAGTACAATGATCATGGAGAATTTCAAAATGCAGGTGGACTAGGAGGATCAGGTTGGGAGTGGTTTACAAGAAAAGGAATGTTTAAGAGATGGCTTTTTGGAGCAGCTTGTGATGGAGCCCATTAGGGAACAGGCAATACTGGATTTAGTGTTGTGCAATGAGGCAGACTTGATAAGGGAGCTTAAGGTGAAGGAACCCTTACGAGGCAGTAATAATATAGTTGAATTTGCTCCGCAATTTGAGATGGAGAAGATAGAATCAGAGGTAATGGTATTACAGCTGAATAAAGACAACTATAGAGGCATGAGGGATGAGCTGGGTGGAATTGACTGGGAGCCTAGCAGGAAAGACAGTGGAACAGCAATGGAAGGAGTTTCTGGGAGTAATTCAGGAGACGCAGCAGAGATTTACCCCAGGGAAGAAGAAGCATGGTACAGGGAGGATGAGGCAACTGTGGCTGACTAGGGAAGTCAGGGATAGTATACAAGCAAAAGAGAAAGCATGTAATGTGACCAAGGGCAGTGGGAAAGTAGAGGATTGGGAAGCTTGCAGTGACCAACAGAGGGCAATGAAGAAATATGAGGGAGAAGATTAATATGAGGGTAAGCTAGCCAATAATATAAAGGAAGACTATATATCCAAAGGAACTCTTACAAAGGGCAAAACAAAGGCAAAAGTGGACATTGAGCAGTTGGAAAATGGATCGATAGTAGTGAGGAACTGAATAATTATTTTGTGTCAGTCTTTACAGTGGAAGGCATAAGTAATATCCCAAAAATTCGAGAGTGCGGGGGCAGAGCTGAGTACGGTGGACATCCCCAAGGAGAATGTGCTGGAAAAACTGAATGGCCTGAAGCTGGATAAATCACCTGGACCAAATGGACAGCACCTAAGGGAAGTCTATGGGAGATACCTGAAGAGATAGCGGAGACATTAGTGGTGATCTTTCAGGAATCGCGAGAATCAGGGAGGGTCCCAACAGGACTGGAAAATCACTAACATGACACCCCTGTTTAAAAAGGGCGTAAGGCAAAGGTTGGAAAATTATAAACTGATTAGCCTAACCTCGGTCATGGGTACGATCCTGGAATCCATTGTGAAGGATGAGAGTTCTGAATGCTTGGAAATGTATAATAAAATAGGGCAAAGTCAGCATGGTTTAATCAAGGGGAGGTCATGCCTGACAAACCTGCTAGAACTCTTTGTGGAAATAACAAGCAGATTTGACCGAGCAGAACCATTGAATGTTATCCACCTGGTCTTCAAGAAGACTACTGAGTAAGATGAGGGTCCATGGTGTCAGAGGCAAGGTGCTAGCATGAATAGAAGCTTGGCAGTCTGGTAGAAGACAGAGTGGGGATAAAAGGGTTTTTCTCAGGATGGCAGCTGGTGACAAATGGTGTTCCCCAAAGTTCGGTGTTGGGACCACAACTTTTCACTTCGGACATTAATGATCTAGATGAAGGAACTGAGGGCATTCTGGCTAAGCTTGCAGCTGATAGGTAGAGGGACAGGTAGCATTGAGGAGGTGAGGAGGCTGGAAAAGGATTTGGACAGGTTAGGAGAGTGGGCAAAGATGTGGCAGATGGAGTGCAAGCATGAGGTCACAGACTTTGGCAGAAAGAATAGAGGCATGGACTATTTTCTAAATGGGGAGAAAATTCAGAAGTCTGAAGTGCAAAAGAGACTTGGGGAGTTCCAGTCCAAGATTCTCTCAAGGTAAACATGCAGGTTGAGTCAAGTTAGGAAGGCAAATTCAATGATGGCATTTATTTTGAGACGGCTTGAATATAAAAGCAGGGATCTACTTCTGAGGCTCTGTAAAGCTCTGGTCAGACCACATTTGGAGTATTGCATGCAGTTTGGGCCCCATATCTCAGGGAGGATATACTGGCCCCAGAGCGTGCTCAGAGGAGGTTCACTTGAATGGTCCCAGGAATGAAAAGCTTAACATGAGCGTTTGAAGACTCTGGGTTTATACTCGGAGTTTAGAAGGATGAGAAATCCGATTGACACTTATAGAATACTGAATGGCCTGGACAGAGTAAATGTTGGGAAAATGTTTCTATTGTTAGGAGAGGCTAGGACCTAAAGGCATAACCTTAGAGTGAAGGGAAGGCCTTTTTTAGAACAGAGTTAAGGAGAAACCTCTTCAGCCAGAGAGTGGTGAATCTATGGAATTCATTACCACAGAAGGGTGTGGAGGCCAGGCCATTGAGTGTATTTAAGACTAGGCAGACAGGTTCTAAGTGTCAAGGAGATAAAGGGTTATTGGGAGTAAGTGAGAAACTTATCAGCCATTTTTCAATGGCAGAGCAGACTATAGACAATAGGTGCAGGAGTAGGCCATTCAGCCCTTCGAGCCTGCACCGCCATTCAATATGATCATGGCTGATCATTCCTAATCAGTATCCTCTTCCTGCCTTATCTCCATAACCCTCGATTCCACCATCCTTGAGAGCTCTATCCAACTCTTTCTTAAATGAATCCAGAGACTGGGCCTCCACTGCCCTCAATGGGCTGAATGACCTACTTGTGCTCCTTTATGTACTACCCCAGAGTGAAACCCGGCTTGACAGATTATAAGTTTTACTTTTGCAACACGGTTGCTGTTTTGGTGGTAATACTAACAATTTACCTTCAAAGGTTTGGAGAAGATTTGTAGCTCGGGTGCTCGTTGTTGTGGTTCTGTTCGCCGAGCTGGGCATTTGTGTTGCAGGCGTTTCATCCCCTGTCTCGGTGACATCCTCAGTGCTTGGGAGCCTCCTGCAAAGCGCTTCTGTGATGTTTCCTCCGACATTTATAGTGACTTGTTGATTATAGCCATGTGGCTTGTCCACCTCAATAGCTAATTTGGTGACTCCATGATCCTAATGGGGGTTCAGTGGTTATAATGCTGTTGTGACATCAGGAGGTAATTATACCTTTTTCTTTAAAAGGTCGTTGCATGGAACTTGACTGAAAGTGTGTTAATTGTCATTTGTAAGCCCGAGCCTGTCATGCAGACCTTGTATTCAGATATGGGTTGTCTTGTTTCCATATAATCTTGAATCTGAAATTAAAGATAACCATTGGTTGCCCTAGCTTTCAGAGTACTGCTGCTTCATCAGGTAGGTTGTGGAGTATAAGATCACAGGACACATAATTTATGGAAAAAGTTTACAGTTTTGCTATAATATTTATTTTTAAGGAAGTATCAAGTTTACTCTTGCTATAAATTCTGTGTCCTCCGATCTTATAGTCCATAAGACCATAAGACATAGGAGTGGAAGTAAGGCCATTCGGCCCATCAAGTCCACTCCGCCATTTAAGGAAGTATCAAGTTTACTCTTGCTATAAATTCTGTGTCCTCCGATCTTATAGTCCATAGCCACCTGATGAAGGAGCAGCGCTCCGAAAGCTATTGCTTTGAAATAAACCTATTGGACTATAACCTGGTGTTGTGATTTTTAACTTTGTACACCCCAGACCAACACCGGCACCTCCAAATCATTGGTTGCCCTAGTTTGGATTTATCTTTTGCCACTGTGCATCAAGCTCTATCTCCATAAAAATTCAAGAAATGGGAGCTGGAATAAGCTATTTGACCATTGAAGCCAGCTCTGCCATTCAATAAGATTTTTGTTGATCTTTCTTCCATCTCAACTCCACTTTACCACAGAATCAACACATCCTTTAATTGTCTTGGTAACCAAAAATTTATCATCACTTGTCCTGAACATATTGAACTCCTGGGCGACACAGCCTGGTTGGAAAGGAATCCTAAATATTGACAGCTCTTTGAAGACATATTCTCCTCCTGATCTGAATAGCTGACCCCTTGTGGTCAGACTGTGACTTCCTAGATGTCCAACCTGGAGAAACATTTCTCAATCCATCCCAGCAGCTCACCTCGAACACCATGGGCCCTCACCTTGCTCAGCAGCCTCCCGTGTGGCACCTTATCAAAGGCCTTTTGAAAGTCTAGATAGACCACATCCACTGGGTTTCCCTGGTCTAACCTACTTGTTACCTCTTCAAAAGTCCATAGCCACCTGATGAAGGATCAGCGCTCCGAAAGCTATTGCTTTGAAATAAACCTATTGGACTATAACCTGGTGTTGTGATTTTTAACTTTGTACACCCCAGACCAACACCGGCATCTCCAAATCATTGGTTGCCCTAGTTTGGATTTATCTTTTGCCACTGTGCATCAAGCTCTATCTCCATAAAAATTCAAGAAATGGGAGCTGGAATAAGCTATTTGACCATTGAAGCCAGCTCTGCCATTCAATAAGATTTTTGTTGATCTTTCTTCCATCTCAACTCCACTTTACCACAGAATCAACACATCCTTTAATTGTCTTGGTAACCAAAAATTTAACATCACTTGTCCTGAACATATTGAACTCCTGGGCGACACAGCCTGGTTGGAAAGGAATCCTAAATATTGACAGCTCTTTGAAGACATATTCTCCTCCTGATCTGAATAGCTGACCCCTTGTGGTCAGACTGTGACTTCCTAGATGCCCAACCTGGAGAAACATTTTCTCTGCGTCTATCCTGAAAAATCTTTCAATTAGGTCACCTCTCAATCAAGATGCTTAATGCTGTTCAGGGCAAAACAACAAGTTTGCGTGACACCATGTCTGCCGCTTTGAACATGCACTTTTTTTTGCTAATTTTGAATTTGCAGTTTGCTCCATTTTCTTACTTAACTAACATAAAGCCCTTAGGTTTTCTGTCTGATCCATGAGGGTGTACATAGACTCAATAGTGCAGCAAGATCATACAATGCTCCAATATCCTAATTTGCTGGTTCCAGTGTTTTTATTTTGCAGAATTGTGTTGTATTGTTTTGGAGAACCACTTTAGAGATGATCCTGAACTAGTTTTTTTTAATTTTCTAGTAATATCAGCTTCATCTGACACTACAGTGAAAGTGTGGAATGCTCATAAAGGATTTTGCATGTCCACATTACGAACTCATAAGGTAATGTTTTTTTTGTAATGGGAAAGTTTTGTATTCCTTTCCTCAGTAATATGCAAAGTGTATTTATTTGTAATAAATCTTAATGCTTTTATTAAAGTTTTTAACCCCCATTCATGGTGAGGACAGTTATAAATTAATCTTCTTGTGAAGGTGACCTTTTGAGTAAAGCAACTGTTACGGACCTTGCGCTCCATATTATGTGTATGTACACATCCCGTTTTGAGAATGTCAGAATAAGTTTATATTAAAAATGGAATTATCCACTTTAATACAGTTAATTTGAAGAATGAAAATGTAAATCCTTTGCTTTTAGTAAATTAGAACTTAATTCATTGAGTAATCACCTTATTGGTTACTTATGGTACTAAAAGAGATGTATCACAGGAAATATTCTCATCAATAAAAGCATCGCATTTACTCTGTCAACGTCAGTTTTGTCTCATGAATCAGATGCTTGTGGTTTAAAACAGCACAGGAGCAGGATTTGAGTATGTAGTCTAGACTGCCATGCTGCAATATGATTGGGGCACTGTATTGTTACACATGTTTACTGAATAAGATTTTAAATCCAATTTCCTGTCTGTTTAATCTGTTGGCTCAGGCATATTTCGTGGAATTAATTCTAAATACTTCTAACCTGGTGTTTAGAGAGAAAATGCTACTGGAATTGGTTTTAGTAATGTAGGAGTTTTGCAATAGATGTGTTTAGGAATGGTTCTAGACTGAAATAGGAAACTTGCATTTATTTTCCCTGTTGTGGAACTAAACTGTGCAAACTCAACAGATGGAAAATGTGCTTCCCATTCCTGATCTCTGACTTCTAATTATTAGGAAATGTGCTTGTTAATGTCAAGTTCTGTTGTGATGTACTGTGGTGAATACTCACTCACTTCGTAGTTGTGTGGAATTGAAATATAAGTTTAGAGAGAGAGAGAGAAGAAAATGGTGAAAGTTAACAGTTTTTTTTCTTTATTTTATTAGGATTATGTTAAGGCATTGGCTTATGCAAAAGACAAGGAGTTGGTGGCTTCAGCTGGGCTAGACAGACAGATTTTCCTCTGGGATGTAAATACTCTTACAGCACTGACTGCTTCAAACAACACTGTCACCAGTAAGTTCTTGATTGGGAATGGAACTGAGAAGATGTCCTTTATCACAACGCAAATAAATTCTTGGAAGGTTTATAAATAAATGAGTTATTTGTGTTTTTAATTTGTGGATGATATTTTGACAATTTTGATCAAAATGCATTTATTAACTTCTTGTAATTGTCCTCAAACAAAAAAAAAGTAGGAGGCTGTGGCTTGCTAGATGTCTTCAGAAGGCACGTAAGTATGGATTGGCAAGGTAAAAACAATGCCTGCAGATGCTGGAAACCAAATTCTGGATTAGTGGTGCTGGAAGAGCCCAGCAGTTCAGGCAGCATCCAAGGAGCTTTGAAATCGACGTTTCGGATTGGCATGCAGGTCAATATAGGAATGGATGGACTAGACTTGCTGGAGCGTGTTACACAGTCTTTCTCGAAGCAAACGAGTGGATCAGTTGTATGTTCATCACAGTCCACTAGTTTTAATTCATTTTTATTCTGTTTGATTGTGAAGAAATATAGTGTCATTCAAAGTTTGTGAGAAGATTTGTAGCTCGGGTACTCGTTGTTGTGGTTCTGTTCGTCGAGCTGGGAATTTGTGTTGCAGGTGTTTCGTCCCCTGTCCCGAGGATGTCACCTAGACAGGGGACGAAATGTCTGCAACACAAATTCCCAGCTCGGCGAACGGAACCGCAACATATAGTGTCATTGTTCCAGTAAAATGTAATAGTGACAGACTTGCAGAATTTTAGTACTGTGTTCACTTTGATGGGGTTTTATCCTCTTCACATAATCATGGGCTACATGCGGTGATTTGAATTTATTTAACACTAGGGTAAAAGACTAGCAAATTTAGGGGAAGTTGATTAATCACTGTCATAGATGAATGCAATTAAATGGTTAATTTGAGTATATATTTGTCCATAATATTGTAGACTGGCTGGGATCTCACAGTACAAGGAGATGGTATGTGCTAATAATCACACTGTTTTAGTATATGATGCTTTTGGGCCAACAATTTGGGAACATGGAACAAATTCCACTGCAACTAATATCTGGATTATAAAGCTAGTCTCAGTAATAGTGAGCATAGCGCTTTCATTGTTAGAAAGACTGATTCACTAATATAGTTTGAGGGAAGGAAATCTGCTTGTTCTGGTCTACAGGTATTTCCAGACCTGCAGTAATGTGATTGACTCTAAGCTGTCCTTTGAAATGGCCTAACAAGCTAACTCAGTTCAAGGACAGTTAGGGATGGGCAACAGATATTGCCGTTGCCAATGACACCATGTTACATGAAAGATTAAATAAAAGGATGACTCAATGACTTGAACACTTTCTAAGAATTAGTAATGCCAAAAAGTCAGACTTTTAGCCCTAGACCTGGCATAAGAATTAGTTAGGAGCAATTTTTTTGAACTCTAATAATTACTATACTCTGCAAAGCAGTTTATTGATCTTGACTACTTCTGCAAATCTCGTCACAAAATGTTTTGCTTGTAACGATTACTACAAGCTATCCAAGAACTTAATAAACATGGACAAAATTAACTAAGAGTGGGAACCACTGTTTGCAGGATTTTATTATCATCCCATCTGGTTTACTAATGTTGTTTTGGGAAGGAAACCACTATGCTTACCTGGTCTGGCCTGTTTGTGACTTCAGACCCACAATAATGCGGTCTTAAGTGCCCGCAAGGCAATTAGGAATGCTCTATAAATGTTGGACTAGCCGGTGACATCCTCATCCTAGGAGTACATTTCTAAAATATTCCAGTTTATGTCTGTTTCATAGGAAATTAGTATAATTTTGAGGAGAATTAGCAGAAAGACTGATTCTATTGCCTTGCTTTCCCTGTGTTTCCCCTACCCATTATATCTTCGGGTGTATTAATCAAGGTGTGAGGACTTTGCACAGGAAAACTATTTTATTGCTAAGTGCATATTTTTGTTTTGTAACAACAGCATCATCACTGAGTGGGAACAAAGATTCCATTTATAGCCTTGCAATGAACCAGATGGGAACAGTAATCGTTTCAGGATCTACTGAAAAAGTAAGTTAAATTATGAAGAAAGCCACGCTTGTTTGGTTCATGTAGCTGAGAAGATCTCTTCACATATCTCAAATATGTTTCACATATCTCCAATATCAAATAGCACTTGAACTTTTGATTAACCTTTTTTAATGGTTCCATGCAATTAAAGTTGGGGCAAAAAAACAATGCATGTATTAAATTTCACACACAAAAACTTGCAGGTGTGAATGGGGAAATTATACTTTGCAGTTGCATTGGGCGCTAAATGTAAGAAGCGACTAGTGAACAATGTCAGTTTTTTTGAAATTTGTTTTGTGTACTGTATATTATCTAAGAATGTGGTGTAATTGTCTTCTATTTGGTTTGCTTAGAGTTGATGTTTGAATTTAAGAATTGGTAAATAATGTTGGAAGGCAAAAGTGAGGACTGCAGATGCTGGAGATCAGAGTCTAGGTTAGAATGGTGCTGGAAAAGCACAGCAGGTCAGGCAGCATGTGAGGAGCAAAAGCCCTTCAGGAAAGGAGGCAGGCAGCCTCCAGGGTGGAGATATAAATAGGAGGAGGGTGGGGGTGGAGAGAAGGTAGCAAAGAGTACAATAGGTGAATTGGGGGTGGGGAGTGAAGGTGATAGGTCAGAGGGGAGGGTGGGGAAGGTAGCAAAGAGGAAGAGCTTCAGGGCAGAGGAGCTGCCCTGGGGGTTGCAGTGAGAGCGAGAGACTCCCTGAGATTCTTATGGAGCGAGGAGGAGAACCTCTTCAAGACAAATCTTGCTTGTTTTTAGGGCTAATGTTGCTTGTCCCAACAGTTCTGAAGTAGTATTGAGATATTGGTTGTCATTAACAGGTTCTGAGAGTATGGGATCCCAGATCGTGTGCAAAACTGATGAAGCTTAAAGGTCATACTGATAACGTGAAAGCTCTACTGTTGAACCGAGATGGCACACAGGTATTCCATATTTCTTGTTAGTGTTCTCATAAAGATCATTTTATATTACTCTTTGTCAACCTTGGCTAAAGGTGCTATATAAATTTAAATTGTTTTCTCCTTCTCCTTCTCCTTCTCCTGCTGCTTTTGTCATCCCCTTCTGCCTTTTAACTTGTTTCTTTCTCTCTCTCGCTCACTGTTGCCATAGTGTAGCTTTTTCTATTTCTTTAATATTAAGTTATAACAGTTGTTATTTTTGAATCTTTTGAGTACTGCAAAGTAATGATTAGGATTTTAAAGATAATGGACTTTGTACTTATTCACTTTGTGATGTTGGCATATTGAAGAGCCATTGACCGATTCCCATTCCCAGCAAATATTTATGGTACAATACGTTTCCAACCTGCGTTTAGATTTTGAATAAGTGATTTTACTCTAGAATTTGTCTTTGTTTATGGTCTATCCCTGTATGTGTGCCTTGTTCTGTCTATCATAGTGGTTTTACTTCCAGAAGAACAATTTACTGCACTTGAGTAATACGTGGAGTCCTTTGCAAATTGTTTCCTTTGGCTACTCTGACTGTACTCTTTTTTTCCTTAACAACGCAGCTAAAGAATGTTAAAGTATATTGATCTTGAGCTTTAAGTACGAGCCCAACTTGAGTAAAAATAGAACAAATGACTAAAACATGTAGTATCATGTTTTCTTTTACATTTTTGCAAGCTCATTTCGTAACTTAAAAAATAAATAGTTAACATAAAAGTTGCAAACTGATGCATGCAGTTACCTTACCTGGGGTTCTCCTCTTTTCCTCACTACCTACATAAACCACGTGGCCTGATTTAATTCTCCTTGAGATTGAGACCATAATACATAGAAGGAGAAATTAGGCCATTCAACCCATTGAGTTTGCTCCACCATTCAATCAGGGCTGATAGGTTTCTGAACCCCATTCTCCTGATTTCTCTCCATAGCCCTTAATCTATTTGATACTCAAGAGCCTGTCAATCTCGGTCTTAAATATACTCAGTGACTTGGCCTCCACAGCCTTCTGCAGCAATGAATTCTATAGATTCACCACACTCTGCCTGAAGAAGTTTTGCCTTATCTCCGTTCTAAAAGGTCTTCCCTTTACTCTAAGGTTATGCCCTTGTGTCCTAGTCTCTCCTACCAATGGAAACATCTACCCTGTCCAGGCCATTCAGTATTCTGTATGTTTCAATTAGATTCCCCCCCCCCAATCCTTCTAAAATCCATCGAATATAAACCCAGAGTCCTCTGGGACTTGTTGCATTTAAAAATAAATTTAAGAAGGTTATCAGTGAAAACTGTATTTAAACAATTTGGAACATACTTTGTTTTTGCTCTGATTGACTTGGATCCTTGAATAGATACCTATCATCAGGAACTGCACCTAAATTATAGGCACCCCTCATGCATGAATCTCGTCTGTTGACTGTCATAAAAGTAGCTAATAGCAAGTGGAGTGTTTAATGTGATACTTTTTTTGTCAGTGTCACAAAATTGAGAACAGTTCAACACTGGGGATTCCTGTGGTACTGAGGAATATTGTTTCAATAAGCTATATACTGATCTTTGCCTGATTGTTGTGGCAAGATGCCAAGTGTAAACATAATATTTCATTGATAGCTAGGAGTTGGAGGAACCTTGCACACAATTGACACAATAGACTGTGTTTATGTGAAAATGGAATACAGCAAACTTTGTTTTAACTGGCACTCTTGGTAAAGCATCAAAAATTACATACCTCAAATGTTGGAAGTTTATTGTGTTTTTGCGATCTCTGTGATTTCCAAGTTGAGGGTACAAGTGAGAAAGCTCTCTACTGGTAAGTTTTGTTTAAGGCAAAGTTGCATTATTATTTAAGTGATTTATGCAGTAAATAAAGCACAACAGTGATGTGTATTAGATTAGATTACATTACATTACAATGTGGAAACCGGCCCTTCAGCTCAACAAGTCCACACCGACCCGCCGAAGCGTAACCCACCCATATCCCTACATTTGCCCCTTACCTAACACTACGGGCAATTTAGCATGGCCAATTCACCTGAGCTGCACATCTTTGGACTGTGGGAGGAAACCGGAGCACCTGGAGGAAACCCACACAGACACAGGGAGAACGTGCAAACTCCACACAGTCAGTCCTCTGAGGCGGGAATTGAACCTGGGTCTCTGGCGCTGTGAGGCAGCAGTGCTAACTACTGTGCCACCGTGCCGCCCACACGGTGTATGACCCCCTATACACATTTATGTTTTTACACGACCTTTTGATAAACCGGCCCATTCCTGGCCCCTCTAGATGCTGGTTAATAAAAAGTTTGCTGTATTAATTTGTCTATGGTTTCTGTGTGAAGAGTGGGCCACCACACCAACTCTGTTTGCCATTAGGGATGCATAATAAGTGCTTGCCAATCCAGCAATATCCACATTCCACAAGCCAATAAAAGTGACAATTTAACATTTGTTTTTGGTGTTGATAACAGCATCATTCCATTTTTATCCCTTAGTGTTTATCTGGCAGTTCTGATGGGACCATCCGCCTGTGGTCCTTGGGACAGCAGAGGTGCATAGCAACGTATAGGGTCCACGATGAAGGAGTTTGGGCACTGCAAGTCAATGAAGCCTTTACGCATGTCTACTCGGGAGGGCGAGACCGCAAAATCTACTGCACAGACCTCCGGAACCCAGATATTAGAGTTCTGATTTGTGAGGAAAAAGCACCAGTTCTCAAGGTACAGCCGTAAAAATTGGGCAGAACTTTTGGCAACACTGCCGTGCTCAAGTAAAATAGATAGAAGACTGCAGACAGACCAAAGGTAAAGCAGTGAAAATAGTAAGCAGAACACTATCAATGTACTTTCCTATTTACGAACAAAACTCAACCTTCTGAACTCTCAAATAGGAAGCAATATAAAATTGTGGTGTAAAAAGAAAACCCAGCAGACAGTATCTGTGGAGAGTGAAACATAGTTAGCATTTTGAGTCCAATAATTCTTTGGAATAGATGAGAAAGGTGGAAATCTTGGGACTTTTTTGTTATTGTGAAGGGGGTAAGTGTAGATGCTCATGACAGACTAAAGATGAACTCTGACTGAAGGGAAAGCATGAAAAAGAAGGTACGGATACTAAGGAGGAGGGGAAACTATCAAAATGGAGGACAGAATTTGTGCTTTGTTGACCTCCATGTTGAGCCCAAAGTATGTAAAGAATCTAAATGCAAGTGAGGTGCTGTTCCTTCAGCTGGCTATGGTCTTTACTAGAACACTGTAGCGGTCCTAGGGCAGAAAGGTCACCTTGAGAAAATGGCAAGCACATGGACAGTTGGGGTCATGTTGGCAAACTTTATGATGTATTCCACAAAACTGATGCTCCCCCGTATCTGATTTAGTTTCCTCATTGTAGGAAAGAGTCAAGAGTGTGGTGCTGGAAAAGCACAGCAGGTCAGGCAGCATCTGAGGAGCAGAAGAGTCAACATTTCGGGAATAATCTCTTCAGGAATGTGATGGGTGGGAGAAAGAGGGCTGAGAGATAACTTAGAGGTGGGAGGGAGGAAGATAGCTGGGAAGGTGATAGGTGGATGCAGATGGGGGATAATGGTAATAGGGTGGAGTGAATAGGTGGGAAGAAAGATGGACAGATCCAGTCAAGAGGACAGTGCCGGGTTGGAGGGTTAGAAACGAGTGAAGTCGCTGTTGATGTCTTGTGATTAAAGGGTCCCAATGCAGAAGATGAGGCATTCTTCCTCCAGTCATCGAAGGATGAACCTTTGTACTGTGTCTTCCATCACACCCAGAAATTCCTGCCGTTGATGTACTGCCTTCCCTGCTAGGCTCTGTTTCCAGTCGATTTTTGTCAGTTCCTCTCTCATGCCCCTGTAACTACCTTTATTTAACTGTAACACCATTCCATCCGATTTTGCCTTCTCTCTTTCATACTGCAGACTGAACTCTACCATATTCTAATTGCTGCCTCCTAAGTGTTCCCTTACTTTAAGATCTTTTATAAAGTCTGGCTCATTACATAGAACTAAGTCCAGAATAGCCTGCTCCCTTGTGGGCCCCATCACAAGGTGCTCCAAAAAGCCATCCTGTAAGCATTCCCTTTCGTTGGGTCCACCGGCAATATTATTCACCCAGTCCATTTGCCAATTGAGGTCCCTATGGTCACCTGACCTTTATTTTCTGACATGCCCGATCTATTTCCTGGTACATCTTGTGCCCCTGGTCCTGACCACTGTTAGGAGGTCTGTACATAACTCCCATTATGGTTTTTCTGCCTTTGTGGTTCCTCAACTCCACCCACACAGACTCCACATCATCTGACCCTATGTCATTCAGTGCCATAGATT
Source organism: Chiloscyllium plagiosum (assembly GCF_004010195.1). NCBI lineage: Eukaryota > Metazoa > Chordata > Chondrichthyes > Orectolobiformes > Hemiscylliidae > Chiloscyllium > Chiloscyllium plagiosum. The sequence continues at coordinate 110,217,611 of NC_057714.1, read as the reverse complement.
TAATTTAATTCTTAGCTAACAAGGCATCCCCATCCCATCTGCCCATCTCCCTGTCTTTTCGATAAGTTGTAATTCCTTGGATGTTTAACTGTCACTTCTGAACCCCCTGCAACCACATCTGTGTGGTGCCTACCACATAATCATTCACGATGATTTGTGCTGTTAATTCATTTACTTTGTTATGAATACTACAAGCATTCAGGTAAAGCCTTAATTCCAGTTTTCTTATCCTCATGATTTCCAAAATCTCTAGTAATATGTCCTACGTTATCCTTCCTTCCTTGCTTGCTTTATTCCTAGTCTGCCTTGAACTTAAACCCTGCAAACGTGCTAACCTGCTGCTTATCTTTCTAGTTGACTCCATAATCCCTGTTGCTTTCCCTTTCCATTCCAACCAACTCACAAGTTTAACATCCTAGTAACCACCATATTTATCCTTTTCACCAGAACATTGGTTCCAGATCGGTTGAGGTGGAGACCGTCCCATTGGTACAGATTCCCCCAGTTCCAAAACTGATGCCAATGTCCCATGAAATGCAATCCCTCTCACCCACACCAATCTCTTAGCCACGTGTTTCCTTCCCTAATTTTCCTATCCCTATGCCAATTCGCACGTGGCTCGGGCAGTAATCCAGAGATTATGACCCTCGAGGACCTGTTCTTCAATTTCCTTCCTAGTGCTTGATACTCCCCAAACAGGTCCTCCTTCCTAGCCTTGCCTATGTTGCTTGTGCCAATGTGAACCGCAACAACTGGATCTACTCCCTCCCTCTGCAATATCCTTTCAAGCCGGCCGGTGATGTCCTACACCCTGGCATTGGCCAGGCAACACACCATGCAGGACCCCCGATCCGGCTTGCAAAGGATACTATCTGTCCTCCTCCTTATAGAATCCCCTATAACAACTACTTGTCTTTTTGCTCCCCCCTCTTGAATGGCCTTCTGCACCATGGTGCCGTGGTCAACTGGCTCATCTTGTCCACAGCCCTTTCCCTCATCCATACAGGGAGCAAGGATATCATTCCTGTTGGACAAGGTCAAGGGCTGAGGCTCCTTCAGTCCTGAACTCAGAATCCCCCTACCTGCTTCACTTACAGTCACACCCTGTTGTCCCTGATCACTTACTGAATTTGAATTATTTCGTCTACTGGATGTGACTGCCTTCTGAAACAAGGCGTCCAGGTAACTCTTCCCCCTCCCGGATGTGCTGCAGTGTTTGAAGCTCAGATTCTAGATCATCAATTCTAATCTGCACATCAACACTTGCTGCAGATGTGGTCGTTGCTGTTCACATTGCCAGATCCCACATCATACAGCTACAGGTCATGAGATACCCTTAGCGAGTGGGGTTAAGGAAAACCCCAAAGCCTTTTATTCATATATAAGGCGCAGGAGGATAACAAGGGAAAGGGTTGGCCCACTCAAGGACAAAGGAGGAAAGATACGTGTGGAATCAGAGAAAGTGGGGTGAGATTCTTATTGAGTACTTCGCGTCAGTATTCACTGAGGAGAGGGATATGGTGGATGTTAAGGTTAGGGATAGATCTTTGATTACTCTAGGTCAATTTGGCAGAAGGAGGGAGGAAGTGTTGGATATTCTAAAAGACATCAAGGTGGACTTGTCCCCAGGTCTGTATGGGGATCTATCCCAGGTTACTGAGGGAAGCGAGAGAGGAAATAGCTAGCCTTAACAGATATCTTTGCAGTATGCTTGAACACGGTTAACGTTCCGAAGGACTGGAGAATTACTAATGTTGTCCCCTTGTTTAAGAAGGGTAGCAAGGATAATCCAGGTAATTACAGACTGGTGAGCCTGACGTCCGTGTAGGGAAGCTACTGGAGAAGATACTGAGCGATAGGACATTTATATCCATTTGGAAGAAAGTGGGCTTATCAGTGATAGGCAACATGGTTTTGTGCAGGGAAGGTCATGTCTTACAAACCTAATAGAATTCTTTGAAGAGGTGACAAAGTTGGTTGATGAGAGAAGGGAAGTCATATACATGGACTTCAGTAAGGCATTTGATAAGGTTCCCCATGGTAGGCTCACGAAGGTGAAGTTGCATGAGGTCCAGGGTGTTCTAGCTGGATGGATAAAGAACTAGTTGGGCAATAGGAGACAGAGTAGTCGTGGAAAGGACTTTCTCAAAATGGATACCTGTGACCAATTGGTGTTCCACAGGGATCCACGCTGGGATCACTGTTGTTTATGATATACATAAAAGATTTGGAGGAAGTTGGAGGGTGCCTGATTAGCAAGTTTGTAGATGACACTACGATTGGTGGAGTAGCAGATAGTGAAGGGGACTGGCAGAGAATACAACAGAATATAGATAGGTTGGAGAGCTGGGCAGAGAAATGGCAGATGGAGTTCAATTCGGACAAATACGAGGTGATGCATTTTGGAAAATCAATCAAAAGCAAACTGTGCAGTAAATAGAAAAGCCCTGAGGAAAATTGATGTACAGAGAGATCTGGGTGTTCAGATCCATTGTTCCCTGAAGGTGGCAACGCAGGCCAGTAGAGTGGTCAAGAAGGCATGCGGCATGCTTTCCTTCATCGGACAGGGTATCGAGTACAAGAGTTGGCAGCTGATGTTACAGTTGGAATACTGCGTATAGTTCTGGTTGCCACGTTACCAAAAGGATGTGGATGCTTTGGAGAGGGTGCAGAGGAGGTTCACCAAGATGTTGCCTGGTATGAAAGGTGCTAGCTATGAAGACGGGTTAAGTAGATTAGGATTATTTTCATTGGAAAGAAGAAGGTTAAAGGTGGGGGGGGGGGGGAGGGACCTGATTGAGGTCTACAAAATCATGAGAGGTGTAGACAGGGTGGATAGCAAGAAACTTTCTCCCAGAGTGGGAGACTCAATTACTAGGGGTCACAAGTTCAAAGTGAGAGGGCAAAAGTTTAGGGGAGATATGCGTGGAAAGTTCTTCACACACAGGGTGGTGGGTGCCTGGAATGCGTTGCCAGCGGAGGTGGTAGAGGCAGGCACGATACTGTCATTTAAGATGTATGTAGTCAGATATATGAATGGGCAGGGAACAGAGGGAGATAGATCTTAGAAAATAGACGGCAGGTTTAGATAGAGGATCTGGATTGGCGCAGACTTGGAGGGCCAAAGGCCCTGTTCTGTGCTGTAATTTTCTTTGTTCTTGTTGTTCTTGTTCCGGATATTGAGTCCAGAAGGCTGCAAGGATCCCAAGCAGAAAATGAGGTGCTGTTATTCCAGCTTGCGCTGAACTTTGCTGGAGCACTGCAGCAAGTCTGAAACAGATGTTGGCCAAGGAACAGTTTGGTGTATTGAAATGGCAGGCAACAAGAAACTGTCTTTTTTCATGGGCAAGCTGTATTGGGACTGATGTCCTCCCAAATCATTTACTAATACTGTGGGGAATGTTTAAACTCAAGTGGCAGGGGGATTGGAGTAGGGAGAAACAAGAAAGGAAACAAAGTGAGAAACTGAAGAGAAAAATTGAAAGCAGAGCAAATTACTGCTGGCAGCAAATAGGTCCATAGCACAAAAAAAGTGTTTTGTTGAACAAAGATACCTTGGAGTGCAGGTTCATTGCTTCTTGAAAGTAGAGTCACAGGTAGATAGGATAGTGAAGAAAACGTTTAGTATACTTTCCTTTATTGGTGAGAGTATTGAGTACAGGGGTTGGGAGGTCATGTTGTGGCTGTACAGGACAATGGTTAGGCCATTTTTTGGAATATTGCATGCAATTCTGGTCTCCTTCCTATCTGAAGGATGTTGTGAAACTTGAAAGGGTTCAGAAAATATTTACAAGGATGTTGGCAGGGTTGGAGTGTTTGATCTATAGAGAGGAGTTGAATGAATAGGTTGGGGCTGTTTTTCCTGGAGTGTTGGAGACTGAGGGGTGACCTCATAGAGGTTTATAAAATCATGAAGGGCATGGATAGGGTAAATAGGCAAGGTCTTTTCCCTGGGGTGGGGGAGGGGTCCAGAACTAGAGGGTATAGGTTTCGGGTGAGGGGGAAAGATATAAAAGAGATCTAAGGGGCAACGTTTTCACGCAGAAGGTGGTGCATGTATAGAATGAGCTGCCAGAAGAAGTGGTGGAGGCTGGGACAATTGCACCATTTAAAAGGCATCTGGATGGGTATATGAATAGGAAGGGTTTGGAGAGGTATAGGCCAAGTGCTGGCAAATGTGACTAGATTAGGTTGGGATATCTGGTTGGCATGGGAGAGTTGAACCAAAAGGGTCAGTTTGTGTGCTGTACATCTCTATGATGGTACTGTGTCTGAATACATCCAGCATTCACTCTACAATGGATGAACTGACAGTAGAAATAGACATGAAAATATAATATGATTGCAATTAACAGTACATGGCTGTAGGGTGATTAGGGCTGGGAATTAAATATCCAGAGATATTCAATATTTAGCAAGGATAGGGAAAAAGAAAAGTAGGTAATTAATGTTTTATCACTAAAGGAATAGTGCAATAGTGGTGAAGGATATTGACTGTGAAAATCATCTGGGTGAAGCCAAGAAGCAAAGCGGTGGGAGCAATTATGGGTATTGTCTGAAGGCCTCCAAACAGTAGCAGGATGGTAGGGGATGGCATTCAACCAGCAATTAGTGAGGTACAGGAATCATGGGTGACTTTAGTATACATAGACCAAGTAAATCACATTAGAAACAATGGCTGAATTCCTAAATTGTTTTTTTTAAAAGGCCAGTATGCTGAGGAGCCAACTAGTGAAGAGTCTGTCGTAGATTAGATTACATTACATCACATTACAGTGTGGAAACAGGCCCTTCGGCCCAACAAGTCCACACCGACCCGCCGAAGCGCAACCCACCCATATCCCTACATTTACCCCTTACCTAACACTGTGGGCAATTTAGCATGGCCAATTCACCTGAGCTGCACATCTTTGGACTGTGGGAGGAAACCGGAGCACCCGGAGGAAACCCACACAGACATGGAGAGAACGTGCAAACTCCACATAGTCGCCTGAGGCGGGAATTGAAAACGGGTCTCTGGCGCTGTGAGGCAGCAGTGCTAACCACTGTGCCACCGTGCCGCCCAAAATGTGGTATTGTGCAGTGAGAAGGGATTTAATTGATATTTTTATGCAAGGATCACTGGGGAAGGCTGACCACAATATGATAGAATTCTTCATTTAGCTTAGAAATTGAAGTAGCCCAGCCTAAAACTAGGGTCTTAATAAGAAACAAATTGAACTACTAAGTTATGAGGCATGGTTAGCTACAACCAGTTGGTAACTTCATTAAAGCATGACAGCAGATAGGCAATGGCTGACATTTAGAAATGAAGGCATTCATTGTGCCAGTTATACCTTCCATTCTGGTACAAAAATATAACCAATAAAGCGGCCCAACCATGGCTAACAAAAGAAAGTAACTGTAGTATTCAATCCAAAGAAGACTCGTAGAGTTGCTAGAAAAATAGTAGCAAGTCTGAGTACTGGGTGGAGTTTAGAAATCAAAGGAGAGCGAAGTGATTGACTGGGGGCTAAATAGAGTCTGAGAGTAAACTTGCAAGGAATGTACAGAAGCTTTTAGAGTCCGCTTTTAAGTATGTAAAAAGGAAAAGGCTGGTGAAGATAAATGTAGGTCACTTACAGTCTGAAACAGGAGAATTATTGGAGGAGAAAATGGCATAGCAATTGAATAACCGTTTCAGTTCTGTTCTTCACAGAAGAAGACAAATAACTTTCCAGAAATGATTGAGAAGCAAGAGTCAATTTAGGAGGAGGAAGTTAGTATTAGTTTTTTTAAAAAAACTGCTGGAGTAATTAATGGGATTGAAAGTGAAAATCTACATCCCCAACTCCTAAAGGTGGCAGCCATGAAAATCATGAATGGTTTGGTTGTCATCTTCCAAAATTCTGTAAATTCTGAAACATTCCTGGCAGATCGGAAGGTAGCAAATGTAGTCCCACTATTTTTAAAAAAAAATAGGAAAACAGGGAATTACACGCTAATTAGTCTAATGTCATTTGGGAGAGGTGGTGTATAATGTTCATGTCACTAGACCTGTCATCCAGAGGTCTAGGCTAATGTGATTTTGTGAAGTTTGAACTTATCCTCTGGGCAGTTGGGTACAACAATAAATGTTGGTCAGGCCAGTAACAGCCACATCTCATGAATTAATTTTTTTTAAAATTCATAGTCTACTATGAGGATATGATAGCAGGGCATTTGTAAATTTACAATGGGATTACACAAAATTAACAAGGATTTATAAAAGAAAAATCACATCATATTTGACAAACTTACTGGAGGTTTTTGTTTTGAGCCTGTTACTAGTGGAATATTTAAGGGAGAACCAGTTGGTGGATTTGGATTTTAGAAAGCCTTTCAGAAAGACCCACATAAATTAGCATGCAAGACTAAAGCAGATGGGATGTACTTTAAGAACTGACAATCTATCTAAGACTTCTTCCTTATTAAATTTAAACCCTTGTAGAGATGGTGTTTTCTCCTCTCTCATCATGGCTTGGGCAGTATCCTTCTCTTTTGTATTAACTTAACATCTCAGCCATGTTCCCTACATCCAAGTGAAAGTCCCCTGTTTGATGTTTAATTGCCTGTTTAATCACACTTTTACTTTTATATTTCAGTAGAAGACATTATAGGAAGACATTAATAAAGTTAGAGGATGGGCAAATAATTGACAGATTAAGTTCAGACAATTGAAGAATAATAAACTCATTAATTACTTGGAAGGTACAAATCTAAATGCGATTGAGTAATAGCGGAATCTTGGTGCACTTAGACACTAGCAACAAAATGATATCACAGGTTAGCAAGGCCATAAAGAAAACCAAGCACTAGACCTTATCTCAAGAAGAACGAGTGGCCATCTTATTTGTAACATCGATGATTCTGAGTGAGATTGAAAGAATAGATGCTGAGAGGATGTTGCCCCTCATGGGAGCTCTAGAACTAGTGAATGCAGACTTTTAAAATAAGGTGTCTCTCGCTTAAGATGGAGCTGAGAGAATGTCTTCTGACAGTGGTTGGTATTTGGAATTATCTTTCCTAGCAATCATTGGAGGCTGGTCATTGAATATATTCAAAGTTGAGTTCGAGTTTGATCATGGGGGAACTGGCAGGAAATGGAGTTAAGGCTACCATCAGATCAGTCGTGATTTTACCGAACAGTCCCAAGGAGTTATATGGCTTACCCTGGCTCCCTGTTTCTTATGTTCTTATGTTTCTAGAAGGATAAAATTAGCAATTAAGAAAGTTGAGCTGAACCTGTATTGAACCTTGGTTCAATCGGGCACAACATTTCAGAAAAGGATAAACAGACTGGATCTTTGTTCTTTTGCTTAAAACAGCTGAGAAGGTATCTAATAAAGATCTTTGAAATAATGAAAGGTTTGGCAGTGAATTGCAGAGAATCTTTCCATGTGATGAAAAACATCAACATAAAATAGTCAAGAAATTCAGGGGGAAAAGAAACTTATTTTTAAGACACTTTTAGTTTGCAGTCTGGTAAAACTGGAAAATATACACCTCTTCCCACCCTGCCCCCTGTAAAAACGCCATCCCATATTCCCAATTCCTTCGCCGCATCTACTCCCAGGAGGACCAAATCCAATACCGAACAACCCAGATGGCCTCCTTCTTCAAAGACTGCAATTTCCCCTCAGACGTGGTTGATGATGCTCTCCACCGCATCTCCTCCACTTCCCGCTCCTCCGCCCTTGAACCCCGCCCCTCCAGTCGCCACCAGGACAGAACCCCACCAGTCCCCACCTACCACCCCACCAACCTCCACGTACAGCGTATCATCCTTCGTCATTTCCGCCACCTCCAAACGGACCCCACCACCAAGGATATATTTCCCTCCC
>NC_057714.1:110185964-110208927 GCF_004010195.1 Chiloscyllium plagiosum | reverse complement strand
ACTCAGCACCGCCTTCTTGACCTGCAATCATCTTCCTGACCTCTCTGCCCCAACCCCCCTCCAGCCTATCACCCTCACCTTAACCTCCTTCCACCTATCGCATTCCCAATGCCCCGCCCCCAAGTTCCTCCTCCCTACCTTTTATCTTAGCCTGCTTGGCACACCCTCCTCATTCCTGAAGAAGGGCTTATGCCCGAAACATCGATTCTCCTGCTCCTTGGATGCTGCCTGACCTGCTGCGCTTTTCCAGCAACACATTTTTAAGCTCTGATCTCCAGCATCTGCAGTCCTCACTTTCTCCTCATCATCCAGGAAGTGTTTGAAACAAATTGTATGGAAGGTAGAGAGAGTTACAGTAATAGATTTAGATGAAGAAACATAGAAGGTGGATCAAGTGGAGCATAAGAATAGCTTGGACTGGTTGGGCTATTTTGATTGTTCTAGATACAGAAGCTAGCTGTATTTTCTGCATTTCTGGGAGAAGAAAAAATGCAGAGCAACACCCAATTCAGGATTCCTTTGTCAAAAGGCTCCTATCTATTTTTTTTGTGGGTGATCAGGCAATTCCAGGAAGGTGTATAAATTGCAAATTATTTTCTGTACAATTTGCCTCAATGTTGTGACGACTTTTATTTTCCATAAATCCTCCTTGAAAGATTTCACCAACCTCTCAACCTACCCATGCAGTAGGATTCTGTTCACCTAAGAAGAGTAAAATGTGTATCCTCGACCTCCATTTGATTTAATTTTGTTCTGCCTGACCCCCATCACCTCAAATGCACTCTGTGCTTGCATGGTATTCTGCCCATAATTGTGCATAGATCCATTTCAGTATTGCAGTAGTGCACAACTTGGCAGATTTACCATTTTTCTTTCTTGTTACGATGCAAGTGTCGAGCAAGAACTTTAATTTTGCACTTATGCTGTGGTCTATTCTAAGAGAACACATTTGCCCAACTACTTTTGGTCTGTACTGGCACTCTGAGTAGACGAGGGCCATCAGTAATGTCTCAGTTGCTGGTGTTCTTGCTCCTCCAGCTTGTGATTGCTGGTTTTTGGACCAGGCTGATACATAGCTCCATCTTGTTTGCTAATATTCATTAAGCAATTGTGGAAGATGCTGTCCATTTCACTCCAAAGTATATCAGTTGTTGCACAGATGACCACTTTTTCAGGCTTCCCCACCAAATGTTCAGTTGGTCATTTAAAAAATCTTCAGTAATCCCTTTCCACGAAAGTGGACCAAATCCATTTCAATGAAATCCTTATATTTTTGTGCAGCAATTGATGTATTAAAATATAAATCCCGATTACAAGAGACCTGAGCATCTAGTAAGTTTTCAGTAATATCAAGAAAATCATTTCAACATAGCACTTTCTTCGTCTTCATTGAGGTTCATTCTGTCATTAAGAGGTATTACATTTTGTGCTTCCTTTTAATGTCGTCGTATTTCAATGTGTTTTGCAGATGGAGATTGATCGATCAGCTGACCCAGCTCCAGCCATCTGGGTGGCCACCACAAAATCGTCAGTGAATAAATGGGTGAATATGTTTGTGCTCTTCCAGTCTGCAGCATACTTATTTAATGCAATTATTGCATAGATCTTAGTCATCTATCAGTTGCATTTGTCTTGGCATCAAATCTGCTAATGTGCAGGCTCTAAGGGTAATTTGTAGGACTACTATATTGATGCATACATCAAGCCCCTCAATCATGAGCACTATTTTGTTGTCCATCCTTCTGTTTCCTACTCTGCTAGCCCAAAATCTAAAGGAATTATTTTTTGTTTAGTTGCACCCTGGAATAGTCCCTTTTGCTAAGTTACAGTTCTTACCCACCCATACATTTATGGTTTAGTCCATAAGTTTAGTAGTTTGATGGCTTCAGTAAAATACAAAACTTAAAATTGTTGGTTCAAACAAGAAACCCATCTTCAGGTCTCTTTTTTTCAAATGCTGGTTTTTGGAGGGCGAGTGTGCAATTTGCCGTGGTGGAAAAATAGGATGGCATCACTCTGCTTATCTTGCCACCTAATGTGGAAGTCTTTCATTGTTTACCTCTAAATTGTCCTGCTGAATTGGTTGTTCTAAAATGGAGAGGAGAAAGCATTTCTTAAAACCTTTGCACGTACCACAATGTGCTATACATGTAGTAAAGGCAAAATACTGCAGATGCTGGAAATCTGATCCTAACGGTGTGCTGGAGAAGCTCAGCTGTCTGGTCGTATCTGTTCAGCAAGAAACAGTTAACATTTTGAGGCATGTATGTTTCCATAGATGAAATGGGATCCCAATTACTATTTTCTTTTGGAGTGAAATGATTTAAATATGCAGCATAGGAGTTGTGGCATCAGCATTCCCACCTGAGATTTACGGATGTTTTATGAATTTATGTTTCAATTGCTGTTGTAGCATCGTGACCGTGTGAGAGAGTGCAGAATAGGCAGCGAAAGCAGTTTATCATCAAAGAAGTTTATTGAATAAGATAAACATATTAGAATTAATTTTGTAAGGTCCTCAGATCTGGACATTCTCTTCTTTGTTTTCCCTGCCCGAGTAACCATGATCCTTCAGCCAAGGGGTTAGGTAAGCACAATCCAGCTCATGGCTTTAATTCAAATAAGGTCAACAGAAAACATTGCTCAACAATCCAGGTCTCGAATTGAACCAACTTTTACGTTGATGACTTCTTGTTACGAATCAGTGAAGTGTATGAGCTTCATGCTTTGTGTATTGAATATTTAAGTTTAGGTCTTTAAAAAAAAAAATCAAGTTACTGCTTCTATAACATCCTTGAGTAAGAGGACTATTAAAAGGCATTGTAAGCAAATATCATAGGTGACACTCAAAGTTTATTAAAAGGATACAATGTAGAAATATTGGGACAGAACAGTGGCTCAGTGGTTAGCACTGGGGTCCCAGGTTCGATTCCAGCCTCGGGTGACTGTCTACGTGGAGTTTGCACATTCTCCCCGTGTCTGCGTGGGTTTTCTCTGGGTGCTCCGGTTTCCTCCCAAAGATGTGCCGGTCAGGTGAATTGGCCATGCTAAATTGCTCATAGCATTAGGTGCATTAGTCAGAGGGAAATGGGTCTGGGTGGGTTACTCTTCGGAGGGTCAGTGTGGACTGGTTGGATCGAAGGGCCTGTTTCCACACTGTAAGGAATCTAAACAGGGCATTCTGACCATTTTGCCTCTGCTAACCACATTCCCCATTTTACTAATATTGTCCTGCAAAATGTTTGTATTCAGTTATATATCCAATTCTGTCTTTAAAGCTTACTATAGAATATCCTTTTACTGCCCCATCAGACAGCGCATTCCATATCATCTTGTCCGACTGTTGTCTTATCATCTTACCATCATGTCAGATCATTACTTTGATCATATGCATTAAATATCCTTTAAACCTTCTCTCTGTTATATTAGCTGAGAGAGAGAGAGACACACTAATATACTCAAATTATGAAATTAAAGAAGTCATTATCCCCCTGAAACTTCAACTTCATTGCTAAGCAGGTCTACTTGCAGTTTTAAGATGTATGTACATAGGAAAATATGCATGGATATTAAGTTAAAGTTTTCATAATTTGTTTTGCAGTCCATGAAGGGTATTCAGAATTTTAGAGCATCTGGTGATTATGACAATGATTGCAGTGCACCATTAATTCCTCTTTGCACACAGCCAGAACAAGTCATTAAAGGTGCGTACAAGTCACTTACCAAGCAATGTATTTATTTATCAGACGATTGAATAACTGTTTGTCTCGTTTGTTTAAAGTACGTCTGAAATGCGTTGATGCAATTAGCCTGGCTGAGATTCCTGCCAGACGACAGTGGCAGCTTAGGGTCTGCCAAGCAATTGAGATTTTCAGACAGCTGCTGCCTAACGTGCTGAATATTTCCTGTTTTTTCTCATTTTGCTTTTAGGGTTTCCAGCATGTAAAGGAAAAGAAAATCTTAGATTTTTATGTAAGCCTTTCATAATCCAAAGCCATAGCAAACTTGATAATTAGCTTGCACATTGCCAACTCCCCAAATCAGCAATGTTGTATTGACCAAATTTGTTTTTACATTGTAGTTAGGGACAAATTGTTATTCAAGTCACTGGTGAGAACTTCCCTACTCTTCAGAATAGAACTTAGGATCCATTATGTTATGATTCACTGTGTTAGAGCACTGGCCACTATTCCTGAATTCGTCAGAAAAGCAGGAATTTTGGAGAGGATTTGAGGAAAAGCTTTTTCACCCAGAGGGCGGTCGGAACCTTATAGTAATCACAATCTTTAAAAAGTACTTGGAAGAATACTTAACATTGTAACGTTCAAGGCTGTGGGCCGTGTACTGGAATGGGGAGGCAATGGCCTAGTGAAATGATCACTTGGCTATTAATCCAGAAACTCAGCTAATGTTCTGGGGACCTGGGCTCAAGACCTGCCATGGCAGCAAAAGAAAAATCTGGAAGTAAGAACCTACTGATGACCATCAGACCATTTGTCGATTGTCAGAAAAGCCCATCTGGTTTACTAATGTCCTTTAGAGAAGAATATCAGCTGTCCTTGCCTGGTCCAGCCTACATGTGACTCCACACCCATAGCAGTGTGGTTGACTCTCAACTGCCTTTGAGTGGCTTGCTAGACATTTCAGTTATATCAATCATACAAAGCTTTAACAAAGAAATGAAATCAGACAGACGACCAGAAAAGATGACGACAGAAGCAGCCCTGTCAACCCTGCAAAGTTCTCCTCACAAGCATTTGGAAGCTACTGCCAAAATTGACAAATTCATTGAATCCCCCACGATCAACATCCTGGGGGTTACCATTGACCAGAAGCTCAGCTGGCTTCTCCACATTAATACAGTGCTTACAAGAGCAGGTCAGAGGCTAAGAATACTGCAGCAAATAATTCACCGCCTGGCTACCATGTACAATGTACAAGTCAAGAGCGTGATGGGATATTCCAAACTTGCCTGGATGGGTGCAGCTCTAAAAACACTTGAAGAAGCTTGACACCATCCAAGACGCAGCAGCCTGCTTGATTGGAACCATATCAACAAACATCCACTCCCTCCACCACCAGTGCTCAGTAACAGTGATGTAAGCTGTCAACAAGATGCACTGCAGAAATTCACCAAAGCTCCTTAGAAAGCATCTTCCAAATCCATGACCACTTCCACCTAGAAGTACAAGGGCAGCAGATAAATGAGAATACCATACATGCAAGTTCCCCTCCAAGCCACTCACTGTCCTGATCAGAAATATATCGTCGTTACTTTACTGTTGCTGAGCCAAAATCCTGGAGCACCCTCCCCAATGGTATTGTGGGTCAGTTCTGCGGACTGCAGTGGTTTAAGAAAGCAGCTCACCACCATGTTTTCAAGGTCAACTAGGGACAGGCATTAAATGCTGGCCAGCTAATTATGTCTACATCCCAAGAGTGATTTAAAATGTGGGATTAGTGTAGTTTTAGTGTAGCTATGGCAGTACAGACTTGATGGGCAGTAGAGCTGCTTCTGTGATTCTATGATTTTTAAATAAGTACAATATTCCCCAATTTCCCTGATTTTTACATCCAAATTATACCAGATTTCTGAACTTTAATTATTAGACTCAGGTATAGGTAAACAGTTATAAATTATCTGCATATAACACTGCAAAATTAAATGCTAATCCCCATATAAACCTCCCCCTTACCCACATGCACAGATACACAGTCACACTCTGGTTTTTGCTTATGGGTTGCTGAGATGATTCTTGTGCTGTTGCTTTTCACAAGCTTGTCTTCCGAAGCTTCCACTGGTTTACAAATGACACAAGGTGGCTTGCTCATTCACAAAGGATCTTTTGACTTAATCAGTTAAAGATCACAGCTTACAATGAACGTAGAACATTACAGTGCAGTACAGGCCCTTCGACCCTCGATGTTGCGCTGACCTGTCGTACCAATCTGAAGCCCATCTAACCTACACTATTCCATGTACATCCATATGCTTGTCCAATGACGACTTAAATGTACTTAAAGTTGGCGAATCTACTACCATTGCAGGCAAAGCATTCCATACCCTTATTACTGTCTGACATCTGTCCTATATCTATCACACCTCAATTTAAAGCTCTCCCCCCTCGTGCTCGCCATCACCAATTGCTGAAGGAAAGATTTTCGTAAGGTTTAAAATGGGTTTTGACTGCAGAGAATTGAGTAGGTGGAGGTCAAATCCTTGCTCTGTAGCTTGTTCCCAGCCCAAAACTGTTCAGTTACCTGACAACCAATCAGATGATTTTGGTAGGCACCCGCCTTTGTCATTGGCTGATGAACTAGTAATCAGTCAACTTCTTGTTGCCACCCTGCACATCAGTACATAACTCCTCAGCTCCAATCATCTACAGCCACCTTGTTTGGAGGCTGAGGGGTGACCTGAGGTTTATAAAGGCATGAGGGACATGATAGGGTAAATAGCCAGGGTCTTTTCCCCAGGGTAAGGACTCCACAACTAGAGAACTCAGATTTAAGGTGAGAGGGGAAAGATTTAAAAGGGGACAGCTTGTTCATGCAAAGGGTGGTGCGTGTATGGAATGAGCTGCCAGAGGAAGTGGTGGAGGCTGGTACGATTACAACATTTAAAATGGCATCTGGATGGGTATGTGAATAGGGAGGGTTATGGGCAAATGGCAAAAGTGTTGGCAAATGGAACAAGATTAGTTTAGGATATCTGTTCAGCATGGATGAGTCGGACGGAAGGGTCTGTTTCCATGCTGTTCAATTGTATGACACTATAATTACTGTGTTCAGACAACTATTTATGATGCTTGTCAGATTACTTTTTAAAAATTACAGCTAGCCCTTCAAATACTGTTGTTTCTCATTTAGGTCCCCGGTTTTCAAAAGCACAAAAATAAAAAGACATTGGTCCTAACAATATTCAAAATGTCTCTTTCAAAAGAGTAGGCACTGGCATAGTGGTGTTACCGTCAGCCTGAATTATTTAGGTGTTCTTAGCACTCGCAATAAACCTATTGGGGTTTTTTTCTTATTGTTTATTTCTTAATGTTTATTTTTAAAAGACAACCCCTCCTTCCTTGCCGTAAAGAATGGAAGGTAAGGGAATTAAAATTGTAACAAATCAAAAGAAGAATATTAAATGCTGACAAGTAAAAGTTAGGGAATGGTATTTTTAGTTTATTGTGCACATGGCTTTAGCTGAAAATTATGTATTAATCCTACCTGTTTATAACTACCTAGTGTACTTTGTCATTTTATGTATCTTATCCATTTGCATTAACATGAATTAATGTAAATATATTTAGACACAGTTGGGTAAAGTAAGTGCATATTTGTGAACTATGTCCAGCTGTGGTTGCAATGCAAGCTAATATTCAATTGCATGTCATGAGGTAGAAAATCAATTAAATCATTAAAGGTTTTGGAGAAAACTGGAACAGCTTTTGATTATGTGCCTTATGTGAAAGCAGATGGTATCTAATCCCAAAGCATTATAGCAGTAGAGTTAATTGTTTTTAAAATTCTGAAAGGTTAAATCTTGCGCTCATGTCAGTCAGACCATGACATGAGGTCATTATGGTTCTACCTGCAGACCTGCTTCATTGTGCCTGTGGGCTGTTGAGTTAAGATTCAATGTTGAGTTAAGATTCAATACTATGCAACAATGGAATAGTAGGAGATGGTGTGTGCTTAGAGGACTACTTGAATGTTGTTGATTAAATAAGGGCACAGCTTGAAGAATAATATTTCATTACGATACAGTTTTGAGTTTTGTTCGTGCAGTCTCCACAGCTGTACATTACAATTGAAATCTCACGTTTCTCATTGGTGGTATGCTGGATTGAATCTATGTTCAGTCAGCCTGTGGTGTGTTATGTTGCATTGTTTTTGAGGGTTGAGCACTTTGAGTTTACCAAAACTAGATGGAGTGTAGCAGTTCAAGAATGCAGCTAGCTACCGCTTTCTGAAAAGCAGTTTGGGATGTGCAGCAAGTGCTCAGATTTTGCAGGTGGCATTAACATTCCACGAAAGAATTTTTAAAATTCAGCGTTTAAAAACTTTGTTTTGTCAAAATACAACTTTAAAAAAAATCTATTGCACGTCAGTTAAATTATAATTTCCTTAGCCTTTCTGAGGTTCCACTCACTCAGTGCCCACATATATTTGTTTCCATCGTGGTTTGTTGCATAGTATCGGATGAACAACTTTGGCTTACTGATGTATAGCCATTAGAAATACTAAACTTGACTATAGAACTCCTCCATTACTCCGCGACATCAGGTTCAGTGCTATTAATACGGCTGCCTCGGCTGAATTCAGCCATCTCAGTTGGTACCAAACTAAAATTGTCTAAGTCAGTACAACTGAGCTTCTCAATGGATAACCTCAGTAAGCCAGAAGGAGAATACTGTCAATGCATGATACTGCTAAACATTGTTTTAAAGTAGCTTGAAATAATTTACGATGATCAGTCAAATGAGTAACAAACTGCTTGAGGGATGTTTTTTAAACCTAGTTGAAACAGTGCAGTGCAATGCTTTTTTCTTATTAAAAAGCTGTACGTGTCTGGGGAAATTGGAAAGGGTAGGGGCTTTCCTGAAACGTATTCAAACCAAGTAGCTTAATTCAAATTTGATAAGAGTTTATTAAAGATGCATGAATAGGCCAGGAATAGAGAGATACAATCTGTAGAGGCAAAGGTTTATAGTTTCAAAAGACATGTCTGTGCCGGTCTGGTGGGCCAAGGGCTTGTTCCTGTGCTGTTTTGTTCTTTTTTGTATCTCTATGGTGATGGTACAAGTGCATCATCTTCAATAATTGAACTTTACTTGGCTTTTAATGAAGCAGAATCACTTTTGCTGTTCATTTCAATGGTCCAGTGTGCCCATCACTCCTGACTCCATTCCCAGCTTCATTGTTTCAAAGAAAATGTCCACTACAGAGTTTGCCTGTTTTGAAATTGTCATAGTCAATGCTCTCAAACAGAAAGTTATCCTGACCTCATAAATCTTGGCGAATCTGTTCTTGTTTGGGCTTTCTCCAGCAATTTCTCCCTTTTTTGTTTTTGCAATGAAGAAGCAGCTTCCATATGTAGACATAGTCATTTATAAATCAAAGCCAGCATCCTTGCACTTGCCAAGTCTGAGACAGCATGCCTGGGAACTCTAGTTTATATCTCACTCCCAAATCAATTGGAATCTCCTCCATTTTCTGTTGCTATTCCAAAAGTCCGTAAATATTGCATTGTTAGACCCTTGTGATCAGGAAACTGTTAGATTTATGTATTGATTTGATATTGTGCAGAGACAGAAAGACACAACAAGATTATCTATGGTGCAAGTAGTTAATAATGTCAGCCAACTGAAAAATGAACCAAAGCAGAGAACTTGTATTAATGTCTGTGTGCCAGAAGAAATAATTCATGTGACTAGTTTTCAGGTGAACTTTACAACAAAACTTTTTACATAACCCATTCAATGATGTTTAGCCATAATAAATTCTAAAATTTGCAAAAGCATTGCTTATTCTCCACACGACCAAGCATCAAGACGCCAAGTAATAACCAACTGTACTTTATGTACCATGTTTGGAATGTTAAATGTCACAAATCAGTCCAGATGAGAAAGGTTTGATATAGTGATGTATAAGGCAATATGAAGATAGAAAGGGGTGGTGGAAGAAGTACATTTTAAGGAACATCTTAAGGAAGGTCTACCTTCCTACCTGAAGTGTAGAAGTTTAGGACCTGGGAAAGTGAAAGCACAGCCATCAATGGTACAATATTTAAAATAGCCCTGTATAAAATGTCTCCATTGAGGGAGTATAGAGGTTTTAATAATTTTAAATGTTTACATAGTACCTTTTCAATGGAACAAAACATTCCAAAGTGCTTCACAGTAGCATTATAAAACAAAGTATGATATTGACCCTCAAAGGGCACATTGGGTTGGATGACTGCAGATGTGATCCGAGTTGAGTTTTAATGTGCCTTACAGAGAAAGGTGAAGTAGAGTGGGATGGAATTCCATAACTTGGGGCCTTGCAACTGAAGACATGGCACCAATGATGAAGCACTTAAACTTGGAAAGGTGCAAGACATCTGAATCTGAGGAGCATAGTTATCTTAGAGGGTTATGGTGCTGGAGAGATTTAGAGAGGAGAAGCCAAATTGTAAACAAGAATGAAAATTTTAAGAACAGAAATTGCTGGAAAAGCTCAGCGGGTCAGGCAGCATCTGCAGTTTTTCAGGGGTTTTTTGAATGAAAATTTTAAAATCCGCTTACTGCATGACGTGGAAAGGTAGATCAGTGAACCCAGTCGTGATGCAAAAATGGGACTTATTGCAAGTTAAGATGCAGGTGAATGATCTGAAGTTTGTAGAACAATATTGTGTGCAGTTCTGGTCTCCTTCCTATCGGAAAGATGTTGTGAAACTTGAAAGGGTTCAGAAAAGATTTACAAGGATGTTGCCAGAGTTGGACGATTTGAGCTGTAGGGAGAGGCTGAATAGGCTGGGGCTGTTTTCCCCGGAGCATCGGAGGCTGACGGGTGACCTTATAGAGGTTTACAAAATTTATGAGGGGCATGGATAGGATAAATAGGCAGAGTCTTTTTCCTGGGGTGGGGGAGTCCGAAGCTAGAGGGCATAGGTGTTTAGCATGAGAGGGGAAAGATATAAAAGAGACCTACAGTGCAACTTTTTCATGCAGAGGGTGGTGCATGTATGGAATGAGCTGCCAGATGAAGTGGTGGAGGCTAGTACAATTGCAACATTTAAGAGGCGTTTGGATGGGTATATGAATCGGAAGGAATTGGAGGGATATGGGCCGGGTGCTGGCAGGTGGGACTATATTGGGTTGTGATATCTGGTCGGCATGGAGGGATTGGACTGAAGGGTCTGTTTCCATGCTGTACATCTCTATGACTCTATAACAGTACAGGAACAGGTCCTTGGGCCACCTGCATTGGAGACCATTCAGGAGTACGTTGGATTACTTGATTCTAGGGTTAACAAAGATGTGGATGAGGGTTTCAACAGGAGATGAGCTGACAAGGGGGTTAAGTTAGGCAGTGTTATGAAGAGATGGCTCAAATATGAAGTCAAAATCTTCAGGAATTAAATGTCATACCAGGATTGTGAGCAGACTATTGGTGGAGGTGAGCACGGTGGACCTGGTGGCTGTGGTTACTAAAACAGGGAGGGACAAACCATGGAAGGGTTTGAAAACAGAATGAGAATTTAAAAGATGAGGGATTAAACTAGGAGTCAATGTTTGTCAGTAAGTAGTGAGATAAAAATATAACATGACACAAGCTAAGTCACAAGCAGCAGAGTTTTGGGTTAGCAGGTGCTTTTGCAGAATTGAAGCTGGAAGTAGAGCATCAGAATAGTTATATCCAGAGATAACAAGCTGTGTTAAGAGTTTCAGCAGTAGATGAACTGAGTTAGGATGAAGATAGGCTGTATTATTGGGTTGGAAGGATACTATTTTTAAAGTGGATGTAGTCAGATATTAATTTCTGGAACAAATAAGTCCAAGTTACAAATGGTTTTGTTCAGCTTAAGACAATTGTCAGGGAGAAGGATGGGATTGCTAGCAAGAAAATGACATTTGTTCTGTGGCCAGAGACAAATGTTTCAGTTTTCCTGAAATTTATCTAGCAAAGTTTCAACTTACTCAGGTCCGACTGAAAGTGTGATGGATCGGGTAGTTAAGAGCAGTGGTGAGGAGAGAGAGGGGGGTGTTGATAGTGTAAGTGTGGAACCTATATTTTGGATGATGAACTTGGAGAAGCCCAATGGTAGATGCTTATAGTACACTGGAATGGTGTGGGATCAGGAAGAGCAGACACAGCAGGTGAATCTCTGGCTGTAACTGAGTAAAACCTACAAGGACAGTCCCATCCATTGTCAGTTCCCCCTGCTTTGTTAACTTACCAGGCTATCAGATGTGCATGCACAGAATAGCAGGGGTGGTATTAAAATTGTTTGGACTTAAACTGGCTGCTATCAGCAGCAGCATATCTTTCCTTATAGTCCCTATCTGCCACAAAATGCCTATTATATATTTGTTTACTAGTTACAAAGTTAACCCATCTTTTAGATTCTGATTCAACGTACCAATGAACTGGATAAAGCTGGATATTGGACTTTACTCGAGGCTACAACATCTGAAACATCTCAAAGGCAAATCCAGAAATCCTAGTCAAAACAAAATAAGAATTACTACTTGTTAAATCGGCAGCAGGTATATCTTGCCTGTTTGCAACACAAAAGGTCCCGAGGATAGTTAGGAATTATCAATAAATTCTGGCCTAGTCAGGCCTGAGAGAGAATGTTTTTAAAAATTTACGCACTACCCCCTTAGCTGTAGAGCAACTGTTATGCACTATTCTGGCCATTTTGCATACAAATATATTTGCTGATTTAGTCATAAAATTTGAAGCAGGAGTTGGTTAATATTTTCTCTCCCCAAAAGAAACTCTGGGTTTGCATGTTACACCATAGCAGAAGTCTTCAATGTCTTCTCCTCTGTTAGCAAGTACCAAGAGCTAAACTGAGCAACTCTTCCCTACCTTGCCATCAGTTTGTGCTCGCATGCTATTTATTATGCCAAGGAAAAAGGACCCTATAAAATGTCTGAAAAGTAAATCCATATTTCAGAAGGAAGTATTCTATTTTTCTATTCCAGCATAATTTCAGAAACAAACGTGATATGGTATAGAACATAGAAAAGTACAGCACGGCACAGAACAGGCCCTTTGGCCCACAATGTTGTGCCGAGGATTATTCCCAATCTAAAGTAAAATAACCTAACCTAACCTACGCGCTCCTCAATTCACTGCTTTTTCACACATCGGGTGATTACAGTCTGAAATACATTGCCTGAAAGTGAACTGGCAGTAGGTACAATCAAGGCATTCAGCATTGAAGTAGATGGTTATTTAAAAGGAAGGGGTCACAAGGATGGTTAGGAGAAGCTGTTGTGAGGCTGTAACAACTGAGATTCTGTGATAAGCTGTGTGGATGATGGGAGAATGAGAGGCCTAATTTCTATCATGCTTTAATTTTTAATTAATTTATAAGATTGGTTTCCAACAGAGTGTACGCCCAAGTTATAATAAGAACAAAATGTGGATGCTAAAAATCTGAAAAAAAAGCGTGCCGGAGAAACTCAACAGGTCTATTCGTGTCTGTGGAGAGAGAAGCACAGTAAATGTTTCGAGTCCCATATGATGTAGTCCTGAGAACTTATATCGGACTTGAAGGACTAACTCTGCTATCTCCACAGATGCTTAATGATCGCTGACGTAGGTTATGGGCTGTGTGGGAAAGCTAGTCATAGTCAACATGACTTCAATTGACAAATGGTGATACTGACTTTTAGTTAATGTAACATGAGAGGATAATTTGTACTTCAGCTTCCTTCCTGCCTTAATGTAGATTTGATTTGGTTACATCCATTGTGCAAGTATGAGATTTCTGGCATTTGAATTTGTCTTTGGTTGTAAAAACATCTCCAATTGGTATTCAATTTTATCCTTGTGCATAAATAAACAAATAAAATGCTTTACAAAAATTGTTGGCAGTTACAAGCTAATACAATTTTGCTCATTTTCACTGGCATTAGCTGTAGGATTTCTGCAGTTGACTGCCACACGCTGGCAATTGATGAGGAAAGGAAGGTCACTAACTCTTCTAGCACATATGGAAATCTGAAGGTCAAGTTGTCTAATTTGGAAAGATATCCACAACCCTCAACATTTTTTGCCAAATATTCAAATTAATGAAATTAGAGGAAGACATTTCTAAATCTGCGTAGAAATACTTCGAGGAGGACTCATTTGGAGAATAAACAATAGCATGATCTGCTGGGTCAAATGGTGGTTCCAGCCTTTCACAATGAAGTTTTGTTTAAAAAAAATTATAATCACAAAATACAACCTCAACAGTGAAGTATTGCTTCTCTCCATATCCTCTAGGGGGTGCCAGTATCATCCAGTGTCATATACTGAATGACAAGAGACACATAGTGACTAAAGATACAAACAACATTGTTGCATTCTGGGATGTCCTGAAGGTGAGTCCAAATTTAAACTGGGGAGCTGCTCAGAGGGTAGCCTAATGTAGCCTTTTATACCTGAAGAACAGATTACGAAATAATCTTCCTCCCTTATAAAGGAAATGGAAATGGTTTATAATAGGACCTCATTGCAACAGCATGGCTTGGTTCAGTATTAGAATAGACATTAAAGTAATTTCTAGGCTGTCTTAAAATTCATTTTATAATTTTAATGTTGGTGGCTTTTTAAAAAGTTGGTGACTGTATCTTTGAAACGTGGCACAGACGAGTTTAGTATATGGACTGGATGTAAAAGGAGTTTATCCGCTGAAAAAAATCTATTTTCTGCTTGAACTGCTCCCTGACACATCCTGCACTCCAAACTTGTTGAGCTGGTTGTCTCTGAGTCACTAACATTTGCCGTCTGAACCTGTCTTATGACCTGAATACTTCTATATTTTTTAAAAAATCATAATCTGAGATTTTACAGTTCCTCCTGCTTTACTTGCCCACCACACCATGTATCCCTGGTCTCGGGGACAGGGAACTTTTGAACTAATAGCCAAGAATTGCTCTGGGGGAGTAAAGTCAACCGCATTAAATGATGCACTAATTTTAAGTAAATATTCTATTTTAAATAGGCTGGAAACTTTTGTTGTATGGCAACAACCTTGGAGCGATTCATATTCGTTTGTTTATTGCTGAAAAGTCAGTCGTACAACTTTGGTCCAACTGGTCTACGCTGACCATGATCCCAAACTAAACTAGTCCCACTTGCCTGAATTTGGCCCATGTCTGCCCAAACCTTCCCTGTTCGTGTACTTGAATGTCTTTTAAATGCTGTAACTGTACCTGCACCAACACACCCTTGGCAGTTCATTCCACACACCTGTTCAGACCTGATGAAGGAACAACGCTCCGAAAGCTTATGATTTTAGACAAACCTGTTAGACTATAACCTGGTGTCATGTGACTTCTGACCTTGTCCATCCCAGTCCAACACCGACACCTCCATATGTCACATTTATCCAAATTAAACTCCATCTGCCACTCCTCAGCCCATTGACCCAATTGATTAAGATCTCGTAATCTTAGATAACTTCCTTCACTATCCACTGTCCCACCAATTTTGGTGTCATCTGCATATTTAGTAATCGTGCATTCTATATTCTCATGCAAATATAAATGACATACAAAAATGGACTCAGCTGGTCACAATGTCTCCAGTCCAAAAAACAACTCTCCTCCACCATTCTGTCTTCTGCTGTCAAGCCAATTTTGTATTCAATTGGCAAGCTCAGCCAGAGTCCCATGTGATCTAATTTTAATTTTACTAATTAGTCTACCATGTGGAACCTTGTCAAAGGCTTTACTAAAGTCCATGTAATCAACATCTATCACTCTGCCTTCATCAATCTTTTTGGCTACTTCCTTTTTAAAAAAAAAACTCAATCAAGTTTGTGAGACATGATTTCCTCTTACAAAACCATGCTGACTGTTCCTAATCAGTCCTTGCCTCCAAATCCTTTTTGAGTCCTAGTTTCAAAATCACCAAAAACTTATTTTGGAGAAACTTGGGTTTCTGTACTTGGACCAAAGATGATTGTGGGTTGATTTGATAGAGGGGTACAAGATGAAAGAATTTGGTAAGGTAGAAAAAGAAGAGCTCTTCCCATTACCTGAAAATGGGTAGAAGAGACAGACTTGAGGTTTTAGGCAAAAGATGCTGAGAGAAACAAAGAAAAACATTTCTATGAAGTGAGTGATAATGAGCCATTGCCTGCGAGAATGGTGAAAGCAGAAATGATTGAGTCCTAAGATAGGTGTTTAAATTTGCAAAGCTACAGAGAGAAAACAAAGATAATGGAAATGACTGATTTGCTTGGCAAAGAGCCAACATAGACTTAATGGGCCAAATGGCTTTCTTTAGTGCCATTATGATTATGCTGGACTACCTGAGTGGCATTGATAATTTTCATTCAATTCATTATTTATGGAATAAAGGTGCACCCCCCCCCCACCTTCACTTCAGTTGATCCTAAACAAATTCAATACTTTTCAATTTTTTACAACAGTTAACAGATTGCACACTCCAAAGCAATGACTGAAGCTCCTAGAAACTCACGTAATAATTGATACATTCATTACCCATGACCCCCCCCCCCCCCCCCCCCCCCCCAAGAAAAGTATTCCTTGACATTTCCCTACTTGATTCTAAATCCCAACTCTGAGTTGCTAGGCATGTAGTTGGCAGTCATTCACGCTATTGTGGATCTGGAGTCATACGTAGGCCAGACCAATCTGATGACAAGTTTCATTTCCTAGGAACATTAGTGAACCAATGGGTTTTTAAACAACAATTGATGATAGTTATCATTGTCATCATTACTGGAGCTAACTACACATTCCAGATTTAGAGTTTGGGTTCCAGCAGCTACCTATGGTGTGACTTGAACCCATGTTCCAAAACATTAACCAGGGCCTCAAATTCCAGGCACATTACCAAGATATCACAGTCTTTCACTTCTTGCCATCAAATGATGATTAAAAATGCATTCCAGTCAGTTATAAAATTGTTTACATTTATAAAGTGCCTTGTGTGAAACCAATCAAGGATGTTTTAAAGTGCTATCACTGTTGTAAAAAAAATTGCAGCATCCAACTTGCCTACACAATTTCCATAGTGGCCATAACATTTTTTTTTTAAATATGTTAACTGAGGGATAAATATCAATTGGACACCAGGGGATAACTCTCCTCTTTTCCCAGACAATTCCATGGAATCTTTTATTCCCACTGAGAGCACAGGCAAGACCTTTGCTTAACCTCTGATCTGAAAGACAGTAGCTCCAAGTGTGGAGCACTCAACTTCAGCACAGCAATGGCGAGCCGTTGTTGGTTCATAACGCACAAACTGACATTTGGTTTCAGTTTCTTGATTAAACATTGTGTAAAAATGCTTCAATTTTGTGTAAATCCATTTACAATCTGGTTGCAATTGCAGAATTTGGGGTGGTTATATTCTACCCTCTCGTGTCGAGACCCCAAGATCTGCCACTAATCCTCCAAAGGATGTAAAAGTATTAGTTGGTATTTTGAGTGATTTCTGTCCAGAATTTAAACAAGTGACGATGATTCAATACAGAGTACTGACCAGATTCCAATGACTGCAGTGTCTGGTTTATTAAATAGATATTAGAATATTGGAAATAAAACTGATACATTCTCCTTCAGGCTTGCAAGGTGGAAGAGCTTGGGAAAGTAGAATTTGATGAAGAAATTAAGAAACGGTTCAAAATGGTTTACGTGCCAAATTGGTTCTCCGTGGATTTGAAAACTGGGGTAAGTTTGGTCTTTCTTTTCCCAGTTGTTTCAGAATCCCACTATCCTTTTATTTGTGTATAATGATGTTCTGCTGGCAGTACTGCGTTTATTGGCTTTCACAAGTTGCCCTGAAGAGGTTTAGCCTTTTCTTGGAACTATCACTATTCTGGTCCTTCCATCATGGCAAAACTGGGATGAAATATTGGTGTTGCGTGCCCACATTGATTTAGAAGTTTGGAAGTGAAGTTGGAAATGAAATAACTAAATGTTAGTGAATAAATACTCAGAAAGCGTGTTGTACAGAGGTAATGCCTCCCCAAGGACCGTTTCCTCAACATAATTGTTTGATAAGCTGCCTTACAAGAAATGTTGTACTCTAGTTTTAGCGGAATAGGGCAAATCAGTTTTTAATTGGCACCTCTTCTATTGATAAACCTATATCAATGTTTCTTAGTGAAAATCAGTCTAGCCTTCTCCATCTTTCTTCATCTACAAAGTGCTCAGTATACTCATTTTCAGACTTGTCCTTTTATGCATCTGTAAAGAGGTTGGCTATCTGACCTGTTGTGACTTTACACTATTTATATATCAGATTACCAGAATTTGGGATTCTTCAACCGTCACCCTTCCCTAAGCTTCCTTTATAAAATTGGTGACAAATTAGGATAGCTTCTAGAAAATTTGTATCAGTTGAGATGCTGAAATGTGAGAGTTTCTAATGCATGGTTCATGCTTGTAGTTGTGTAGACATCCTACCATTGTAAAATGTAGCTTCCTTTGCATATTTGAAACAAATAATCTGATATGTGACAGACATTATCAAAAAAAA
Source organism: Chiloscyllium plagiosum (assembly GCF_004010195.1). Classification (NCBI taxonomy): domain Eukaryota; kingdom Metazoa; phylum Chordata; class Chondrichthyes; order Orectolobiformes; family Hemiscylliidae; genus Chiloscyllium; species Chiloscyllium plagiosum. The sequence goes on along the minus strand of NC_057714.1, from coordinate 110,190,708 downwards.
GTTAGTTAGTGTTTAGAAGTGGGTGTTTCATTGCTAGAGAAGAATTTTTGGATGTCCTTGAAATACTGTGATGTAAAAACCACAAACTCACTTTACCATGTTCCCTGAAGACTTTGAAGCCACTATATTGTATTATCCTTCAATGTTACATTCATGCCATGATAGGTTCAGTTTAAAGAATGTAAACTGATACATCCTCCTAAAAGCAAGTAATAACGGTGGCAGCTCATTTACAGTATGCGAATTCAAGAACATTGCATCAAAATGTAGTTTGACAAAACATTGATTGTTTAGTTTTTTTTTTCAGTTTGGCACTTTTAAATCTGTCTTTGTGCCACTCTCCAGTTCTATGATAAAGGCTGAAAGTTAATTTTCAGAATTTAATCTTTTCTAATGATGCTTTTTTCAGTTTCTTAAGCTTTTTTCTCCTAAACATGCTGGCTTTCCAGAAGAACCGATTTACTTACATTTTTCAAAGTACACAGTTGCCATTTCAAGTGTTTTCTCTTCAAATACATTAACAGGCAGGACTGTAAATTATACCTCATACCCTGTCTTCTGAATTGTGATTTTCTTATTTAAAGAAAATCTGATTGTTTAGCAACCTGCACGTTACTGGTCCTAGAGCTGTTAAGTGAATTTGGAGCTAACTGACTTCCCTTTGTCTAATTGTTTAATGAGGTGCTTGCTGTACGTTTTAAAGGAATAGGTTTAGGACCGTGAGGGAGGTTAATATGGGGAACACAATGGAGGAAATGTTTAGCTAAGGACAAATTACAAAACTGCAACTATCCATTTTATTGAAAGCGCAGTCAGAAATGTAAAAGAGCTTATCTATAAACTAATTAAATATTCAGTAATGAAATATTGCTGGAACTTTGTTTTATGTATAGCTCTAATACAGTAATGATCATTGGTCCTTTCATGAAATAGGACAACCAGATTTCCACGATCACAACCATGTAGAGTTGATTTCAGCCTCTGCCCTTCTGCTGCTTCTGTCCTTCAACACTTAATTATTACAGGGTGGAAGTGAGGACTGCAGATGCTGGTGATCAGAGTCAAGATTAGAGAGGTGCTGGAAAAGCACAAAAGGTCAGGCAGCATCTGAGGAGCAGGAAAATCGATATTTCGGGCAAAAGCCCTTCATCAGGAATCCTTAAGAACTGCGAAAACCTGGTAAAACTTAAGCTGACTCCTTGTTTAATCTCTATTTATTAATTCTACTTCCAGTTCCTTTTGGCACATCTTCCTAGAACCCAACTTTCAAGAAAACCTCTCCTACAACTGTTCCAGGCTCAGCAATTTTGTTTGCAGTATTCATCGTGGCCCCTCAATCCAACACCTCCAACTCTATTCCAGAGGAAAGTGGAGCAGTAGGGACTGTTGGCTAAACAGGATCTCTATGCTGACCCAGTTAGTGATCAGTAATCCGCTAATGCAAGCTTAAGATATAACTTAATTTTAAAGAACAAACTTCAGCTCTTCAAGTCATCTCATAATTCAAATGATGTTTGTTTTGGATGTGTCAGAGTTGCATTCAGTTTATTCAGTCAGTGTTTCTGTCACAATTATGTCCAGTGTAAATGTTGTTTGGCAGCATGTTCTTGGATTGTGATGACTTTCACACTGCTCCAAGATTAATGGTTATGGCGTCATTACTTTTAGGTTTATTGAGAATGGAGTCCCAGGAACATTATTAGTAAAAATGCCGAGACAAGAGATAAAGAGCAAAGCTCAAGTGTGGTTATCAGTGCTGCTGTGATAGCTGTAAAGCTGTGCAGTTTTACATCGAACCAATTAGCTGTGTCTAAATTTGTTTGTGTTCTGTTTCTTGTAGATGTTGACAATTACTTTAGATGAGAGTGACTGTTTTGCTGCCTGGGTGTCAGCAAAGGACGCTGGATTTAGCAGTCCAGATGGATCTGACCCAAAACGTAAGTGGCTAATGGTAAGGCTAAACCTAGGGTGGCAAACCTTGACAGTCAGTATAAGAACTGGCTTGGCTTACTGCAAAATGGATGTTGATATGGTAGGCCAATTTGCAGAGTGAAGTGGTGTTGCAGGAAAGCAGCTATTAACTTAATAATGTAACGTTCATTCAATCATCACAGCAATCTGCCTGAGGGTAGTTCTTCTGCAGGATCATGAGGTATGGAAAAAAGGAGCAATTTCCTCTTTAGTTCTTAGTAGGAACCTCCCAGTTTCAATTCCAATGAGCAATTCGATGAGGGGAAAAAAATGTTTTAATTCCTAAATATTCAACGAGAAATGGATGAAGCCGTCTGACTTCCACAATCTTCAGTCCATAAGTGCAGACTCCTGTTCTTTTCTACAGTTCAGTTCCTTTCCCAAGTTGAAACCAGATTTTAAATATGTACTACAATTAACATTAGTTGCTTTTAATCATATCTAATTGCATATCCACACTACGTGACTCCAGCATTTGCAGCATTAGTACTGTTGCACTGTTCATTGATGTAGAATGTTTGGCAGCATGTTCTTGGATTGTGATGAGAGAGATGTACAGCATAGAAACAGACCCTTCGGTCCAACCCGTCCATGCCAACCAGATATCCCAACCCAATCTAGTTACCACCTGCCAGCACCCGGCCCATATCCCTCCAAACCTTTCCTATTTATATACTCATCCAGATGCCTCTGGCAGCTCATTCCATACACGTACCACCCTCTGCGTGAAAAAGTTGCCCCTTAGGTCTCTCTTATATCTTTCCCTTCTCACCCTAAACCATTTGTACAAACACTTATTCTCTTGCTGAACATAGCTCCACTGATAAGTACTCATTGTGTTTCCAGTGTTCTGGCTTTTCCCCATCGCCAAAAGTTTGCTCCTTCTGCCATTGGATGTGCTTTATAACCCTGAGCTAGGAACTTTTGCCTAAAGTGGCTCAGAAAAGGGCAACACCCTTTGGTCTCAAATGACTTTGTACCCTAATTTCAATGGAATTAATTCCATAAAATTGACAAATGTATTTTAAATAGCTTTTCTTGAAAAGATTATTTTGTTTCAAACAACTCCTCTGTTTGGTCCTACATTTTGTTTCAGTCCACATTTTTCCTCTGGAGCTTAAAAATTGGAACTAAGTGGAACAAAACTGCACGGGCCAAGCTCCTGTTGAGGCAGATTCTAGCGGTCCATGAGTTGTAAAGTCCCATTATTCGTCTCAGTCAAACATAGGCAGCTGAAGCAAGGTAGTGTCTCCTGCTGTTACTGATTGAACAGATAATCGACAAGAGTCATTGAGCAATATGGCAGGTTTTTTTCATTTTGACTCCAACTAATTGTGCTGCACACTTTTTAAGAGCTCACAAAATAAATTAACTCTGAAGCTTTTTCCCATAATCCTATATATTTGCATTCACTCTCTTTCAAATTAGTAGCATCTTGTTTTTGCAAAATGCAATATTTAAGGACACCATAAAACCGAGGCATTTGTCAGAGCTGTTGGCGATATACTGATAACTTTTGTACATTTTGACTAAAAGTAACACTGACCCAAAGAGCTCAAACTCCTTGCTGTTTATTTGTGCTGGCGAGCAACCTGAGATGTCATGTGTTATAAACATGCAGCTATGAATTGAATAATCTGAATTTGGTTTGTGGTTTAATGGCTGTAAATAACCAACTTGCTTTGGATCTGCTTTAATCCAGAGTCAACATACACTGGCTTGTCGAACACAATCCAAAGTGAAAAACTAGATTTGAGTAAATAGAGGCATACAGCGTGGAAATAGACCCTTTTGTCTAACTCATCCATGCCGACCAGATATGCCAACCCAATTTAATCCTACCAGCAAGCAACCAGCCCATACCCCTCCAAACCTTTCCTATTCATATACCCATCCAGATGCCTTTTAAATGTTGCAATTGTACCAGCCTCCACCACTTCTTCTGGCAGCCCATTCCAGACATGCACCACCCTCTGCATGAAAACGTTGCCCCTTAGATCTCTCTTATATCTTTCCCCTCTCACCCTAAACCTATGCCCTCTTGTTGGGGACTCCCCCACCCCAGGGAAAAGACCTTGTCCTATCCATGCCCCTCATGATTTTATAAACCCCTTTAACGTCACCCCTCAGCCTCCAACACTCCAGGGAAAACAGCCCCAACCTATTCAAACTCTCCCGAAAGCTCAAATCATCCAACTCTGGCAGCATGCTTGTAAAGCTTTCCTGAACCCTTCCAAGTTTCACAACATATTTCCGACAGGAAGGGAAACAGAACTGCATGCAATATTCCAACAGTGGCCTAACCAATGTCCTGTACAGCCGCACCATGATCTCCCAACCCCTGTGCTCTAACTAATATAGGAAAGCGTACCAAATCCCACCTTCACTATCCTATCTACCTGCAACTCCACTTTCAAGAAGCTATGAACCTGCAGTTCAAGGACTCTTTGTTCAGCAACACTTCCTAGGACCTTACCATTAAGTGTACAAGTTCTGCTAAGATTTGCTTTCTCAAAATACAGCACCTTGCATTTATCTAAATTAAACTCCATGTGCTGCTCCTCAGCCCATTGGCTCATCTGATCAAGATTCCGTCGTAATCAGAGGTAACCCTCTTCGCTGTCTACTACACCTCTAATTTTGGTGTCATCTGTAAACTTACTAACTATACCCTTAACCTCGCATCCAAATCATTAATATAAATACAAAAAGTAGTGGACCCAGCACCGATCCGTGTGGCACTCCACCGGTCACAGGCCTCCAGTCTGAAAAA
>NC_057714.1:110183254-110185948 GCF_004010195.1 Chiloscyllium plagiosum | reverse complement strand
ATCAATCCTCTTTGTTTCTTCTTCAAAAAACTTAATCAAGTTTGTGAGACGTGATTTCCCACACAAAGCCACGTTGACTATCCCTAGTCAGTCCTTGCCTTTCCAAATACATGTACGTCCTGTCCCTCAGGATTCCTTCTGACAACTTGCCCACCACTGAGGTCAGGCTTATAGTTCCTTGACTTGTCCTTACCACCCTTCTTAAGCAGTGGCACCACGTTAGCTAACCTCCAGTCTTGTGGCACTTCACTTGTCACTATCAATGATACAAATATCTCAGCAAGGGGCCCAGCAATCGCTTCCCTAGCTTCCCACAGAGTTCTAGGCTACACCTGATCAGGTTCTGGGTATTTATCCACCTTTATGCGTTTCAAGAAACCCAGCACTTCCTCCTCTGTAATATGGACATTTTTCAAAATGTCACCATCTATTTCCCGACATTCTATATCTTCCATATCCTTTTCCACCGCAAACGCTGATGCAAAATACTCATTTAGTATCTCCCCCGTTTTCTGCGGCTCCACGCAAAGGCAGTCTTGCTGATCTTTGTGGGGCCCGATTCTCTCCCTAGTTACCCTTTTGTCCTTAATGTAATTTGTAAAAACCCTTTGGGTTCTCCTTAATTCTATTTGCCAAAGTTACCTCATGTCTCCTTCACAATGGCTGAGTGATTAGCACTGCTGCCTCACAACACCAGGGTCCCAGGTTCGATTCCAACCTCGGGTGATTGACTGTGTGGGGTTTGCACATTCTCCCCGTGTCTGCGTGGGTTTCCTCCAGGTGCTCCGGTTTCCTTCCACAGTCCAAAGATGTGCAGATCAGGTGAATTAGCCATGCTAAGTTGCCCATAGTGTTAGGGGCATTAGTCAGAGGGAAATGGGTCTGTGTGGGTTACTCTTTGGAGGGTCAGTGTGGACTGGTTGGGCTAAAGGGCCTGTTTCCACACTGTAGGGGATGTAATCTAATCTAAAGTATACTCCTACTGCGTTTATACTCTTCTAAGGATTCACTTGATCTATCCTGGCTATACCTGACTTATGCTTCCTTCTTTTTCTTATCCAAGCCCTCAATTTCTTTAGTAATCCAGCATTCCCTATACTGACCAGCCTTTCTTTTCGCTCTAACAGGAATATAATGTCTCTGGGCTCTCGTCTCATTTCTGAAGGCTTCCCATTTTCCAGCCATCCCTTTACCCGCAAACATCTGCACCCAATCAGCTTTTGAAAGTTCTTGCCGAATATCGTCAAAATTGGCCTTTCTCCAATTTAGAACGTCTTTTAGACCTGGTCTATCCTTTTCCATCACTATTTTAAAACTAATAGAATTGTGGTCACTGGCCCCAAAGTGCTCCCCCACTGACACCTCAGTCACCTGCCCTGCCTTATTTCCCCAAGAGTAGTTCAAGTTTTGCACCTTCTCTAGTAGGTACATCCACATACTGAATCAGAAAATTGTCTTGTACATGCGTAACAAATTTCTCTCCATCTAAACCTTTAACACTATGGCAGTGCCAGTCTATGTTTGGAAAGTTAAAATCTCCTACCATAACCACCCTATTATTCTTATAGATAACTGAAATCTCCTTACAAATTTGTATCTCAATTTCCCTCTGACTATTAGGGGGTCAACAATACAATCCCAATAAGGTGATCATCCTTTTCTCACTTCTCAGTTCCACCCAAATAACTTCCCAGGATGTATTTCTGGGAATGTCGTCCCTCAGTACAGCTGTAATGCTATCCCTTATCAAAAATGCCACTCCTCCTCCTGTCTCACCTCCCTGTCTGTCCTTCCTGTAGCATTTGTATCCTGGAACATTAAGCTGCCAGTCCTGTCTGTCCCTGGAGGCACGAGTCATGGCGGATGGAGGTGTAGCAGTGGCATCCAATCCCTCTACACCTCCATCCGCCATGACCAGGGCCTCCAAGCCCTCCGTTTCTTCCTCTCCTGACATCCCCAACAGTACCCTTCCACTGACGTACTCATTCGTTTGGCTGAACTGGTCCTCACCATTAACAATTTCTCCTTCGAATCCTCCCATTTCCTCCAGACCAAAGGGTTAGCCATGGGCACCAGTATGGGCCTCAGCTGTGCCTGTCTCTTTGTTGGCTACGTAGAACAGTCCATCTTCCGTAGTTACACCGGCACCACTCCCCACCTCTTCCTCTGCTACACTGATGACTGCATTGGTGCCACCTCGTGCTCCTGCAAGGAGGTTGAGCAGTTCATCAGCTTCAGCAATACATTCCACCCCGACCTTTAATTCACCTGGACCATCTTCGACACCTCCCTATCTCCATTAGTGACAACCGACTTAACACTGACATTTTTTTGCAAACCCACCGACTCCCACAGCTACCTGGATTACACCTCTTCCCACCCTACCTCCTGCAAAAATACTATCTCATATTCCCAATTCCTCCGCCTCCACCATATCTGTTCCCAGGAGGACCAGTTCCACCACAGAACACACCAGATGGCTTCCTTCTTTATAACCGCAATTTTCCTTCCCACATGGTTGAAAATGCCTTGGTCAACCACTTCAGAGTGTACTCATGAGTCAGCTGCATCCCGCACCTCCGTCCTCAAACCCCACTCCTCCAACCGTAACAAGGACAGAACCCCTCTGGACCCACACCTTCCACTCTACCAACCCCCACATAAACCGCATCATCCACCGACATTTCCGCCACC
>NC_057714.1:110153825-110182857 GCF_004010195.1 Chiloscyllium plagiosum | reverse complement strand
CCTGCCTTCAATCCTGATGAAGGGCTTTTGCCCGAAACGTCGATTTTCCTGCTCCTCAGATGCTGCCAGACCTGCTGTGCTTTTCCAGCACCATTCTAATCTAGACTCTGATTTCCAGCATCTGCAGTCCTCACTTTTGCCTAGTTGACCTCTAACACGTCACTTCTCATCTTTCTTCCCTCCAATGAGAAAAGCACTAGGTCCCTCAATCTTTCTTCATAAGACATGCCCTCCAGTCCAGGCAGCATTACCTTGTGGCTCTTAAACGCAATTCCCCTGCTAATGAAACCCAACACACCGTACGCCTTCTTAACAACCCTTTCAACTTGAGTGGCAACTTTGAGAGATCTATGGACATCGATCCCAAGATCTTTCTGTTCCTCCACACTGCCTTTAACCCTGTATTCCATATTCAAATTTAGCCTTCCGAAGTGAATGACTTCACACTTTTCCAGGTTGAACTTCATCTGCCATTTATCAGCCCAGTTCTAGAACATAGAACATAGAACAATACAGCACAGAACAGGCCCTTCGGCCCACGATGTTGTGCTGAACTTCTAACCTAGATTAAGTACCCATCCAGTCTGTCCTAGCTTTTCTGCATCTGTCAATGCCCATTGCAACCTACAACATCCCTCCACACTTTCCACAACACCTCCAGCCTTCGTGTCATCGCTAAACTTAGTAACCCACCCTTCCACTTCCTCATCCAAGTCATTTATAAAAATCACAAAGAGCATAGGTCCCAGAACCGATCCCTGCTGAACACCACTGGCCACTGCGCTCCAGGCTGAATACTTTGCATCTACCAGCACCCTCTGTCTTCTATGACCCAGCCAATTTTTTATCCAGGCAGCCAAATTTCCCTGCATCCTGTGCCGCCTCATTTTCAGAATGAGCCTACCATGGGGAACCTTATCAAACCCCTTGCTACAATCCATTTGCACCACGTCCACTGCTCTACCTTCATCAATGTGTTTTGTCACATCCTCAAAGAATTCAGTAAGGTTTGTGAGTCATGATCCACCCTTCACAAAGCCATGCTGGCGATCTCTAATCAAGCTATGGTCTTCCAAATAATCATGAATCCTCTCCAATACTTTGTCCACCACTGACATAAGACTGACTGGTCTGTAATTCCAGGATTATTGCTATCCCCTTTGTTGATCAAGGGAATAATATTTGCCACCCTCCAATCATCTGACATTACTCCAGTGGACAGTGAGGATGCAAAGATCATCACCAAAGGCATCACCAATCTCTTCCCTCGCTTCCTGTAGTAATGTAGGGTATATCCTGTCTGGCCCAGGGGATTTGTTTATCCTTGTGTTTTTCAAAATTTTCAGCACATCCTCCTTCCTCATATCAGCCTGTTTCATGCTGTCCCAGAAACGTCAAGGTCCCTTTCAGTAGTGAATACTGAAGCAAAGTATTCATTAAGGACCTCCCCCTGCCAACTCTGACTCCAGGGGCAAGATCCCCTCCACTATGCTTGATTGGCCCTACCCTCACTCTGGCCATCCTCTTGTTCCTCACATAAGTGTAGAACGCCTTAGGGTTTTCCTTAATCCCACACACTAAAGCTTTTTCATGCCCCCTCTTAGCTGTCCAAACTCCATTCTTCAGTACCTTCGTGGCTACTTTGTAACCCTCTAAAGCCCTGTCTGATTCTTGCCTCCTCAACCTGAAGTAAGCTTTCTTCTTCCTCTTGACTAGATGTTCCACATCCCTTGTCACCAAAGGAATGCTTCAACCTACTATCTCTTCCTTGCCTCAGTAGGACAAACCTGTCCAGCACTATCAGCAAGTGCTTCCTAAACTACCACCACATTTCTGTCGTGCATTTCCCTGAGAACATCTGTTCCCAATTTAGGCAACCCAGTTCCTGCCTAAAAACACTGTAATTCCCCCACCCCCAAATAAATACTTTCCCCATACCTTCTGCTTCAATCCCTCTCCAAGAGTATAGTAAAGGTCAGGGAGTTGTGATCACTATGACTGAAATGCTCTCCTACTGCAAATCTGACGCCTGGATGGTTCGTTGCCAAGCACAAAATCCAAAATGGCCTCCCCTCTAGTCAGCCTAACTACATATTGCATCAGGAACCCTTCCTGGACACACCTGACAAAAATTGCTTCATCCACTAAGGAGGTTCCAATCAATATCAGGGAAGTTGAAGTCATCCATGACAACAACCCTGTTACTTCTGCACCTTTCCAAATTGTGCTTCCCAATCTGCTCCTCTGCCTCTCTGTTATTGGTGGGGGTGGGGTGGGGGGGGAGGTACACTGTAGAAAACTCCCAATAAAATGACTGCCCCTTTCCTGTTTCTGACATCTACCTTACTGACTGTAAACAAACCTATTGCTATTCATTGGATGTGGGTAGCACTGGCAAAGGTGCATTAATTACCCATATAAAATAAGACAGAACTGTAGGTGCTCGAAATCTGGGGAAAAAAAGCAGATATTGCTGGAGAAACTCAGATGGTCTGGCAGCATTGTGCAGAGAAAGCAGAGTTATCATTTCAAGTCCAGTGATCGATCTTCAGAACAGTTGTAAAGATTGTTCACTGAACTCAAAATGTTAAAACTGCTTTCTCTCTGCAGATGCTGCCAGACCTCCTGAATTTATCCAACAGTTTGTTTTTGCATTTAATTATCCTTCCCTGGTTTTTCAAAGGAATTTGGTTATGCAGTTGTCATTTGGAAGTGTCGCAATTTCTGTCATAGTGCTATAAGAAATTGTAACAGGAATAGGCCATCTGGCCCTTTGAGCCTGCTCCACCATTCAGTGAGATCATAGGTGAGCTTTTTGTGGACTCAGTCCACTTACCCACCTGCTCACCATAACCCTTAATTCCTTGACTGTTCAAAAATCTTTTTATCTTTGCCTTAAAAACATTCAACGAGGTAGCCTCAACTGTTTCACTGGGTAGGGAATTTCACAGATGTTCATCAATTGTTATTAGTAATTCTTAGCTTGGTAATGAACTACCCTACATAGATACTACATGTGCAGGGCTTATGGCACAATGGCATTGTTGCTGGCCTAATAATCTAATGATGACAATTAAACCGCTGTCAGTTTACACAAAAACCCATCTCATTCACTAATGTCCTTTATGATGGAAAATAGCTTTCCTTACCTGGTTCAGGCCTACATGTAATTCCAGACGCTCAGCAATGCAGCTGACTCATGAGTACCCTCTGAAGTGGTTGACCAAGCCATTCTGCTGTATCAAACCGAATAGTCTCAAAAAAAAGAATGAAACCAGATGAACTTGATATTGACCTAGGCACCAGAAATGACAACAGCAAACTCAGCCCTGTATCCCTAAAGAATTTGTCCTTAGCAGTAACTGGAGTCTATGCAAAAATTGAGATAGCAATCTCAAAGACAAGTCAAGAAACAGTCTGATATTGTCTATCGGGTATAATTCCCCAATTATCACTGTCCTAGGTAGTAACAGTACCATCCCTAGGTATGTCGTGGTCCAGTGCAGGTCAGACCTAGCATAGGTGATGGCACACAGTCTGGAGGGAGGTGCTCAGGGAATTCTTGATCTCATACTCATCAGTGTGTGTACTACAGATGTACCTTCCATGACAGTATTGGTAATGGAACCCACTGCCCAGTCGTGGTGGAGTCAAAGATCCATTTTCACAGCAAGATACCGGCAGCAGTGCTAACCACTGTGCCACCGTGCCGCCCACATGGATGTACCTTCCATGACAGTATTGGTAATGGAACCCACTGCCCAGTCGTGGTGGAGTCAAAGATCCATTTTCACAGCAAGATACCCTGCATCATTTTTGTGTGGTACTACCAGTGTACTAATGGAATGAACTTTGAACAGATCTGGCATGACCTGGCACTGTGGGCCATCAGCAGCAGAATTGTATTCCTACACTGCCATTAACATCAAGCAAAGGCAAGACCCTGGTTCAATGAAGATTGCAGGAGGGCATGCTGCACTGGGTACACCTAAAAGTAAGAAACCAACCTGGTGAAACCATAGCACAGAATTAATTGTATGCCAAGCCTGATTGGCAACAAGTGATAGACAGTAAGAGATTTCACAACCAACGGATCAGATCTAAGCATTGGAGTCCTGTATCCAGTCATGACTGGTGGTCAAGAATTAACTCTGTAAGAGGACGCTTCACAAATATCCCTACTGTCAATGGTAGAGGCAAAAGATCAGGCTCGAGTGACTGCAGTAATCTTGGGTCAGAGATGCTGAGTGGATGATTCCTTCTGCCTCCTCTAGAGGTCTCCAGCATCTTACATGCTTGTTCTTAGCAATTCAATTCACTCCATCTAACGTGAAGGAATAGCTAGAGGCACTGCATACTATGTGCCCACCCAGAGTACATTATGCAATGGGGCCTGCCAACATTCCAGCAATAATACTGAAGACTTGTGCTCCAGAACTTATCGCATCACCAGCCAAGCTGTTCCAATATAACTACGACACTGTATCCACCTGAACCTGAGTAATATTGCCCAGGTTTGGCATATGCACAAAAATCTAACTTGGCCAATTACCTCCTGAATCATTTGCTGTCTATGAGCAAAGTGATGGAAGAGGCCTTTAAACAGTGCTACCAACTAGAGCCCGCTTAGCAACAACCTATCCACTGATGCGGAGTATTCAGCACTTGACCTCATTACAGCCTTGGTTCAAACGTGGACAAAAGAGCTGAATTCCAGACGTAAGGGTGATTGACCTTGACATAAGGTCCCATTTGACTGAGTGTGGTATCATTGAGCACAAGCAAAGCTAGAGTTACTGGTCATTAGGTGGAAAGCTCAGCTGGTTGGAGTCATACCTGGCACAACAGATGATTGTGATGTTTCAAGGTCTGTCCTCTCAACTTCAGGGCATGTCCACATGCAGCAAGACCTAGACAATATCCAGGCTTTGGCTGATAGTGGTAGACGATGTTTATGCCACACAGGTGTTAGGCAAAGCCATCTCCAACAAGAGACATTGCTGACATTCCCATTATCAACACCCTGTGGGATTAGCATTGACCAGAAACTCAACTGGATTGGCTATATAAATACAGTGGCTAAAGAGCAGGTCAGAGATTAGACTCACTACAGTGAGTACTTCCTGACTCTCCAAAGCCTGTCCACCATCTACAAGGCACAAGTCAGGAGTACTTGAGTACAGCTCCAACAATACTCTAGCTCAACAGCATCCAGAACAAAGCTGCTTAATTAGCATCACAATCAAAAATATGCATTTCCCTCAGCAGCAGTGTCTACCATCTTAAAGATACATTACTGAAATTCATTAAGGCGTTTGAGCACCATCTAAACCCACTGCTACTGTTTTAGAAGCAGAAGGACAGTAGATACATGGAAACACCAGCAGCTGCAAATTGCCCTCTGAGCCACTTTACATTCTGACTTAGAAATATACCACCTTTCCTTCACTGTTGGATCTGAATCCTGGAATCTTCGAACAGCATTCTGGGGATACCTAATCGAATGACCTACAACTCCTTGTCACCAAAGTATGAGCAATAAATGCTGGCTCAACCAGCAACACCTACATCTGAAGGATAAATAGCTACCATGCTCATGCCATTTTTTGATATCATGACAATCACTTTTCTATTGTGTACTGCTGTAGTCTCTTTTTACTCCTCCACAAACAGATGAAGTAGCAACTATAACCTGAGACATTTGAAATGCAATTTTAAATTTCAGAACCCTGATTTTTAAAATAAAAATGTTCTGCCATTCAGAGTAGACACTGAAATGAAAGGCTTTTTTCACACAAAGGGCTTAGGATGCAGATCATATTACTGCAAGTAGCTATTGAGGCCAAGCTACTAACAAGGGAATTGTATTGAAGGATGTGAGAGAAGAACATGAAAATAGGATTAAACTAAATCACTATTGTGTGGAACTGGGCCAAGAAGGCCACTTAAGCACTGAAACTTCAGCAGTTTAATGTAAGGGTATTGAAATGTTATTATTTCACTTGCGTGTAATGTTACTGAATATGAGCATCAAGAGTCTGGTGCTGGAAAAGCGCAGCCGGTCAGGCAGCATCCTAGGAGCAGAAGAATCAACATTTTGGGGCATAAGCCCTTCATCAGGAATGAGGCTTGATCTGATCTCCAGCATCTGCAGTCCTCACTTTCTCCCTGTTACTGAAGGTAATATGAGCCTGACCAATTACAACCCTTCCAAACTGTCCAATAATCAAACTTTTCCAGCAACACATTTTCCGCAATAATCAAACCAGCCCACTAGAAAAAACCAATAGCACGGTGGTGAAAATATTTCTGAATTGATCAGAGGTCTGGACTGATGTTCAACTCCCACTCTGAGCTGTACAATTTAAATACAGTGAATTGATTAAATCTGGACGAAAATGTTAGTGTCGTAAGTATTGATCATGAAACTGTTATAAAAACCCATCTGGTTTAGGAATGTCCTTAAGGGACAGAAATCTGCTGTTCTGATAATCATCTCAGAACGTGGGCAATTGGGGATAGGCAATAAATCATGGCCCTGCAAGTAGTATTGCATCATGAAAAAAGGATCTGAAAAAATGATATCTTTTTGATTTCTCATAGCTATAACTACTTTTATTTTGGGAGGTTCATTTGCAATAGCAATCAGTTTGGCCAAATAACCTGTTCCTAAATTAAAACCAAAAGAACTGCGGATGCTGTGAATCAGAAACAAAAACAGAAATTGCTGAAAAGCTCAGCAGGTCTGGCAGCATCTGTGGAGAGAAATCAGTTAACATTTCAGGCGGAGTGACCCATAGTTCTGAGGAAGAGTCACTTGATTTCTCTTCACAGGTGCTGCCAGACCTGCGGAGCTTTTCCAGCAATTTCTGTTTTTGTAGCCTGTTGGTATAATGTAAATTCCATGTACTGCTACACTTGTGGACAATAGGCATTTGTTTCCTGAGTGTCTTTATGAAGCTTTACAGATGATGCAATTCACCTTAACTACTTCTAAATTTTGAGTAAATTTTAAATAGTAAGAGATGTAATACAATTAGGGCAGACACAGTCCTGCTGGGAAAGTAGAGAGATGTGTTGCCTGCTCTTAGTCAGGTTTTTATCTCCACACTCTGCGAAACCAAATGTCATATGCATGGGAATTCTGAGAGTCAGCTAAGATGCAGAATTGCTAGAGATTGCACTTGCACCCAATCAATTCAATCTTTGGGATGCAAGTGAACCAGCTTTTCATAATATATACTAAAGGCTTAGATGAAGGAGCAAGGTTAGTGTCTCTTAAAATTGTGTTGTTTTCTACTATGGATCCAAGAAATACCAATCAAGTATCAATCTTATGGTGAGAGGCTGGGAACCGTGAAGGAACAAATAGAATAGAGATTCCACAGTTGCAAATAACTAGAAGTTAATGAATATGAACCATAAACAATCAAAAGGACTATCAGGTTTTACCCTTGCTTACAAGAGGATTGGAATGCAGAAGTGAGCACTTGATGTTTCACTTGTACAAAGCCTTGATCCAGCAAAGTCACCCTGTTCACATTGAAACATTGGATTTCGAGGAAAGTATATGGGTATTGGAAGAAGTGCAGACATTTCCCAGAATTATCCCATGACTTAAACAGTTAAATTCTAACCAATACTTGGAGAAACATAGTTGTAATTCATTGTTTAGAAGTTATCCCTAAATTGATGGATTTGAAGTGGTAACTGCAGAGGAACTATGGTAATCCAGAACAAGAAAACTATAAATTAGAAAACTAAATTAAAGCCCAGCCCTATTAAAGAGAAATTGGAAAGGCATTTTCACTCAAATGGCCATGGAAGACTAGAACTTGCTCTCCCAAAGGACTCAGCATGCTTTCTATGAAAGTTCATTTCAAATTCTCAAGACATGTGATTGTTGATTCCTACTCGGCTCGTCTCGTGTTTGGATCAGAGTTGGGTAAATAGAATTATGACACGGCTCCCTGTGAGGCTTTTCCATTATTTATGCATGGGAAAAGCATGTGTATTTAAGATACTGTTAAATTATCCCTCTCCTGGAAATCAGTTTGATCTATTCAGGTCCAGTACACTTTTAAATTCTGATTAAGATTTTAAATATCTAATTTATTCTTGTCTAACTGCTTGAAAATATTTTATTAGCCCTTTCATTTTGATTAAATTAATTGCTTCCATGCTACAGTTAACCTTGGAGGACTATTGCTGCAGGCTCTGTTGGAATATTGGCCAAGAACACACATCATTCCCATGGATGAAGAAGAAAATGAAATGAATATGGGTCAGTATTTTATATCAGGGTTGGTGTTGAGTATAAAGTAAAAATTGCATGCTCTCTTTCTCCTTTTTCCTGCCTGGACTCTATATGGTGCACGTCACTGGCAGCTTAGAGGGTGAGCAAACGTCTCTTATTTGTACTGATACAATTGAGCAACGTACATCTAGTACTCTGGATCAGGCTGCTTTCCAGTCGAGCAGAATGAACTGTGTTGAGAACCTGATACTGATAACTCAATGCATCAAGCAAGCGATGGCCTAATGCTCTGTGTTGCTTGTTCAGCAATTCTGATTGTTGCCATTAAATGGCAATTGTATCCAGTTTAAATTTAAACAGTCATACTACTATCTTAAATAAAAGTATGCATTAAGAAAAGAAATGTGCTAAACAGTGAATTTCATCAGTTGTTGCCTGTGATGGAATTTCCGTAAACTGCCTCCATTTATAATTCTTTCCCAACCGAACACACACAGACTAATCAAACCCTTCTGACTGCAGCAGATGCATAAAGTGGAAACTTGTGATTAAAAAGAATATTGCACTTGAAAGCAGATTAATGCAGGCTGAATTGAAAGAACTTGCATTTATATTTGTAATAAGTAATGCTGTAATGAAGTATACAGAGATAAAGGACTATTCATTCCACATTATGCACCTCACAAGCAAGACGGGAGTGTAGCATTGTTTAGCATTACATTGAGGAGGAAGAGAGCATTAGTGATGAGCAGGAAATGAAAAAGTGGAGAAGATAGGCAGGAGGACAAAGACATAAACTGTTAGAGCTTGAGCAAAACTTTGACAACAGTTAAGTAAATATAAAGAACAAGCTAATTTATGATCCTCTCTTCAAAAGTAGAAATTGCATTAGAAAAAGATAAAAGGAAATGAGTCTTTTTATTTTAATATTTTTAACTCATTGGCTAGTAGTGATAGATCAGCTACCATTCTCCTGTGCCCCCCGCCCTCCAGTAGATGATATGGAATTCTGTATTTGAACCACATTAAATGGTTTCTATCAGTGATTTGTTTCTTCACTTGATTACAAGTTGCCTACATCATTCTTGCCCAGATTTCCATCAAAGGAACAGAACCATTATATTATGTTAAAATTTATTATTTTGAGTACTACAAAATTGCCCTAGTTCAGTAATTGACTGAGCATGCAGCACTATTTGGGAATGAATTGGCTCTTTCTAGTAATGCAATATGTTCAAACTTAATTGTCCTTGCTCGTTACATTAGTGGTTGATATCAGTGCGATTAGTGAATCTGACACTAATTTTTCAAAGTTGATAAAGCATATGTGGCTTGAACAGTAACATTATATGCAAGGAAGCAATATCAGTTTGCACTGTATAGTAGGAGGAAGTCAGGAGTAGTAATGAAAATCCTGTTTTGCAATATGTTGCATTGTTATCCTGTTATATTTCTCTTTAAAGATTTTAAACTTTAAAACAAAAGACAATTTTTAATTTCTAATCAGCTACATTCCCAGAACAATTGACAGATGCTATCTCTGGCTTGCACTGGTATCTAGCCAACATGTCTCTTTATCCAGACTGCAGATACACTGCAAATATAGCTCAGTGAAAGTGACTGATCTGCAAGAAACTGCAGCTGCAATCACAGGCCTTTCCTTGCCCAAGTTAATTGTTCTGTTCTATTTCTACTTTCGAAGGCAAGTTAATGTCTTGGCTCATCCATTCTTTTTACTTAGCTGCTATCAAAGTATTTCTTTAAGCTCAATACTTACACTGGTGAATCAATAAGCAGCCTACATGAGACCGAGGGGCTTGGATAGAGTGGTTAGAGCAGGCATGTTCCCCTAGAGGCCCAGAGGACATGGATTTAAGGTGGTTGACAAAAGGATTAAAGAGGATGTGTAGGAAACCTTTTTCACCCAAAGGGGTTGTGTGTCCTAGAACTGAAACTGAAGCTCTAATCTGCAAGACTATGGACGAGGTACTGGAAAGTGGGATCAGAATGGGCTCACTGGCAACTTGCTGTGTGCCATGCCATTTCCGTAGTTCATGGCAGTGAACAGTGTGAAAGTGAGTGGCTTCATTCAGCCTGAACTGTGAATGCTGGGATGATGATGATGAAGCTGTAAGGAAGAGGCTGCACGTCAGGCAGGAAAGATGCTCCATGCTCCCAGACAGACAGACAAGAAGGCGAGGTATTCTCGGTCCTGTGCATGCACCATTCTACCACATGTGGCAGTTGAGGCCAGTAAGATGGGTGCATTTATACAAAGCTGGATGAGCACATAAGAACGGAATAGATGGACCTACTGGGAGGAGGTTCATGTGGAGCATTAACGCAGCCATAGATATTTGGTCCAACTGGCCTGACTTGGTGCTATGATTCTATTTAGAAATAAACTATTTCTGAGCAACTGAGGTTGTTTGTTTCAGCTGTTGAATTTCTCTCATCCAAAAATGGCATGTTTATTTTTAAAAATGGTTCTACATATACCAGAGAGCTAATTTTAAATTAATTTTATTTAAGAAAATTGTTAATTTTTTTTTCATTTTAGTTAATGGAGAGCAAGAAAACCGAATCCAGAAGGGTAATGGTTATTTCCAAGTGCCACCACATACTCCAGTCATCTTTGGAGAAGCAGGTGGTCGCACTCTCTTCAGGTATTGTATGCTACCATTACTTCCCATATTGTTGTGGCCAATAACCATATAGACTATATGGTGGCTTCAGCATGTGTTCAGGAGAATATTAAGTACACAGCCTAAATCAATGCCGAATTATGTTACAACTGCTAAATAAACCTACAAAAGATTGAACATTAAAATCTGGCAGTGAAACTGGAGAAATTTTTAGTTTGCACTGCAGGTTCAATTTTAGTCAAAGGAACCATTTTGTTTCTTGACTAAATTTGTGAATTTTTGATTTTCAAAACTGGCCTCACCACATGAGCATTTTCCCCTTTTCACTGTGCCTATTCCCTAAACATTGAGCAAAGACAGAATAACTTCATTTTGTTGTTCTTTGCAGGCTATTGTGCCGTGATGCAGGAGGTGAAACTGAATCAATGCTTCTAAATGAAACTGTGCCTCAGTGGGTTATCGACATCACTGTAGATGTAAGTAACCTACATGATTCAATTCCCCCACTTCCACAGAAATGCTCTTAACATCTCAACATCAAACGTGTAGGGCATTTGTTTGATGTTTAAATCAATGTTACTACCCTTACTGCAATAACTTGTATCTAAAGAGTACCGTTAACACAATGAGATGTCCCACAGCTTTTCACAAGCATGTTATAAAGACAAAGTATGTCACAGGGTCACATAAGAAACAAAACCCTTGTCAAAAGGATAGGTTTTATGAAATGTCTTGGAGGGTAATGAGGAAAAGAGATGAAGAGTAATGTGCAAGGTAATCTGGGACCTACATGACTGAAAGCATGGTCACCAATGGTGGGGCATTTATAATGGGAATGCACCTGAGGCCAGAATTAGAGCAATACTATACATATTGTTTCATGATGCTCTTAATAAATTAACAGTAAATAATAAGTGACTTAATCCAAATTCATCGTGTTCACTAGCAGTATTGCTGAGCACAATGATAAAAAATTAGAGCCCAGATTCTGAACTGGATAGTGGTGAGAAACAGCAACACTTCGGTTTTCTTTCAACCGTTCTTCCCATTGGTATTACATTATTGTAAGGATTGCTTAAGCTGAGATCCACCAGCTCCACATGAACTGGGATCATCTTGGCTTGTACAGTTCAATAGACCCTTTAAACCTCCCTGCCTTTCATCTTGAAATTGCACCCCCTCCCCTCCCCATTATTTTTCCTTCAACTACAAGGAACAGCTGTTTCCTATCTATCCTGAACATGCCCCTCATAATCTTACGTTTATCAATCAGATTTCCTCTCAACCTTCGCTGCGCTAAAGAAAGCAACTCTAGCTTATCCAGTCCATCTTCGGAGCTGAACTGCTCCATCCCAGGCAATGTCTTAGTGAATCTTCTCTGCGCCCCCTCCAGTGGACTGCTGCAGTTCAAAAAGACAACTCACCACCATCACCTCAAGAGTGACTAAGAATGGGCATTAAATGCTAGTCCAGCCAGTGACCCCCATGCTCCAGAAGTGGAAACATTTGCCTACCTTCCAGATAGGAGACATGAGACTAACCACCTTGTTAACCTCTGTTTATAAATTCCAACTTACCAAAGTGCTGCAGTATTGTTCCCATAGTGGTTTGCCAAGACCAGCTGTCGTCATCTCAAACTTCAGTCAACTTACCTCAGTGTCCCTTTTAAAAAGCCGATTAAAGTGAATTTTGGTCAGGTTTTTCAAGTTTCTTGCATCACTTGACTCTGACGTCATCTTGCTACTTCACCTGCCTTTCTTCATAGCAGTTGCATTCTGTGTGTGATTAAATACCTAGAATGGTGCCTTATGTGGCCATTTCTAAATTGCTTTTCCCCTTCCATTTACTTAAAGCAGATTTGCCTGAATTGGAGCCACATTTTCATTTTCCATTAAAAGTCAGATGATGCGGAATCTTTTGCACAGCAGCCAAGGTGAATGTGCTAGAAAATCTGGCTGCTGTTGACTTATCTGAATGGGAATCTCAAAAATAAAGCAGCGCTTTTTATTTAAACACAATAACTTGACTCAAATAGTTCTTACAAAATCATCTTGGCTTTGTGTTCCCCTTTTTGAGTTTCTCATTTCATGTTTCTTTGTCATTGTGACAGCTGTGACTTAACTGTGCCACTCTTAAGTTTTTCCATTCTTTTTGCAGAAAAACATGCCCAAATTCAACAAAATTCCATTCTACCTCCAGCCTCATTCCTCTTCGGGAGCAAAGACACTTAAAAAGTAAGTTGGCAGAATTAAAGAGTCTTCAGTACAAATTTCAGTTCCCCAAGTAAATAAATTGACCCTGCTTTGATGCTGAGAACAGCTGCCTTTTCTCTGGTTCACCTTTGGACATTTTGTTCTTTGGCTCTGAGTTTGATCAGTGGGAATATACAAATGAAGTTTTAAGGTTGTTGAATTTCTGAACTGGACATTATGCTTAAGTTATCAAGGCGGTGAATTTTGTAAAGTGATACTCTAGTAGTAGAACATCTTTTGTTTAAAGAAGAGTTGAACTTAATCCTATTTGATTTATTCTTTTGGTATTTAAGGTGGTTGGGAAAACTGTTCACAGAAGTAAACTGTCAGTATTAACTGCAAATTTTTTCCGCTTCAAAGTGTTTGCTTAATATCACTGAGCTGTGTGTTCTGGAGTTACTCTGCTGATTTCAGAAGAGCGTTCAGGCATACCTGGACCTGACTGAGGTCTACAAAATTTAGAGGCTAGGGTGGATTGGAATAAATATTCCCCTTTGGTAGAAAGGTCAATAACTAGGAGGTATAGACTTAAAATAAGAAGCAGGATGTTAATACGGGAGTTGAGGAAAGGGGTTCTCACCCAAGAGGCTGCTGAGTATCTGGGACTCACTATCTAAAAGGTAGAGGCAGGAGCTCTCAACATCAAAGTAGTGTTTAAATGAGCACTTGAAATGTCATAGCACATAAAGTTATCAGACATGTGCTGGAAAACAAGATTCAAATACATAGGTGCTTTCTGACCAGCATGACATGATGGGCTGAAAGGCCTGTTGATGTGTTGTAAAACTCTATGACTTTGTTACTCTCCAAGAACAAACCTATCAAGCAATGCCATGAAGCCTTGAAGGATCTTCAAAATGGCCAACCGGAGAGAGGAGTAAACCATGAGGTTTATCCATTCGGTATGTGGATAACCATTCTCTCACGATACTTTCCCCATTATCAATCCCTTTGAACCCCCTATTCTAACATTCTTCCCTATTCTGTCTTTGAAAATGACAGGGATGATTGAGAATCGTTTTTAATAGATAATACATCTCCCAAAGAAGGTAGGACAAGAGGCAAGAGGAAGTATATTAGTCCTGTTATCTTAGTCTCTGGTAGTTTACCCGTAAACTTCAAAATGTGTCTGAATTGCTGCCCAAATGCATAACCCAGTGTCAGAGGATAAAAGTCCCTATTGTCTGCTATTCAGTCTAATAAAGGCAAACTTCTGCCCCAGAAAGAGCAAAGGCAAAATGAACTATAATGATCTTCTGTCTGTGATGTGATTGCTGCCATTAATTAATATCCAGCTGTGCGAGTTGAGTTCTTGACTGGTTCTGCACATGCTGTTACCGTCTGCTTTGATTTACAAGAAGTCTTTGTAGGTCTGCCAAAGGAATGTAAGAACTTGAAGCAGACCATTAAGATCACTGTACGTACTTTGTTGTTTTGTTAATCCTTGTGTCTCTTCAATTAATTCTGATTTGCTCCCCCTTCTTTCCCAAGCAAAGCCACTCATGTCAATTGGTCCAGCACTAGCTGGGCTAGTGCCTTTCACGTTCCCACAGTCCAATTTTGAGTGATTTGGTTTTCTGGGCTCGCTCCAGTATAAGTTCCACTTCCACCATATGTTTTTTCATAGGATGTGGTCATTGCTAACAAGACCTTTATTTATTGCCCAAACTTGATTGCCCTGAGAAGGCAGTGTTGAGCTTTCTCCAAACTGCTGGCTGTTTTACAAACAAATAGCTCAGCAGAGCTTGGCTGAGGAGGATAAAGAGTGAATCACACGCACGTTAAATCCACGTAAAAGACTTGTGATGGCCGCAGTGTATTTTAACCGTACAGAATTTCCTAGATGGACAATGCCTGGAGAAGAATGTTCGTTTGTGAGTGCTTGCCAGCAACTATTTTAATTTGATATATCTGCAAATGTTCCAGGTAAATTCAAGCTGCTAATTCTGATCCAATGCAGCTCAAAGCACTCCTGTGCTGTGATATTTCTCTTGTAAATCTAATACTAATCCCAAGGACAAAATGTTCTCAATAATTGGGTTCTTTGTGTTGAGCTCAGAAAATACAGACCGTGCTTTGCCAAGTTCCACCTAGAAGGAGCAGCAGCAGTTCACAAAAACAATCACAGTTATGTCCCCTCTTTTTTTTTAATTTGAATTCCTGATCGAATGATGTGGTTTAAGATTTGCAAACCAATCATTTTAAGCTCCTAAAATCCTGATCTGATGCAAAAACTATTGGCCAACTTGATTCTTCATTTGCGTACAGTACCATGGCATCTTGACTTACTGTAATTGTGCAGGGCCTTCACCTGGAATATTGTTTGCAGTTTTGGTCTCCTGCCTGGAGAAGAATGTTCTGGCTATGGAGACAACAAAGATTTACTAGACTGATTTGTGGGATAGCAGCACTGACCTATTCACTGGAGTTTAAAAACGTGATAGAATTCATAAATCCTATAACATTCTCACAGGACTAGATAGGGTGAATATAGGAAGGATGTTCCCAATGACCAGGGAGTCCAGAACCAGGGTCACAATCTGAGGATATTGGTTAGGTCCTTTAGGACTGGAAGGAGAAACTATTTTGTCCAGAGACTGATGAGCCTGTGGAATTCTCTGCCACAGGAAGTAGTTGAGGCTAAAACTGAATGTCTTCAAGAAGAAGCTAGATATGGTTGTTCGGGCGAAAGCAATCAAAGGGTATGGGGAGAAAGAGGGAACAGGATACTGAGTTGGATGATCAACCGTGATCATATTGAATGGTAACGCAGATTAGAAAAGCTGAATGGCCCTTTCCTGCACCTATTCTGTACATCTTTATGTATTTGCTGTGCACTATAAATGAGAGCGACTCTAGAAAGTGAGTGCTTATTCTGCGTTTGTTTTTTTTAAAAAAATGCTTTCTTTATCATTTGATATCCAAAACTTGAATAATTGTTCTGCAGACCATAGCACTCAATGCAAAAATATGACAATTTAAAATAAAATTAAATGATGATTTCAAATTTGAATGGAGGTTTATTGGAGTCAGGGCCTAAGTTATTAAAGTTTTTTCTTGCTGGCATGATTGCCTTTTAAGAAAAATAACACTTGTAGGTTCAAGTGCCACTATACTCCAGAGAGATTGGCACTAAATTCTCCAAGCCAGCAGTCCTGTCTAGTGCAGCACTGCGGGAGGGCTGCTCAGTCGGCGGGCCAGCACTGCGGGAGGGTTGCGCAGTCGGCGGGCCAGCACTGCGGGAGGGCTGCGCTGTCAGCGGGCCAGCACTGCGGGAGGGCTGCGCAGTCGGTGGGTCAGCACTGCGGGAGGGCTGCGCAGTCGGCGGGTCAGCACTGCGGGAGGGCTGCGCAGTCGGCGGTGCCAGCACTGCGGGAGGGCTGCGCAGTCGGCGGTGCCAGCACTGCGGGAGGGCTGCGCAGTCGGCAGTGCCAGCTTTCAGAAAAGATTTTAGTGGCATCCTGTCTGCTTTCTAAGGTGTATGTAAATTATCCTGTGGAACTATCTTAGAAAAGAGTAGTGTTTTTTTTTTCTCTCTCCCCAGGTGCCCTGAACAATATTTATCCCTCAATCACCATCCCAAAAAGAGACCCTCTATATTATCATATTGCAGTTTGTGGAAGCTTGCTGAGCACAGATTGGCTGCTCTGTTTCAACGGTGACTGCATTTCCGAGTACTTATTGGCCGTGTGAAGCCCTTTGGGATGTCCAGATATTCTTACGTACTATATTAATGTAATTTTTCTAAGATGCCAACAAGTCTGCTGTTAAATTAGTTTGAACTTTGACTTTTAACACATGAGCTTTTTTGTCCTTTCATTTGATTTATGAATACATTAATCAGTATTCAGCGATCAGTTGCAATCATGTATAACAACATCCACCTCTGAACAATTTTCCAGAGATCGTTTGTCAG
This sequence comes from Chiloscyllium plagiosum, assembly GCF_004010195.1. Taxonomy (NCBI): domain Eukaryota; kingdom Metazoa; phylum Chordata; class Chondrichthyes; order Orectolobiformes; family Hemiscylliidae; genus Chiloscyllium; species Chiloscyllium plagiosum. The sequence goes on along the minus strand of NC_057714.1, from coordinate 110,165,787 downwards.
CTAGTGACATGCTACAAGTTCGAAAAGTGATGGAGCATGTTTACGAGAAGATCATCAACCTAGACAATGAATCACAAACAACTAGCTCCTCAAACAATGAGAAACCTGGGGAGCAGGACAAAGAAGAAGACATTGCTGTGCTGGCAGAGGAGAAGATTGAGTTACTTTGTCAGGATCAGGTAAGCCTGTTCCCTTATTTGTCTCTGTTAACCTCAGAAGGTCTAGTAGTTGTGGACTTACTAATCTGTTGTAGCATTTCTGCTTCAAGAGTTTCTAGGCTCAAGAGTCACTTTAGATAATTGAACACATAATGTTGACAGATACTTGAAGGCAATGTTGAGGGAGTGCTGCATTTTTATTTTGGAGTGGTGTCTAGTGTTCATTAGCAAGAGGTTAAATCAAGGTCCCCAGGTGGTTTTAAAAGATACTATGGCACTCTTCTAAGAAAACATTCAGAGTTACAGAACATAAAACAGTGTAGCACAGCAAGATGTTGTGCTGAACATGACATCAAATCAAACCAATCCCTTCTGGCGGCCCTTCACCACATTGCATAATCATATGCTTATCTAAAGGTCCCTTAAATGTCCCAATTTATCTGCCTCCACCACCACCCTGGCAGCGTGTTCCAGACTCCTACCACTCTGTTTAAAAAAAAAATAAGCTGCTCCTCATGTCTCCTTTGAACTTTCCCTTTTCACCTTAAATGCATGCCTCCTAGTATTAGACATTTTCAACTCTGGGAGGAAAGATTCTGACCGCCAACCCTATCTATGCATCTTGTAATTTTATAGACTTCTCTCTCTGCTGCTCTAGAGAAAACAATCCAAGTTTTTCTAGCCTTTCATATTGTTCATGCCCTGTCATGCAAGCAGCATCCTGGTAAACCTTTTCTGCATCCTCTCCAAAGCCTCCACATCCTTCTAATAAAACCCCCATAGATATTGACACACTCGCCTGGGCCACCTGTAGATATCAACACACTCCCCGAGATCCTGCCTGTAAATACCAAAACACTCGCCAGGACCCCCTGTAAATCCCAACACGCTCCCTGGGACCACCTGTAAAAACTGAAACAACATGGGACACCCCATAAATGCTGACACACTCCGCGGGATGCCTCCGTAAATACCCACACACACCCCGAGACACCCTTGTAATTACTGACACACTTCCCTGGGAACTAGTATAAATACCAATACTCACCCCGTGAGCCCCCTATGGTGACCAGAATTTAATGCAATAGCAGTTCCAGTACCATGGCCGGGATAAATCCTCAAGCCAACCACTCCATCAAAGTGAGTGCTGTATTGTCAAAGGTGCTGAGCTGTGATTCAGGAATTCCATTTGCTTGCTTTTGTGGATCAAATGGAAATGAAAGACTTCGGACCAAATCTTGGCAGAATATTAGCCACTTTTCTATCACCAAAAAAGACAGATCAACCTGTTAATGAGATGTGGCATAGAATGTTCACCATGTTACCTCGTAAGTCTTTACCTGTCAAAATTATTTTATCATATAAAGTCCATGAAGATGTTTCTTGACAAAACTGTTGCCTAAAAACCCATACAATTGTTTGCTCAGAAGAGGTTGCGCGCAAACAGCCAGCTGAAGATGGTTCCACATTGATCATCCTACCCTGTTATGTAGTTTAATTTGTTTGGTAATTCTCATCACGTTAACATCCTCAAATGTTTTGATTCTCGTACTATTTAAATTTAACCCCCTCCCAGGTGCTGGATCCAAACATGGACCTGCGGACAGTCAAACATTTCATCTGGAAGAGTGGAGGAGACCTGACACTTCACTATCGGCAGAAGTCGACGTGATGTTTAATCGGAAATGGCAGAGTGTTTTGACTCAGAGGCCAATAGTCTCATTGCGAACTTTCTTGTCGGCGCCTAATCTCATTTACCTGTAAAGGGTTAGAAAAGCGGAGTGCTCCACGCACTGCTCTGCGTTAGACCCAGCTCACTGACCGATTTTAGTCCAGTATGGATAAAAGCGTCAAATTCTATGGAAAGATCTACTGCTACACAATATAGGAAGATTGCAGAATGTAAATTGAATTTAATCCCAGTGCACTGTCTTGATTTGAATGGGCAGGTTGGAGATTACTGTAGCTTTTATAGTATGGTGGGGAAGACACTGCCCAGTGTACAAAGCATAGATAAATGATCCAGATAATGGACGTAACTGATTCATCAGTAGGTGTCCTTTATTTGCTTCTAACACATTGCCTACCCAGCACCATTTCCTGCATGGGCACCACACTAGCTATTGCTGTCACCTTACTATGTGATGTTATCCATCACTGCAAATTCTTCTTTCCATACATTCCAGATGTTTTCTTGTTAGATGTCGTTTTAATGCCACTAATTTTGTTGGCTCATTTGGGAAGTGAGGTGTGCACGTGGAATTACAAGGCAGTGTGCAAAGACCAGATTCATTGCTGCTGTTGAACTTAGTGTCACCAGTCGTTAAATGTGCTTGTTACTTGTGAACTATGCCCCAGATTGACTGTTCCTGCACCTTGTAATCTGTTATTTTGTTAAATTCAGCTAGTGGTGCTACATTTGTCAAAAGTTAATCTTTTGATGTGTCAGAGCAGGGGACTTTGTACAACTGCTTTATTTGGGAAAAACTAAAAATAGATAGGACACGAGGGCACAAGTTCCCAGTTAACAGGACAGGTTTATGACAGATGCCAGTATATATTTCTTTGCGTTGGAATGATCACAGCTCAAATTGATTGAAGTCAAGCAATTGCACTTAGTTTTATGATATGATTGATATTATTAGAGGAGAAAGGTCCAGTGGGCTGCAAGTCATCTTGATCCAAGACCAATCTTGAGATGTTTGTTGTAAATAAGATTTTTTTTTTTATTCAACCGACTATTAACAGACAAGATTTTTAAAAGGATTTTTTAAGAAAAAGCTTTGAGACTTTGTAGTTGATTGCAAAACTAACTCCTTTTGGATGGTCCAGTTCCAGAGTTGAAACATGAAGGCTGGAATAAAGTAATATTTAACTCGATGTGGTACTTTCAATCTAATACACTGGATATACACAAAACAGACCGGATAACCTTGTGATGTTTTGTCACAGAACTTCAGTGTATATTTTATGTTGTAAATTATACTTGAGTTCCAGGCCTTTCCAATTTGAGAAATCCAGTTTTAACTGATGTTAAAAGTAATGAACAGTTAATAAGCTCATTCCGCAGAGGTATGTTATTGCTAGTTTTAAGCAATGGTCCATTTGGAGCCAGTGTGATTTTCTTGTAGCCTTCCTCTATCCATTGACCTATGCACACCAACTAATTTCATGCTGAGACCGGAGGTTGTACCAGAATGTGTGTCAAAGAAAAGTTTTTTTTGTGCTGATGTTAGAGGAAGTAAAATCACCACGAATTCAGAAAGGTCAGTTCTGAAGAAGAGTCCCTGGATTCTGGGGCGACACAGTGGCCTAGTGGTTAACATTGCTGCCTCACAATGCCAGGGCCCTGGGTTTGATTACACCCTCAGGCCACTGTGCAAACTCTACAGAGACATTCTCCCTGTGTCTGTAGGGTTTCCTCTGGGTGCGCCGGTTTCCTCCCACTGTCTAAAGGTGTGCAGCTTAAGTGGATTGGTCGTGGGAAATGTAGGGTCACATGGCTAGGGATGGGTCTGGGAGAGATGCACCGTGGGCACGTTGGTGTGGACTCAACGGGCCGAATGGCCTGCTTCCACATTGTGGGGCTTCTATAGATTCTATGCCCCAAAATGTTAACTCTGACTTCTCTTCACAGATTCCGCCAGATCTGAGTTTTTCTCGCACTTTGTAATTTCCGGAATCCACAGTTCTATTGGTTTGTTTTTGACAAGTTTGGAGATATGCAAGCAGCTTGAGGCTTTGACAACTCTGTTTTGAACTGAGGCTTTTTCTGTGGACAACAGTGATTGGCTGCACTACCTCAAACAAACAGCTGGGGAGAAATATTTAACTCTCAACCAACCTCATATTGCTCAACGTTTTATGTGACTGAGTGTAGGACTTTGCAGGAAATATGGGCTACTGTATTTTTACACCTGTCTACGTTTTTACATCTATCTATATCTGTCTTCCTTAGCTATAAAGTGGGGCTTTTTTTCTCAATTTTATTGCCTTCTAACACCCAAAAGTGTTTACAGTTTATTGATGTCCATGAATCAGAATTTTTTTAGGATTCTTGTCCTTATTATAATGCGCTCTACCATTAATGGAAGAAGAACTGTTTATTGGATGTGAAAGTGTCTTTAGTTCCCACATAATTCTGTTTTAAAAAATAGAATTCTTCAAGTTATTTTAAATATTGGAATACTTTTTAATTCATTCCAGGGTACCTGTTGATGTAGGAAGAACACCCTCACCACAATCTGCAGCATTATGGTCCAGCATATCCCCCACTCCACCATTAACATCGAGCCAAGGGATCAGCCCTGGTTCAATGAAGAATGCAGGAGGCCACACCAAGCACAGCATTAGGGATACCTAGTACTGAGGTGAAAGTGAGGTCTGCAGATGCTGGAGATCAGAGCTGGAAATGTGTTGCTGGAAAAGCGCAGCAGGTCAGGCAGCATCCAGGGAACAGGAGAATCGACGTTTCGGGCATAAGCCCTTCTTCAGGAGGGCTTCTGAAGAAGGGCTTATGCCCGAAACGTCGATTCTCCTGTTCCCTGGATGCTGCCTGACCTGCTGCGCTTTTCCAGCAACACATTTCCAGCTCTAGTACTGAGGTGTCAATCTGGTGAAGCTGCAAAGTAGGACTACTTGTGTGCCAAACAGTATGAGCAGCAAGGAGTGGTCATGGTTGAGTGATCCCACAACCAATAGATCAGATCTAAACTCTGCAGTCCTGCCACATCCAGATGTGAATGGTAGTGGACAAATAAACAACTCATTAACGGTAGAGGAGGCTACACAAATATCCAAACCTCAATGATGTGGAAGCTCAGCACACCAGTGCAAAAAGCAGGGCTGAAGTATTTCAACAGACTTCAGCCAGACATGGATGACCCGTCTCATCTCCTCCAGAGGTTTTCCATGTTCAGCCAATTTGATTCACTCCATATGATGCCAAGAAACAGTTGAAGGTACTGGGTACCTCTAAGGCTCAGAGTACTGCCAATATTTCAGCATTAATACTGAAGACTCGTCCAGAACTTGCTGCTCCCCTAGCCAAGCTGGACCAGTACAGCTACAACTCTGGCATCTATTTCTCAGGTATGTCCTGCACACAAAATGAGAACAAATTCAACAAAAAGCCAGTTACCGTCCCATCAGTCTACTCTCGATCATCAGTAAAGTGATGGAAGGTGTCATCAATAGTGCTATCAAGCAGCACCTGCTCAGCAATAACCTACTCCATGATTCCCAGACTGGGTTCCACCAGGACCACTCGGCTCCAGACAGCATTACAGCCTTGGTTCAAACATGGACAAAAAGAGCTGATTTCAGAGGTGGGGTGAGAGTGATGGCACTCGACATCAAGGCTGCATTTGATCAAGTGCAGCATCAAGGAGGCAACCTGGAACCAATGAAAATCAGGGGCAAAACTTCGATAACTACTGTTGGAGCCATGCCTAGTACTAAGGAAAATGGTCATGGTTATTGGAGATCAGTCACCTCAGCTCCAGGGATATGTCTGCAGGGGTTCCTCAATAGTTTTCTAATTGACCTGTTGAGAGACATTGCAACACACTTCTAGAGCAAGTGGGGCTTGAGCACAGGCTTCTTTACTCCCAGATATGGATACTACCACTGCACCAGCGGAGTCTGTGTGCTAGGTTCTGCCACTGTGCTGTTATGTATGGAGGGATCAGGGAGTGGTGGATGCAGGTACAGTTTCAACGTTTAAAAGACCTTTGGATGAATTCAAGAATAGGAAAGGTTTAGAGGAATATGGGCCATGCGTAGGCAGGTGGGACTAGTTTAGTTTGGAAACGTGGTCAGTGTGGACTAGTTGGACCAAAGGGTCTGTTTCCATTCTGTATGACTGTATATGATGGAGAAGGATTATCATGTTCCAAAAGGGGATAGTGTGATTGAGAGAGAACCAAACTAGCCTGTACTGGCATTTATGCTTCCCCCTTATGCACCTTCGTACCCAACTTCCCAAAGTTTCCCAAATCCCTCTTGCTTGTCCAGCTTATCCTTAAATCCATCCATTGGCTTCACCCACTACACTCCTGAGCATTGATATTTCTTTGATATCCTTATAGGATTTTTTGGTGGATGCCTTGTATTGATTGTTTCTAGTTTTACTGTCTCCCAAAAGAGGAAACTATTCCCTCTGACATCTCTATCAAAGTCTTTCATTATTTTAAAGGTGTCTGGGTCACCCTTCCAACATTTTCTGAGAGAAAATACCACAAGCCTTTCTACCCTTTCCTGATATACATACCATATATTTCTAATATCATCCTTATAAATCCCAGCACCCTCTCAATGACCTGTTATATCTATTTTATAATATGGCAAGTAGAACTTCCATTCAGTAGACTTAAGGGTGAACTTTAATGATGGTCAATGCAGTTTTTACAATAACTTCACTACTTTTCACTTCAGCATTTAGAGTTAATGATGTTCCCTTCAATAAAAGCAAAATATGGCAGATGCTGGAAATCTGAAACAAACATTGAGGTTGCTGAAGAAACTGCCAGGTCTGGTAGTATCTGTGGAGAAAGAAGCAATATTTCAAGTCCAACGTGCCACCTCTTCAGAACCTAGATGTTCCCTAATAACTACTTTCCTCATGTATAGTGGCGATCATAAGTTTGGAAGTTCTTCTGAAGAATGGTTTAGATTTTCAAAGAAGCATTTAGATGGTTTAGACAGAAATTCAGATTCAGCAGCAATCTCACATTCTTCAATGAAGAGCAACAGACAACTTTTATTTTAAAAAAAAACCTGTGTTAGCAGGACAGGAAAGTACCCCTGACCGTTAAAGGGTGGCAATTCTCACCTGTGTTTTTGTGTTAAAGTTGTATGCACTTCCTGGATTTTCATATTTATAGTAGAGCAACAGCACGAGTCCTAAGATTTTGGATTGTCACAAACACAGTTCCTAAAGTGTATCAGTCCAGCAAGAAGTGAGGATGACACAATCAACAGAGGAGTATAGACCAGGTTTAAACAAGTGGTCAGAAACTTGGCAAATGGAATATAGGAAAATGTGAAGTTATGCACTTGGGCAGGAAGAGTAGGAGAGCTGACTATTATTTAAATGAAGGACGACTGCAGAAGGCTACAGCACTTAGGAGGCCCTTGTACATGAATTGCAAAAGCTAGTGTAAAGTTCAGAAGATAATAAGGAAGACAACTGGAATGTTCATTTCATGATCTCGTTGAATGGCAGAGGAGATTCCATGGACTGAACGGCTTACGTCTGTTCCTGTATCTTAAACCTGGCATTCTTTGTCACAGAAGGCACCAGAATGGTAGTTTTGTGAAATGCAACTTGTACCCGCTGTGATACTGGGTATTTTACAGGAGTGGACTTTGAGGCAAAGTACAGCAGGTTTTAAGCATCTGTATCTGATGAATGAGTGTTTGCTGACGAGTTTATTGGATGAAAAAGTGTTTAATTTTGAGGGTGCCAAAAAAGATCATCAGATCTACTGTGATTTTCCCAAGTTGTTAATTTTACATCTTTGTTAATTATATATTTTGTTTTACGAACTTCACATGGATGCGACCAATTGGCATTATTTCGAATCTGGGCCATTTGAAGTTACGCACTCTCTTCAAACTAACCCCGTTTCACAGCAGGCAGGCTAGTGAGGAGGATGTGCAGGCTTTTTTATGTTGATCAATGAGGTTGATCTTTGGGGTGGGGCAGGGAGGCACAGTTTATTTTGAATCTTATTTTTAATTAATAGTTGTAGCAGCCTAGTACAGTGTATTGCAAATTTGACAGTGATGGAGGAAACGTAAGGCTTGGCGAACCTTGGTTCATTTGTTCAACATCCAGTAATAAGCAATCCCCATGCTGTCAGCTATTATTTCAAACTCCTACTCCAGAACTGAGAGTTTTGTTATTGAAGGTTCCAAATTATTGTCAAGAGATCAATGAAAAACATTCAAATGCCATGAAACCAAAAATATACTCAAAACCCAGAAAAATTAGCAATTAAATCAGTCTACATTTGAAAAGGAAAAGCTAATTATGGCTTAGTATGGTGAGCTTTTAACAGAAATGGCATTTACAGAATGGGATTCCCATCTCAAAATGTACAACTTCTTAATACCCCTTTTCAGATACTGATGGGTCATAATGAATATTCTGCATTTATTCTAAATAACAAACTGAAGTTATTCGAACACCTGATGAAATAACAACATGCTGGAAATATGCATCCAATCTCCGTATCTAACAGGTTTTAATCAAATCATAACCTAAAACATTTACCTGGGGAATCTTTCCTCCAATGGAGTCAGGCCATTAATGGGTCAATAAACCATCCCTTACTAACTGCTGTGTATTATTTTTTCTGTAAAACTAGTATTATCGAAGGGTTTGGTTAAACTTGCACTGTTGGCCATGGTTGTCGCCTTTACTGCCAATGCCTGTTTGCAAAATACCCTCAACACGGGATATAAATATTAGTTAATAAAAATGCTGGTTTAATATGGGTTTTGCATATCCTGCACTGGAGGCTAAATACAAATGGGATCAGCCAGAATTGGTTTCTCAAGGTCTGTTTGCTTCACTGCTTCCTGTATTTCATCCATGCTGCAATGTTGTGTTGTATGATAGCCATGATGTGGAGGATCCAGTGTTGGACTGGGGTGGACAAAGTTAAAAAAGCACACAACACCAGGTTATAGTATAACAGATTTATTTGGAAGTACAGCTTTAATGGTGTGTGGTGAAAACTTTTTACAGACTACTTCTGTGACACACTCTGACTTACTCAAGTTACACCTTCCCTCCAGCCTTGCATTGCATTGTGAGCCTGTTAACCCAGCTCATTAAAGCAGACTGATCCATGGCGTATTTAATTGGAAATCTGTCAAGATGGTGCAACACCTAAGGAGTGACAAATGTGCTGAGTTTCCATGTGTTATAAATATATAGCTTTGTTTAAAAGATTTTTATATTTCTGGATTTCTAAGGCATTTATCCTTCAGGCTTTTTTTTTTGTATGGTGGAGTGGAAGGGAAGTTGAACTGATGAATTTTGAAAGGTGCTTCCAAATGCTTGCTGCGATGTAAACTTATAAGAGAAATTGTATAACAGGAAGCAAATCAGTTGGAGTTGAGGATCTGCTTTCTTTTCAGGTGTGGTGAGATAGAATCACAAACAGCAGTCTGACCTGTCTGGCTGCATTTTTGGATTATTTATAGATTCAGAATCCAACTCGAAGGGAAGAGTTTTCACCTTACAAAATTATCCTACAGATGTAGCATACAGCTTTTATGTTAATATTGGGATTTAGAGATTCCCTTTATATTAACAATACAAATAATCCTAATATAGTTTCAACAAATGAAAATCTAATTATTAAATGCCAGTCTTGTGCTGTGACTCCATGTAAATGTAGCGCACATGTGCCTCCAGGAAGGATGTCAATCCACTTCAGAGCATATGAACTGAGCTGATACTTTTGCACTACACCAAGCAAGTATTGCTTAACAGCAATCCTATACAAGGTGTTAAACCAAAACTTTCAAAGATTCTGTGATCAGTCAAAGAAAAGCAAGATGTCCTTTGTCCTGCCTAACAGATTGGCTGTCCATTTCTCGTCTTGCTGCTGAGCTTGGCTTTGGGTTTTTTTTTTGAACACTACAATCGGGAAAAATAACTCGCTTGATGTAGGTAAAAGTTTTGAACTGTAAAGTAAGAGCAGCAGAATTTCATTTCCCAATCATCCCTTATAGTTAGCTGCTAGAAAAGTCTGTTTTAGTTTTGTTTACTTCACAGTTTTGGTTTTCAGTTTCTTAACCTTTTATTATTACGGTTGGGTTTATTTACTGGCTTTACCAGCACCTACAAAATAGGAGTCTATTAAAGACCAGTCTGTATGAAGAGGCTAAAAGCTAATTATGAAATACATGCTTTGAAGTAAAAGAGCATTTTTTCAATTTGACATATTTTTCAACCTCACATTTTGTAATTTTTTTTATTCGTTCATCCAAAGTGGATGTTACTTGCTGAGCCAATATTAATTGCCCATCCTGAGTTCCCCTTGAGAAAGTGGTGGTGAACTACCACTTTGAACTGGTGCAGTCTATTTGCTGTCGGAAGAAGGTCCAGGATTTTGAAACAGTGATAGTGAAGGAACAGTAATATGTTTCCAAGTCAAGTGCCTTGGAGGGGGACTTGGTGGTGATCGGATGTATCTGCTGCTCTTTTGAGTTGGTAATGGTCATGGGTTTGGAAAGTATTTTCAAAGAAGCCTTTGAGAAATTATGCAGTGCATCTGGTAGATGGTACACACTGCTGCTGCTGCTACTGAACATCGATGGTGGAGGGAATGAAGAGTTGTTGGTAACATGAAGAAGGAGATGTTTGGTGTCTTGAAAAATATTAAAGTCGATAAGTCTCCAGGGCCTGATTGGATCATCCCAAGCTACTGAGGGAGGCAAGGGAGATTTTGGGAGGTCTTGTCAGAGATTCTTGTATCCTCTTTAGCCACCGATGAAGTCCCAGATTGTAGAATAGCCAATGTTCCTGCCTTTAAGAAGGGGGACCGGGATAATCCAGGAAATTATAGGCTAGTGGTGAGGACATTAGCGACTTTTGAGAAGATTTGTAGCTCAGGTTAAGGTTCTGGATGTAGGTTTACTCACTGAGCTGGAAGGTTTAGTTTCAGACGTTTCATCACCATACTAGGTAACCTCTTCAGTGCACCTCCAAATTAAGCCTCCAGCCAAAGTTGGTGTATTGTGTAGTTCTGGTCACCGTACTAAAGGAAGGATGTGGAGGCTTGGAGAAGGTACAGATGTAGTTTACCAGGACTTTGCCTGGATTGGAGTGTATTAGTGGTAAGGAGAGGTTGGACAAACATAGATTGTTTTCACTAGAGTGTTTGAGGCTGAGGGGTGATCTGATAGAAATACATAAAATTAGGAGAGGTATCAACAGGGTGGAAATGTCAAATACTAGGGGTCATTGGGTTCAAGGTGAAGGGAAAAGGTTAAAGGAGATGTGCAAAGTGACTTGTTTTTAAAGAGGGTGGTAGGTGTCTGAAATGTGTTGCCAAGGGAGGTGTTAGAAGTACGGTGGCACAGTGTTAGAAGTATGGGTGGCACAGTGGTTAGCACTGCTGCCTCACAGCGCCTGAGACCCGGGTTCATTTCCCGCCTCAGGCGACTGACTGACTGTGTGGAGTTTGCACATTCTCCCCGTGTCTGCGTGGGTTTCCTCCCACAATCCAAAGATGTGCAGGTCAGGTGAATTGGCCATGCTAAATTGCCCGTAGTGTTAGGTAATGGATAAATGTAGGGGTATGGGTGGGTTGCGCTTCGGCGGGTCGGTGTGGACTTGTTGGGCCGAAGGGCCTGTTTCCACACTGTAATGTAATCTAGTCATCTAATCTAATCTAAGTAGACATGAAAGCAATGTTTAAGAGACATTTAGAAAACATATGATACAGACCATGTGCAGGCAGATGGGGTTAGTTTAGAATAGCATCGTGATCGGCATAGATGTGGGCTGAAGAGCCCTCTTCCTATGCTGTACTATTCTGTGTTCCGTGGATGGTGGTATATCCATAAACAATCAGTATGCTGTTTTGTCCTGGATGATGACTGAAAATGTGTTGCTGCAAAAGCGCAGCAGGTCAGGCAGCATCCAAGGAACAGGAGAATCGGCGTTTCAGGCATAAGCCCTTCTTCAGGAATGAGGAGGGTGTGTCCAGCAGGCTAAGATAAAAGGTAGGGGGAGGGACTTGGGGGAGGGGCGTTGGAAATGTGATAGGTGGAGGGAGGTC
>NC_057714.1:110117046-110153502 GCF_004010195.1 Chiloscyllium plagiosum | reverse complement strand
CGCCCCCACCCCACTCCGGCCTATCACCCTCCCCTTGACCTCGCTCCACCTATCGCATTTCCAACGCCCCTCCCCCAAGTCCCTCCTCCCTACCTTTTATCTTAGCCTGCTGGACACACTCTCCTCATTCCTGAAGAAGGGCTTATGCCCGAAACGTCGATTCTCCTGTTCCTTGGATGCTGCCTGACCTGCGCTTTTCCAGCAACACATTTTCAGCTCTGATCTCCAGAATCTGCAGTCCTCACTTTCTCCTCGAAGATTTTGTCCTGGATGATGTCAAGTTGCTTGATAGTTGTTGGAGCTGCACCAATCCAGGCAAATTGGGAGTATTCAATCAAAATCCTGACTTGTGCTTTGCAAATACAGGACAGACTTTGAAGAGTCAGGAAGTGAGTTACCCACTTTTGAATTCTCAGTATCTAACCTGCTGTTGCAGCTGCAGCATTTACTTTGCTGGTCCAGTCCAGTTTCTGATCGATGGTAGCCTCCAGAATATTGGTGATGGAAACCAACAATGGTGATGTCTAGGAGTAATGTTTAGATTCATTCTTGTTGAAGATAGTCAATATCCATCACTCCATCACTCATTAGTCCAAGCCTGAACATGGTTTAGCTCTTGTTGCATTTGGATGCAGGCACTTCAGAATATGATTAGATTAGATTCCCTACAGTGTGGAACAGGCCCTTCGGCCCAACAAGTCCACACTGACCCTCCGAAGAGTAACCCACCCAGACTCATTTCCTACGGGCAACTTAGCATGGCCGATCCACCCTGACCTGCACATCTTTGGACTGTGGGAGAAAACCGGAGCACCAGGAGGGAACCCACTCAGACACTGGGAGAATGTGCAGACTCCACACAGTCGCCCAAGGCTAGGATCGAACCTGGGACCCTGGTGCTGTGAGGCAGCAGTGCTAACCACTGAGCCACCGTGCTGCCCCATGAAGAGTTATAAATGATGCTGAGCATTGCATCATAGCCACTCCTAGTAACTCTCTTCCACCACCATGCTCTGGAGTATAGAGTCTTGAACTGTCTCACTCAGCCTCCTTGAGTATTCTAGTTCTAGGTCATACATTCCAGAAACTGTTGATTCTCTTTCTGATGCTGTGAGGTATGCTCAACAGATTCTTCATTCCTGGAGCTGCATGTTGTAACATTTGGTAGAAATCTGCAGGTATTAAATGTTGAACAGTCATGGACAGTAGAAATAATTACACCGCATTCCATCTGCTTACTACCTATAGTTTCCAACTGGGCACATAGATGACCAAGAAAACTTTCTCAAACCAACCATTATCTGAGAAATTTTAATGTTGCAAGAAATTGTTTCCCAGTTTTTTTTAATAAGGTACACAGCAGTGTATCTTTACATTGGGTTGGGAAGATGTTCTTGTGCAGCACACCCAATCAAATCAAATATTTACCTTCTGTGCTGTAAATACCTACGCAATAGAATTGATTACATGTAATTTCAGGATGACTCATTTGCTACAATTGGACAGATTTTCCGATGGCTAGATCAGTGTTTCCATAGCTTAAGTGGAAGCTATGGGTGGGGACTTTGTGCAATCCTTATTGTTGATGACCCCAAAGTAATTTCCTGCAAATTGAAGATTCCACTACGTAATACCCCTACATCTGAACTCTTCTGAAAGTAGTCATTTAAAACAGAGAATTCAGAGGATTCCACCATTCTTAATAGTTACTCAGAAAAAAATAAACTGTTTGAAACTTTGTCCAATTTCTGATTAACTATTCGACTGATTCTCAGTATACTTACCCACCCCTGCCCCAAACTACTTAACTCTCAGCCCCCAACCTGATACACACCCACCCTCCCTGACCCACAAAAATTCCTTCATGCCCCGGAACCATATCTCCCATCCAACCTGAACCTATCCTGAACACTCCAGGATAGTTCATTTACCTGACCACCCTGGCATCCTAACCCCCTCACTTGCCTTAAGCACTATTAGCTGTCCAAGTGACAGTCTGTGATTGTGGACCTTTATGTTTCGGAATATAGCAGCTGACTGCCGTAAAAAGGGGGACTGTGGTTTGCCTTTCCCAATGGGTACTGCACTACTAGAGCCCTGTCAGAATGGAAATACAGAGGTGCATTTCAGAAGGAGCCTTGATCAGAATCTCCTATCAGAAACCTGGAGCTCATTCATGGCACTAACAAAGGATTTAACTCGAGAGTCAGCGGCCTCCATTTTCAGCAGCATCGGGAGGGGTGAGAGCAAGGAACTGAGTGGGAGTGATCGAATTTAGCTCTAGGAAGGTGAGTGAACTGATATATTTGGACAGTGGCTGAACCAGAGACACTACATGTATAGTGTCTTCCCCTCCTTCCCTCCCTTTAACCAAAAAGAAAAGACTGGTGTGGTGATAAAGTAAGGATTTTGTATTTATTTTTTATCATGCCATTGGTTAAAAAAAATTTTCATTTCTCTATTATTTGATATTATAAGTTGACTAAGTTAAGTTTAACAATGGCAGGAGATCTCAGACCCGTGTTATGCTCCTCTTGCTCAATATGGGAGCTCAGGGGCACGGCTGATGTCCCTAGCTCCTTCACATGCTGGAAGTGTGTCCAGCTGCAGCTCTTATTAGACTGCATGCCTGACTGGAGCTGCGGATGGACTCACTTTGGAGCATCCGCAATGCTGAGGGGGTCGTGGATAGCATGTTTAGTGAATTGGTCACACTGCAGATTAGGATTGCTGAGGGAGAAAGGAAATGGGTGACCAAAAGGCATAGAAAGAGCAGGAAGGCAGTGCAGGTGGTCCCTGCAGTAATCTCCCTGCAAAACAACAGGTAAACCATTTTGGATACTGATGGGGGAGATGGCTCACCAGGGGAAGGCAGCAGTAGCCAAGTTCATGGCACCGTGGCTGTACAGAAGGGAAAAAGAGTGAAAGGGCTATAATCACAGGGGATTCAATTGTAAGGGGAGCAGATAAGACTTTTGAACGGCATGTTGCCTCCAAGGTGCACGGGTCAATGATGTCTCTGATCGGCTGCAGAACATTCTGAAAGGGGGAGGGTGAACAGCCAGCTGTCATGGTGCATGGAGGCACCAATAACAATTTAAAAAACAGGATGAGGTCCTACAAGAACAATTTAGGGAGTTAGGAATCAAGTTTTAAAAAGTAGGACCTCAGAGGTAGTAATCTCAGGATTGCTACCAATGCCACATGCTAGTCAGAGTACATGCTAGTCAGAGTAGAAACAAAAGAATAGGCAGGATGAATGAGTAGCATGAGATGGTGCAGGACGGAGGGTTTCAGATTTTTGGGGCATTGGGACCAGTTCAGGGGGAGGTGGGGCTATTACAAATTGGGCAGTCTACACCTGGGCTGTACTGGAACCAATGTCCTTGGGGGTGCTTTTGCTAACACTGTTGGGGAGGCTTTAAACTAATATGGCGGGGGATGGGGACCAAATGAAGTTAGTGGACAGGAAAGAAGGAGTAACTAAAGCCTGTAAGGAACTAGATAATGAAGTCAGTGTGACTAAGGGGAAGAGCAGGCAGGGACAGATAATGAACACAAAGGGACTGGTGGTTTAAGGCACATTTTAATACGATGAACTTGGGGCCGGTGAACTTAGAGCTTGGATTAGTACCTGGACATTATTGCTATTACTGAGACTTGGTTGAGGGAAGGGAGTGATTGGCAATAACTATTCCAGGGTATTGATGCTTCAGGCGGGATACAGAGTGAGGTAAAAGGGGTGGAGGATTGCATTACTGGTCAAAAGAAAATATCACAGCTGTGCTGAAGGAGGGCACTATGGAGGACTTTAGCAGTGAGGCAATATGGGCAGAGCTCAGAAATGGGAAGGGTGTAGTAACAATGTTAGGGCTGTACTACAGGCCTCCCAGCAGCGAGTGTGAGAGAGGTACAGATATGTAAACAGATTATGGAAAGATGGAGGAGCGACAGGGTAGTGGTGAGAGGAGATTTTAAATTTCCCAATATTGACTGAGATTCACATAGTGTTAGAGGTCTGGATAAAGCAGGATTTGTAAGGAGCATCCCAGGAGGGTTTTCTTGAGCTGTATGTAAATAATCCAACTCTGGAAGGGGCCATACTGGACCTGGTGTTTGGGAATGAGCCTGGCCAGGTGGTTGAAGTTTCAGTGGGGGATTATTTTGGGAATAGTGATCACAATTCTGTAAGTTTTAGAATTCTCATGGACAAATATGAGAGTGGTCCTAAAGGAAGAGAGCTAAATTGGGGGAAGGCCAATTATAGCAAAATTCAGCAGGCACTGGGGAATGTAGATTGGGAGCGGCTGTTTGAAGGTAAATCCACATTTGATATGTGGGAGGCTTTTAAAGAGAGGTTGATTAGAATGCAGGACCAGCATGTCCCTGTGAAAATGAAGGATAGAAAGGAACCATGGATGACAGATGAAATTGTGAGACGGTGGCACAGTGGTTAGCACTGCTGCCTCACATCGCCAGAGACCTGGTTTTAATTCCGGGAGTGTGGAGTTTGCATGTTCTTCCCATGCCTGCGTGGGTTTCCTCCGGTGCTCCGGTTTCCTCCCATAGTCCAAAAATGTGCAGGTCAGGTGAATTGGCCATGCTAAATTTCCCATAGTGTTAGGGGCAGGGGTAAATGTAGGGGAATGGGTCTAGGTGGGTTGCACTTCAGTGGGTCGGTGTGGACTTGTTGGGCTGAAGGCCTGTTTCCACATTGTAAGTAATCTAATCTAATCTAAAGAGGAAAAAGGATGCATACATAAGGTCTAGGCGACTGAAGACAAATGAAGTTTTTGGAAGAATATCAGGAACATAGGACCAATCTGAAATGAGGAATTACGAGGGCTAAAGGAGGTCATGAAATATCTTTTGCAAACAAGGTTAAGGAAAATCCCAAAGCCTTTTATTCATATATAAGGAGCAAGAGGGTAATCAGAGAAAAGGATGGCGCAAAGGAAGGAAATTATGCGTGGAGTCAGAGAAAATGATTGAGATTCTTAATGAGTACTTTGCGTCAGTACTCAGAGGAGAGGGACATGACGGATGTTGTGGTCAGGGATAGATGTTTGATTTCTCTAGGTCAAGTCAGCATAAGGAGAAATGATGTGTTGGGTATTCTAAAAGGCATTAAGATGAATGTATCCCCAGGTCTGGATGGGATCTATCACAGGTTACTGAGGGAAGGGAGAGAGGAAATGGCTGGGGCCTTAACAGTTATCTTTGCAGCATGCTTGAACACTGATGAGGTCCCAGAGGACTGGAGAATTGCCAATATTGTCCCCTTGTTTAAGAAGGGTAGCAGGGATGATCCAGGAAATTATAGACCGGTGAGCCTGACATCTGTGGTAAGGGAGCTGCTGGAGAACATATTGCGGGATAGGATCTATTTGCGTTTGGAAGAAAATGGACTTATCAGTGATAGGCAGCATGGTTTTGTGCAGGGAAGGTCATGTATGACCAATGTAATAGAATTTTTGAGGAAGTGACAAAGTTGATTGAGTAGGGAAGGGCTATAGATGTCATATACATGGACTTCAGTAAGGTGTTTGATAAGGTTCCCCATGGTAGGCTGATGAAGAAAGTGAAATTACATGGGGTCCAGGGTGTACTAGCTAGATGGATAGAAAACTGGCTGGGCAGCAGGAGACAGTGTGTAAGGGGCTTTCTCTAAATGGAGAATTGTGAGCAGTGGTGTCCCACAGGGATTCATGTTGGGACCACTGTTGTACAGTAGTATTAGTGAAGGGGTCTGTCAGAGAATGCGGCAGAATATAGATAGATTGGAGAGTTGGATAGAGAAATGGCAGATGGAGTTCAATCCAGGCAAATGCAATATGATGCATTTTGGAAGATCCAATTCAAGAGTGAGCTATACAGCAAATGGAAAAGTCCTGGGGGAAAAATGTATAGAGAGATCTGGGTGTTCAGGTCCCTGAAGGTGGTAACACTAGTCAGTAGAGTGGTCAAGAAGGTAGATGGCATGCTTTCCTTCATCGGACAGGGTATTGAGTACAAGAGTTGGCAAGTCATGTTACAGTTGTATAAGACTTTGGTTTGGCCACAATTGGAATACTGCGTACAGTTCTAGTTGCCACATTGTCAAAAGAATGTGGATGCTTTGGAGAGGGTGCAGAGGAGGTTCACCAGGGTGTTGCCTGGTATAGAGAGGGTGCTAGATATGAAGAGAGGTTAAGTAGATTAGGATTATTTTTATTAGAAAGACAGAGGTTGAGGAGGGACCTGATTGAGGTCTACAAAATCATGAGAGGTGTTGACAGGGTGGTTGGCAAGAAGCTTTTTCCCCAGAGTGGGGGACTCAATTACTAGGGGTCATGAGTTCAAGGTAAGAGGGGAAATGTGTGGAAAGTTCTTTACGCAGAGGGTGGTGGGGGCCTGGAACATGTTGCAGAGACGGGCACGATAGCATCACTTAAGATGTATTTAGACAGATACATGAATGGGCAAGGGAGCAGAGGTATACCGATCCTTAGAAAATAGGCGACCGGTTTAGTTAGAGGATCTGGATCGGCGCAGGCTTGAAGGGCTGAAGGGCTTGTTCCCGCGCTGTAATTTTCTTTGTCTTTCCATTCGAAGAACAAAAGAACAATCTCCGTGAGGGTACAACTCCTCAGCAAATCCAGCCCACTCTGTTGTGCAAATACCAGTTGTTACATTGACATACAGTCATACAGCAGGCAAACAGACCCTTCGGTCCAACCAGTCCAAGCTGAGCTAGTCCCACCTGCCGCCTCTTGGTCCATATCCCTCCCAACCCTTCCTATTCATGTACTTATACGAATGTTTTCTGAATGTTGTAACTGTGTCCACATCCACCACTTCATTCCACACGCGAAACCACACTGTTTTGAGAAAACATTTGCTCATGTCTTCTTAAATCTTTCTCTTCTCGTTAAAAATGTGTCCCCTCGTCTTAAAACCACCAATCGTAAGGAAAGACAATTACCATTCACTCTATCTATATCTCATTATTTTACAAATTTCTATAAGGTCACCTCTTATCTTCCTCTGGCTCCAGTGGAAAAGGTCCCAGCCTATCCAGCATTTCTTTATAACTGAAAACGTTTATTGAATTAGATAGATTACTTACAGTGTGGAAACAGGCCCTTCGCCTCAACCAGTCCACACCGCCCCTCCGAAGAGTAACCCACCCAGACCCATTTCCCTCTGACTAATGGACCTAGCACTATGGGCAATTTAACATGACCAATTCACCTGACCTGCACATCTTTGGACTGTGGGAGGAAACTGGAGCACCCGAAGGAAACCCACGCAGACAGGGGGAGAATGTGCAAACTCCACACAGTCAGTCGCCTAAGGCTGGAATTGAACCTGGGACCCTGGTGCTGTGAGGCAGCAGTGCTAACCAGAGCCACCATGCCGCCCTATACCCAGCACCATCCTAGAAAATCTCTTCTGAACCCCTTCCAGCTTAATAATATCCCTCCTGTAACTTTGTGAACAGTATTCCAGAAGAGCCCTCACTCATGTCCTGTACAACCTCAACATGCTGCCCCAATTCCAATATTACAAGGACTGAGTAATGAAGGCAAACTTGCCATGTGTCTTTTAACTGTCATGTCTGCATGTGATGCAAACTTCAAAGATGTACCTGCACCCTAGGTCCCTCTGTTCTACAACACTACCCAAGGACTATGTGTATTCTACGAAGACTGGCATACTGTAGCATCAATCTCTTGCAATGGTACACTGAAAGTTTAAAAATGTAAAGCAAAAGTTGACCGTATGATCCCTTGGGCTTGTTCAACCAATCAATAAGATTAAAGTTAATTTGCTATTTCAACTCTACCTTCTCACCCTGTCTTCTTAATTCCATGGTGTTCAAAAATCTATTGACCTCAATCCTGGATGGACACATCAATTGTTCAAAGGCCTTTGTATTAGATTAGAGGATTCCAAAGATTCACAACCCTCCTGAGCTTTAAAATAACTCCTGACCACTTCAAAGTAAGAACCATTTAGGAATGCAAGGGTGATGCAAAGAATGATCAGCAATATTTGACCTCTATGTTTGTGCATCCATTACTTAGCAGGAAGTTGTACTGCAACTGGGAACCTGGGCAGAGAGCCCAAAATGGCCAGGCAGATTTACTGCTATAAAGTCAGATGTCACTGACTCTCTATTTGTGGCCATTTCTGTACCAATGAAGAGTAGAGTGGGGAAAGTGATTAGAGCAGCTTTCATGTAGGTCAGTGCTGCCTCTGGTATTAATGTTTGCAGGAGTTCCACCTGATTTCAGTGCAGGTTTTATTGAGTAGAGGTTTGTAACAACGGTATTAAATGTTACAGTAAACTGAGAAAGTGCAGCTATCAGAGCTACCCGGTTCGGGCTTACAGCGGTCAGTGCAGGTTCACTGGTGTTACTGGCAAAGCTCCCAGCCAACCAGCAAGTTCAATGCCTGCTCACTAAGCAAGACAAGCAATCTGCCGTGGAGAAACTGTGATTCCAACCATCTTCCATCCGAGGAAAACATTCTTCCCTTAAATCTGACTGCTCCTTTCTGTATTGTCAGCGTCTGTTAGAAGAACAAAACAAGTGGTAAAGTGAGCAGTGCTTTTTAAAAATATTTTCTCCACTACCAAAGACACACTATTTTCACTGTCCATCTACTTCTGGCTGCTGATCATTGGTTTCTTGTCTTTGTTTCAGAACATAGAGGTACAGCCAATTGATCTGGCAAGTAACCCATGTCCAGGCATTTACTTTAATCTCTAAGGTCCTAGAAAGTATTGCTGAACAGGGAGACCTTGGAGTGCTGGTTCATAGCTCCTTGAAAGTAGAGTCGCAGGTAGATGGGATAGTGAAGGCGGTGTTTGGTATGCTTTCCTTTATTGGTCAGAGTATTGAGTACAGGAGTTGGGAAGGTCATGTTGCGACTGTACAGGACATTGGTTAGGCCACTTTTGGAATATTGTGTGCAATTCTGGTCTCCCTCCTATAAGATGTTGTGAAACTTGAAAGAGTTCAAAAAAGATATAGAAGAATGTTGCCAGGAGGTTTTGAGCTATAGGGGGAGGCTGTGGGGTGACCTTATACTGGTTTATAAAATTGTAAGGGGCATTAATAGGGTAATTATGCAAGGTCTATTCCCTGAGGTGAGGGAGTCCAGAACTAGAGGGCATAGGTTTCGGGTGAGGCAGGAAAGATTTAAAAGGGACCTAAGGGGCAACTTCTTTCACACCGAAGGTGGTGCATGTATGGAATGAGCTGCCAGAAGAAGTCATAGAGATGTATAGCATGGAAACAGACCCTTCGGTCCAACTTGTCCATGCCGATCAGATATCCCAACCCAATCTAGTCCCACCTGCCAGCACCCAGCCAATATCCCTCCAAACCCTTCCTATTTATGCACCCATCCAAATGCCTCTTAAATGTTGCAATTGTACCAGCCGCCACCACTTCCTCTGGCAGCTCATTCCATACCCGTACCACCCTCTGTGTGAAAACGTTGCCCCTTAGTTCTCTCTTATATCTTGAGGCTGGTACAATTACAACATTTAAGGCATCAGGATGGGCTTATGAATAGGAAGGATTTAGAGAGATATGGAGAAAATGAGGACTGCAGATGCTGGAGATCAGAGCCGAAAATGTGTTGCTGGAAAAGCGCAGCAGGTCAGACAGCATCCAAGGAGCAGGAGAATCGACGTTTCGGGCATGAGCCCTTCTTCAGGAATCTGGATTCCTAAAGAAGGGCTCATGCCCAAAACATCGATTCGCATGCTCCTTGGATGCTGCCTGACCTGCTGCGCTTTTCCAGCAACACCTTTTCGGTTTAGAGAGCTATGGGCCAAGTGCTGGTAAATGGGGCGAGATTATTTGGTCAGTGTGGACAAGTTAGACTGAGGGGTCTGTTTCCGTGCTGTACATCTCTGACTCTAAAAGTAGGATAATGGTTAATGTGCGCTCGCTCGCTTTCTCTCCCTCCCCCTTTCTCTCTCTCCCTCTCTCTCTTTCCCTCTCCTCTCTCTCTCTCTCTCTCTCTCCCCCTTCCTCTCTTTTCCAAGCCTGTACACTGTAAGATATAGGAACACAATTGGGCCATTCAGCCCATCAGGTCTGCTTGCCATTAGACTGAGTCCTGAAGAAGGGTTTATGCCCAAAACGTCGATTCTCCTGCTCCTCGGATGCTGCCTGGCCTGCTTGTGTTTTTCCAGCACCACATTTTTCAACTCTGGTCTCCAGCATCTGAAGTCCTCACTTTCTCCTCCTTGCCATTAGATTATGGCTGATATGTTTCTCAACTCCTTTCTCTTGCTTTCTCCCTGTAACCCTTACTAATCAAGAAGATCCCTTTACTGATCAATCAGCATCTGAGACATCAGATTGCTGACTCCAGAATCTGATTTGATTATTAGTACTCGAAGAAGGGAAGGGGCAAAAATTCTCCAAGAAATCCAAAAGGAAAACAATGCGAGAACAACTTAGCAGTCCTAGAAGTCTGTGGATAGAAAAACAGAACAGATGTTTTGTCTGAACAGGGCAGAGTTTAACAAAGTGTAGATTTTGAGCAAGTGGGTGGATTGGTAGGGAAAGGATGGGGAGATCAAATGGAAAGGTCTGTGAGAGGGCAGAGGACAGGAGAGATTCAAGAAGGTTTTGTGGTGCAAGGTCAGAAGAAGTAACAAGTGAAGAAACAAAGGATATGTATTAAGGAAAAACTCAGCAGGTCTGGCAGCATCTGTGGTCAGAAATCAGAGTTAACGTTTTGTGGTCAGTGATCCTTCCTCAGAACTCTCAATTTACAAGGATGTTGCCAAGGTTGGAGGGTTTGAGCTATCCAGGGAGAGGCTGAGTAGGCCGGGGTTGTTTTCCTTAGAGCATTGGAGGCTGAGGAGTGACCTTACAGAGGTTTATAAAATCATGAGGGGCATGGTGAATAGTAAAGGCTTTTTCCCCAGGGTAGAGGAGTCCAAATCCCTTTATGGTGAAAGGGGAAAGATTTAAAAGGGTCATAAGGGGCAACTTCTTCATGCAAAGGGTGGTACATGTATGGAAATAAACTGTCAGAGGAAAGTACAATGACAACATTTAAAAGGCATCTGGATGGGTACATGAATAGGAAGGGTTTAGTAGGATATGGGTCAAATGGGATTAGAGGAAGGGTCACTGGAACTGAAATCTTAACTTTGATTTCTGCCTTCCCTGCAAATTCTGTTTTTGTTTCTGATTTTGTTCCAGTATCTGCAGTTCTTTCTGTTTGGTTGCAACGTCAAGAGATAAAACTCGCTAAGAGAAAGGAAACAACATAAGGGCACAGGGTGCAATCTAAAATGGTTTGAGCCTGTAAGGCTGTAAAAGTGCCTGGTGAAAATGGGAGGTGCTGTGCTCTGAGCTTAGGTTGAGTTTCAATGGAAAGCTGCAGTAGCCATTCTCCACAAAGCTCTCATGTTTCTGAACTAAGTAGCTTTTGTTTACATTAAAGGAAATTTTTTTTCCACTTCAATCGGTCACATTCATCTTTAATAGAAGGTTGAGAGTTTAAATATGATACCAGTATCTGATCACCTAATGCCAGTCTTAACACTCTTGTTCAGTCCACACTTAGGAAAGACGTGAAGGTCAATGAGACGGTGTGGAGGAAGATTACCGGAAACAGGTCCAGCGATTGGGTGGATTAGGTTGGAGAATCCGGGGTTGTCTTCCTTAGTGCAAGCGAGATTAAAATTGAGGGGTTTGGATAAGATAAGGAAGCAAACTACTCAATAACTGATGGTACAAGAGCTACTTGTATAATAGTAGTTATCAAATGCAAAGGGAACTTTTGCACACAGCATGGTATGACATGGACCACAATTAACAAAAAATAACTTCAACAAGAAATTTCAATGTACAGATTGCTTCTTGGAAGGCCTCAATGGGGGGTGGAATTTGTTTTGATTTATTTGTGGGACATGAGCATCACTGGCTGGGTCAGCATGTATTGCTTGTCCCCAATTGCCTCTTGAGAAGGTGATGGTGGTGGTGAGCTGCCTTCTTGAACCAATGCGGTCTGTATGCTGTAGGTTGACCTACAATGCCTTTAGGGAGGGAATTCCAGGATTTTGACCTAATGATAGCAAAGGAAAAGTGATATATTTCCAAGTCAGAATGGAGGGGAACTTGGAGGTGGTGGTGTACCTGTGTATCTGCTATTCTTGTCCTTCAAGTGGTCGTGGGTTTGAAAGGTGCTGTCTGAGGATCTTTGGTGAATTTTTGCAGTGTATTGTATAGGTGGTGGTGGTGGTGGTGGTAATAACTGAGTGTCAGTGGTGGAGAAAGTGATTTTTGTAGATGTGTCAGCAATCAAGCTACAAACATCCAGCCCCTCCACCACCGATGCTCAGTAGCAGTTGTGTGTACTATCAACAAGATGCACACTGGTGCTATTGAGTGGCTCATGTTGTCACTTACTTTGTGTAGTAAATGACTCTCTGACGATACTGTGTCAGCTGCACCTCTTGGGGTAGCACTCTGACCTGAGTCAATGATTCAGGTCTGACTCCAGGCTGAGTAACACTAATGGAGGTGCTGTGTATTTCAGTTCAGCCGTTACATGAAACTTCACCTCGTGTACTTGAGAATGTAGAAATTCTGGTAGCACTGGTTCAAAGGAGAGGAAAGAGATGCTGCAGAGTGCTGACCAATATTTATCCACCAACCGACACTTTGACCATTTCATCAATGTTATTGTCTAATTGCTGTTTGTCGGAGTTAATTGGCCATCAGTTTTCCAACTGTGAATTTGCTTCAAAAACAGCGTTTCAAGATGCCCTGACCTCACCGATAGCAAGTCTTTCCTCACAGAAAGCCAGTGTCGTCATGGTAATGCCAGTGAACTGTGCATCAAGAACCCCAAGCTAATGTCCCTGCATGCGATTAAAAATTTGAATTCTGAAAAGATATGGAATGAGAAGCTGCCCTTGTAGTGAACACGTAACCATTAGCTGATTGCATTACAGAAGGCAGTATGTCTGAACTGGTCTAGCTTATATGTGATTCCAGATTCTCAGCAATGTGGTTGACACTTATTTGTGCTTTGACGGAGCCTACAGGGCAATTAGGAATGGGCATCAAGTGACCACCTTTGCCAAGGCCACCAAATCCCTTACATAAATATTAGTTTTTAAAAAGTCACCAAGTTCTTCTGTGCACTGGCCAAAATTCCTCATTCAGTCATCACAGAACCTCCTAAGAACTAAAACACATTATTTGAGCATTCTGGGTGATTGCGGCCTACGGGAGTGATTGAACCCACCTGGAAACTTTCCTTGGGGTGACCTTGTTTGGTGCATGAACCGACCTATAGTGGGGGATGTCGGGAGGTAGACTCGCAGTGATAGTGGAAGTCCGATTGCTTAGTTTTGTCTGCAGGGAGGAGACTGCTACCTTCTCTGTCCTCTCGTTACTGTCACTCCATTCTTCCTGAGTGGGGTTCACACTCGTGACCGATGTTCCCAAGGAGGTAGACACTCCTGACTTTCTCAGAACTCTCCTATTTGAATGGAGGTTCTTGGGCAGGTGCTGCTGCTTTCTCCTGGAGATGGCCTGATGGCTGTGCTCTCCTCTGGCCCTGGGATTGTTGGAGAGCGACCCGAGGGAGTGGCAGTGCTGCAGCGAGCTTGGGCTTGGAGGTGAAATGGATTTCTTTGGCTGTGACAAAGTAAAGTTTGAACATGTGTAAACTGGCAGCAGAGCTTCATACACTCTAACAGTGACTATACTTACAAAGCACCTTGCTGGTTATTCACTGCTTTGGGACATTCTGAAGACATGAAAAGTGTGGTATTATAAGGGGCCTTTCATCTGCTTTGTGGTTCTTCTTCCCTTACCCTCCCGTTGTCTTTTGGGGAGCCAAGACTTTACAATCTGTGGCCTTGTGCTAGAACATACTCCCTTAAGTCATGGAGCTAGAGCTTGTCATAGAATCCCTATAGTGCAGATAGAGGCCGTTCGGTCCATCAAGTCTGCACTGACTCTCCAAACTGCATCCCACCCAGATCCTCATCCTATGCTTGTAACTCCACATTTCCCATGGCTAACCTACCTAGCATGCACATTCCTGAACACTGGGCAATTTCCCATGGCCAATCCACCTGACCTACACCTCTTTCAACTGGGGGAGGAAACCGGAGCACCTGGTGGAAACCCACACAAACACACAGGGAGAATGTGCAAACTCCACACACAGTCACCCAAGCATGGAATATATAGTTAACTTTGTTATAATTTCTTCCAATCTTACCTTTCTATTTATAACGTAAAATATCTCGTGGACTGGAACAAAAACAGCAAAGTTCTCGTAACACTGGAAATACCTCTTCTCTGCAAACATACCGTCATGTTGTCCACCTGCAATCCAACATAGTGCATTAACCTGTGCTCCTCCACTGGGAATTTTTCTCTCATTCTCTGCTCAATGCCAATTGCTGGTTGACAAATGATTTATCCTGAATTCATGTGCAACCGATCCGCCTTAATCCAGAACCTACAACCACAATAGACTGAACCCCTTGGTGTCCCTGTCATGTCCCACGTTAACAATGAAGCAGAGACCTTGATCCAGGTCTTAATGCCTCCACATGGTGGATCAAGGCAGGAGTGGGAACGTTTCGGCGTGTCCTTGCACCCATTTCTATCTGGGATTTGAATGACCCCTGGATAAAGCTGTGGCAGCTTCACCCACATTCAGCGGTGCTACCCTTTCTGGCTTCACTACAGAGTGGGAGTTCGAATCCTCTCACCCCCAATCATTTTGTGGTTCAGTTTGTTAGTTAACATGCTTTACATCGACTTCGAGCACTCTTAAACCGTGGCAGCAGCTGGGTTGTGACGTCAGGGATCTTTTGACGATGTTTAAAAATACAAGTGTCATCATTTCATGATGTGTGATAAGTTTTATGTATTTTTAATCTCATTGGTAGTAGGGCTCTGTCCTTAAAAAATAAATGACACTTAAATTGACCAACATTTATAAAGATTTTCACATGTATTCGAGTACAGTCGGTTCTGCTATAACCAGTAATTTTGTTCTCATACAATCCTGTCATGAGAAAATCACATAATAGCAGCACCGTTTAAACTAATGGGGCTGGAAATACGTTATAACCAATACACGCTTTAGAAACAAGTGTCCCCAATTTGTATTCACAACACACGCGTTGTGGAAAAATGACTTGTACGTCATAAGACATAGGAGCTGAAGTAGGCCATTCAGCCCATTGAGTCTGTACCACCATTCAATGAGATTGTGGCTCATTCTGATCATCCTCAACTCCACTTTCCTGCCTTTTCCCCATAACCCTTGATTCCCTTAATGATTGAACATCTGTCTCAGCCTTGAATATACATAATGACCCCTCCCACTCCACCAAGGATATGCAGGTCTTTGGACTCCTCCATCGTCAGACCACAACAAAACGACAGTTGGAGGAAGAACGCCTCATCTTCCGGCTAGGAACCCTCCAACCACAAGGGATGAACTCGGATTTCACCAGTTTCCTCATTTCCCCTCCCCCCACCCTGTCTCAGTCAAATCCATCAAATTCAGCACCGACTTCCTAACCTGCAATCTTCTTCCCGACCTCTCCGCCCCCACCCCAGTCTGACCTATCACCCTCACCTTGACCTCTTTCCACCTATCACATTTCCGACGCCCCTCTCCCAAGTCCCTCCTCCCTACCTTTTATCTTAGCCTGCTGGACAAACTTTCCCACAACATATACATAATGACCCACCTTCGACAAATTTCTGCAGGAAAGAATTTTGCAAATGCACTACATTCTGCAAAGAAATTCTTTCTCATCTCTGTCTTAAATTAGCAATCTCTTCTGAGGTGGTTTCCTCCGGCACAAGAAACAACCCACACGGGGTAACAAGCTCTCTATATCTACCCTGCCAAGTACCCTAAGAATCTTGCATTCTTCAGTAAGGTTACCTCTCATTCCAAACCCCAATGAGTGCAGGCCCAACCTACTCAACTTGTCTTCATAAAACAGTCCCTCCACACTTGCTTTCAACTAAGTGAATCTACTCCACTCTGCCTCAAACAACTTTTGGAAGTCCAAATATATTACGTCCATTGCTTCCTCTTTATCTCCCGAGCTTGTTAGCTTCTCCAAGAATTCTAATCAACCTATCAGGGTTGACTTCCCCTTCATGAAGCTATGCTGACATTGCTAGATTTTTTTATGTACACACATACACAAAATTAAAATGAACTCTAACGTTTTCACAATAACAGATGTCAAGCTAACAAAACATCTGTTTTGTCTGCTTTTTTAACTAAAGTGGCTACATTGGCAGTTTTTCAATCCTCAGCAACTTTTCCAGAATGTAAAGTTTTAGAAAGATTACTCCTAGTGTATCTGTTTTATGTAATCAATGCCTTGAAAATTTCTAGAATGTAACTCATCCACTCTGGGGGACATATCACCTTTACACTCATTAGTTTCCCCAGTACTTTTTCTCTCGTGATAATTATTGCATTTATATCCTCTCCTGCTTCTGCCCCTTGATTGAATATGTTTGGAAACAGTGTTATTAGTGTGAAGACCCATGCAAAATATTTATTCAATTTCCATGCCATTTTCTCGTTCCTCATTATGGCTATTAGATCATAATATGCACTTGTGCTGTTAATTCATTTACTTTGTTCCGAATACTGAATGCATTGCAGTAAAGAGCCAATAATAAGAAAGAATGAATCTTAGGTGATTCTGCGGCTGAGAGCGTGAATTCAGGATGGCATGTTGCCTCCCTGGTGCCAGGTTTAAGGACATCTCCAAACAGTTGCAGCACCTTGTCAAAGTGGAGAGTGAGAAGCCAAAACTTGTTGTGCACATTGATAACAATGGCAAAATTAGGGAAATAGTGAATACAAGAAGTTAGGAAGGAGGTAAAAAAGCAGAACTTAGAAGGTAGTAATCTCTGGATTATTCCCAGTGTCATGTGCTAGTGCGAGTAGGAATAGGAAGCTAGGACAGATAGATCAATGGCTGAGGAGATGGTACAGTGGGCAGGGATTCAGATTTGTGGATCATTGGGATCTCTTCTGAAGTAGAAGAGATCTATCCAAAAGGGATGGGTTTCACCTGAATGGAAAGGGGACCAATATCCCGGCAGGGACATTTGCTACTGTTATTCAAGTGTATTTAAACTAGTAGGGAGAGGGATGGGGGAATCCTAAGCAGTCATGAGACTAGAGAGACCGATGAGGATGGCTCTGAATTTTAAAAAGTGTGTTAATTAGAAAAGGCAGACAAGAGCTAGTCAGAGAATGAGGTAACTCTGAATTAAGCAGCATTTATTTCAATGCAAGGATCTTACAGGGAAGACAGGTGAATTCAGGATATCCATGGAAACTTGGAACTGGGACATCACAGAAACAAGAAGGGGACGATCACCTTGATGAGATTGTACGATAGGCCCCGCAATGGTCAGAGGGAAATTGAGCAAAATATGTAGAGCAATCTCTGACATAAGAAAGAATAACAGTGTTATAATAGGGGATTTTAATATTCTAAACATAGACTGGGACTGGCATAGTGTTAAGGACTGGAGGAGCCTGTTGAATGTGTTTAAAAAAAAAAATTTCTTTATCAAGCCAGGGAACTACAGACCAGTGAGCCGACGTCGGTGGTGGGCAAGTTGTCGGAGGGAATCCTGAAGGACAGGATGTACATGTATTTGGAAAGGCAAGGACCGATTAGGGATAGTCAACGTGGCTTTGTGCGTGGGAAATCATGTCTCACCAGGTTGATTGAGGTTTTTTGAAGAAGTAACAAAGAGGATTGATGAGGGCAGAGCACTAGACGTGATCTATATGGACTTCAGTAAGGCGTTCGACAAGGTTCCCCATGGGCCACTGATTAGCAAGGTTAGATCTCATGGAATACAGGGAGAACTAGCCATTTGGATACAGAACTGGCTCAAAGGTAGAAGACAGAGGGTGGTGGTGGAGGGTTGTTTTTCAGACTGCAGGCCTGTGACCAGTGGAGTTCTACATGGATCGGTGCTGGGTCCACTATTTTTCATCATTTATATAAGTGATTTGGATGCGAGCATAAGAGGTACATTTAGTAAGTTTGCAAATGATACCAAAATTGGAGGTGTAGTGGACAGCGAAGAAGGTTACCTCAAATTACGACGGGATCTGGACCAGATGGGCCAATGGGCTGAGAAGTGGCAGATGGAGTTTAATTTAGATAAATGCAAGGTGCTGCATTTTGGGAAAGCAAATCTTAGCAGGACTAATACATTTAATGGTAAGATCCTAGGGAGTGTTGCTGACCAAAGAGACCTTGGAGTGCAGGTTCATAGCTCGTTGAAAGTGGAGTCGCAGCTATATAGGATAGTGAAGGCGGCGTTTGGTATGCTTTCCTTTATTGGTCAGAGTATTGAGTAGAGTTGGGAGGTCGTGTTGCGGCTGTACAGGACATTGGTTAGGCCACTGTTGGAATATTGCGTGCAATTCTGGTCTCCTTCCTATCAGAAAGATGTTGTGAAACTTGAAAGGGTTCAGAAAAGATTTACAAGTATGTTGCCAGGGTTGGATGATTTGAATTATAGGGAGAAGCTGAACAGGCTGGGGCTGTTTTCCATGGAGCATCGGAGGCTGAGGGGTGACCTTATAGGTGCTGGCAGGTGGGACGAGATTGAGTTGGGATATCTGGTCGGCATGGACGGGTTGGACCGAAGGGTCTGTCTCCGTGCTGTACGTTTCTATGACTCTAATATGTAGGTGTACCTACTAGAGAGAGCAAAACTTGACCTTCCCTTGGGAATAAGGTAGGGCAAGTGACTGAAATGTTAGTGGGGGAGCACTTTGGGACCAGTGATCACAATTCTATTAGTTTTAATATAGTTATGGAAAAGGATAGGTCTTGTAAATAAGTTAATGTTCTTAATTGGAGTGAGGCCAATTTTGATGATATGAGACAGAAACTTTCAAGAGGTGACTGGAGTAGACTGCTCGCAGGTAAAGTGATGACTGGCAAGCGGGAGGCTTTCAAAAGTGAGAAATCCTGTCTCACCGACTTGATTGAGTTTTTTGAGGACATAACCAAAACAATTGACGAGGGCAGAGCTGTAGACGTCGTCTACATGGATTTTAGCAAAGCCTTTGATAAAGTTCCGCATGGTGGACTCTGTGTAAAGTTAGTTCACCTGGGATTCAGGGAGAGCTTGCCATTCGGATGCAAAATTGGCCTGACAGTAAGAGACCGAGAGTAGAGGATTTTTTTGGACTGGAGGCCTGTGACCAGTGGTGTTCCACAGGGATTGGTGCTGGGTCCACTGGTGTTTGTCATTTATATAAAACAAGTTGGATGAAAATTTAGGAGACATAGTTAGTAAGTTTGCAGATGACACCAAAATTAGTAATAGAGTTACGAGGTTTACTGTGCCTTTAAGTTGCTATGAGACAAAAAACAAATTCAAATTCGGCCAATCAGTTTAAATCATGCCCAAGATACTAAGCTCCGATCAAGTTTGAATTTGGTATTTTGACAATGGTAAGACCAATGAAACCATCCGATGCTTTGGGGTATAAATATAAAACAAATTGAACAGTTGGGAGAGAACTGCCAAGCCACCAACATATACAGACTGCCTGCAGAATAGCTCTCTTAAAGGTACTTTTATCTATCAGTGACCTGTGAAGCAGAAACCCTAAGAAGAAAAGAAGACAGAAGATGACACAAAGAGAAGATTCGACAGCTGGCTGATGTTGAGATTTGAATTTTTTGATAAATCTTAATCAGGGGATTTATCGGACCAGTACTGTAGAGGGGGAAAGTCAAAGATACATTAGAGAAAGGAGTGGTAAATAGTTGTTAGTTAATTATTCCCTGTTAGACTTTAATAAAATAAAGTTGTTAATTTTTACTTTAGTGTCGGAGGCTGAGGGATGATCTTATAGAGGTTTACAAAATTATGAGGGGCATGGATAGAATAAATAGACAAAGTATTTTCCCTGGGGTCGGGGAGTCCAGAACTAGAGGGCATAGGTTTAGGGTGAGAGGGGAAAGATATAAAAGAGACCTAAGGGGCAACGTTTTCACGCAGAGGGTGGTACGTGTATGGAATGAGCTGCCAGAGGATGTGGTGAAGGCTGGTACAATTGCAACATTTAAGAGGCATTTGGATGGGTATATGAATAGGAAGGGTTTGGAGGGATATGAGCTGGGTGCTGGCAGGTGTGACTAGATTGTGTTGGGATATCTTGTCGGCTTGGACAGGTTGGACTGAAGGGTCTGCTTCCGTGCTGTACATCTCTATGACTCTATGACTTTTGGGATAGTTCTTTGCCTCTCGAATTTTAACAGATTATGCACGAGTTAAATGTTTTGCGTTTGGGTTTAAACTAACGGGGGCGGTGGGTTGGTGGGGTTACCCAGTGTCGTAACAACAGTCAACGGTGAAGAAGGTTATCTAAGATTACATAGGGGTCTTGATCAATTAGGTAAAAACAATGACTGCAGATGCTGGAAACCAGACTCTGGACCAGCGGTGCTGGAAGAAAACAGCAATTCAGGCAGCATCCGAGGACAATTAGACCAATGTATTGAGGAGTGGCAGATGGCATTTAATTTTGATAAATACGAGGTGTTGCATTTGGTAAAACAAACAAGGGCAGCACTTAGACAGTTGCTGTACATCTCGATGACTCTATGACTTTTGGGATAGTTCTTTGCCTCTCGAATTTTAACAGATTATGCACGAGTTAAATGTTTTGCATTTGGGTTTAAACTAACGGGGGCGGTGGGTTGGGGGGGTTACCCAGTGTCGTAACAACAGTCAACGGTGAAGAAGGTTATCTAAGATTACATAGGGGTCTTGATCAATTAGACCAATGTATTGAGGAGTGGCAGATGGCATTTAATTTTGATAAATACGAGGTGTTGCATTTGGTAAAACAAACAAGGGCAGCACTTAGACAGTTAATGGTAGGGCCCTGGGTAGAGTTGCCAACAGAGAGACTTAGGGTTCTTTGAAAGTTGCATCAGAGGTAGACAGGGTGGTTAAGAAGGTATTTAGCACAATTGCCTTCATTGCTCAGACCACTGAGTCTAGGAGTTGGGATGTCATGTTGAGGACGTTGGTAAGGCCACGTTTGGAGTCCAGTGTCCAGTTCTAGTCACCCTGCTATAGGAAGGATATTATTAAACTGGAGAAGGTTCAGAAAAGATTTATCAGGATGTCGTTGGGACTGGACAGTTTGAGTTACAAGGATAGTCTGCAGCGTAGGAGATTCAGGGGTGATCTTATAGAGGTTTACAAAAACATGAGCATAGATCAGGTGAATAGTAAAGGTCTTTTCCCCAGGGTGGGGGCATTCAAAACTAGGGGGCATACTTTTAAGGTGAGAGGAGAAAGATTTAAAAGGAATTTAGGGGCAACTTCTTCATACAGAGGATGGTTCATGTGTGGAATGAACTGCCAGAGGAAGTGGTAGATACAAGCACAGTTATAACATTTAAAAGATATTTGACTAGGTACATGAATCAGAAAGGTTTAGAGGGATACGGGCTAAATGCAGGTAACTGGGACAAGTTTAGTTTGGGAAACTTGGTCAATATGGAGGGGTAAGCCTGAAGGGTCTGTTTCCGTGCTGTATGACCCTATAATTGTGTCTTTTTACCACGTTCCACCTTAAATCTCAGCCTTTCTGTTCACTACGTATAAGTGAAGTCTCTCATCCATCAGTAACCATTGGTTTAATTTTGACTTCTCCTCCTGAGGGTTTTGCCTTGTCTCCAGTTGGAACCTGCCTCCAATGATATGGTTTGGAGTTGGGAGCTCAGACAAAGGAATAGTCTGACGGGAGGTGAGGAGCATCTTATTGACACAGCAAGTTATGATCTGGAATGCAGTGCCCGAAAAGATGGATAAATGAGCTGTGTGGGTGAAGGAGATAGATTGGTAAAAATGACTTCTCCACTTGGTGAGTTCTTAATCTCAAATGCAGTAGGTGGATGTAAAGTGGAAGCCAAGCACACCTCATTGGATTTGGCATCTCCTTCAGGTGCATTCTTTATCTAGTCAGTTCACATGGTTGCTCACAGTCACCTGAGTGTATTGTTCTCAAAAGTCTTATGTGCTCTGGTTTCAAGAAGCCCAAACAGAGGAATGCAGGAATGAGGGAAAGATCTTTCAATCTCAACAAAACAGAAACAGAATAGAAGTGAATTGAATTTATTGTCACGTACTGAGGCAGGATGAAAAACTTTGTCTTGCGGGAAATACAGGCAGAAGAAAGATCACGAGAAGACCAATCACAAGAAATAATCATGTGAATCAGGACAGAGGGTCATTTAAAGAACAGATTGAAGATTACATTGCAAACACAGAAACCCAGCAGGTCTGCAGCATCTGTGAAGATACAGAGTTAATGTTTCGAGTTCCCCCATTCCAATACTGAAGAAGTTATACCAGGCTCAACTCTTTCTTTATCCACAGATTGCTGCCAGACCTGCTGACTTTCTCCAGTATTCTGTGTTTGTTTCAGATTCCCAGTATCCGCAGGATTTTGCTTTTAGTGAAGATTAAATTGGCACATTTAGTGAAGGAGGCATACATACTTGGTTCGTCGAGCTCTACTCCTACAAACACGGCATTGGCCATTCCAGAACCATCCAAATGGCCAACATAACGAGCAGTGCCTGACTTGTTGCCATTTACAATCACGTAATCATTTATGTCAATGGGAAGTTTCTGTCTGTCAAAAGATCAGAAGGAAAGGTTATCACACTGACCATTCCACTTAGCTGTCTATACCAACCAAGGTGCATGGAATGAGCTGCCAGAGGAAGCGGTGGAGGCTGGTACGATTGCAACATTTAAAAGGCATTTGGATGGGTATATGAGTAGGAAGGGTTTAGAGGGATATGGGCTGGGTGCTAGCAGGTGGGACGAGATTGGGTTGGGATATCTGGTCAGGATGGACGAGTTGGACCAAAGGGTCTGTTTCTGTGCTGTACATCTCTATGACTCTACTTCATAGTTCGTTCTTGAATTTAGGAACTGATTGACCTTGGCTCTTGAGGGCTCTGGGACGGATGCATTAGGCTGACTGAGCCAGTAGTCTCTGCGATGAGCCTAATACACCAGTATCCCAGCACGTTTTCAATTATTGTGTTCTCTGATCTAACCATCTGAGTTTCAAACCACTTCAATAAAACACTTTACATTTGTCGTTTTGACTCCATAGCTCTATCGATACTTTGCCTTAGAGTAGAAAACTGAGTGTATCCCAGAACCTGGGGCCTAGGCAGCTGCTGCCATCATTGAGAAATACATTGGAGGAAACCCCAGCATGCCTGGGGAGAATGTGCAACCTCCACAGTCGCCCGAGGCTGGAATCAAACCAGGGCCCTGGTGCTGTGAGGCAGCACTGTTAACCACTGAGCCTTTTGTTAGTCCCCGGTAAATGGTCTCATTCAGTCATAAACATTCTCAAGACATAGGAGCAGACATTAGGCCATTCAGCCCAGTGAGTCCGCTCTGCCATTCTATCATGGCTGATGAGTATCAAGGGTTACGGGGAGAAAGTGAGAGAATTGGGTTGCGAAACTTAAGAACATATCTATCTCAGTCTTAAATACACTCAATGACCTTGCCTCCACAGCCTTCTGTGGCAATGAATTCCATAGATTTACCATTCTCTGGCAGAAGAGGTTTCTCCTTATCTCCATTCTAAAAGGTCTTCCTCTAAGGTTATACCGTTGAGTCCTAGTCTCTCCTACCAATGGAAACATCTTCCCAACACCTACTCTGTCCAGGCCATTCAGTATTCTGCAAGTTTCAATTAGATTCCCCCACATCCTTCTAAACTCCATTGAGTATAGATCCAGAGTCCTCAAATGTTCCTCATATATTAAGCTTTTCATTCCTGGGACCATTCTCGTGAGCCTCCTCTGAACACGTTCTAGGGCCAGTACATCCTTCCTGAGATATGGGGACCAAAACTGCAAACAATACTCCAAATGTGGTCTGACCAGAGTCTTTTAAAGCCTCAGAGGTACATCCCTGCTTTTATATTCAAGTCCTCGCAAAATAAATGCCATGATTGCATTTGCCTTCCTAACTACTGACTCAACCTGCAAGTTTATCTTGAGAGAATCTTGGACTGGAATTCCAAATCTCTTTGCACTTCAGACTTCTGAATTTTCTCCTCATTTAAAAAATAGTCCATGCCTCTATTCTTCCTACCAAAGCGCATGACCTCACACTTTCCCATGTTGTACTCCATCTGCCACTTCTTTGCCCACTCTCCTAACCTGTCCAAATCCTTTTCCAGCCTCTCCATCTCCTCAGTGTTACCTGTCCCTCTACCTATTTTTGTATCATCTGCAAGCTTAGCCAGAATGCCCTCAGTTCCTTCATCTAGATCATTAATGTATGAAGTGAAAAGTTGTGGTCCCAACACCGAACATTACAGAACACCACTTGTCACCAGCTGCCATCCTGAGAAGGACCCTTTTTTAGATTAGATTAGATTACTTAGTGTGGAAACATGCCCTTCGTCCCAACAAGTCCACACCGCACCGCCGAATATCCCCACTCTCTGCTTTCTGCCAGACAGCCAAGCTTCTATCCATGCTAGCACCTTGCCTCTGACACCATGGGTCTTTGACTTACTCAGCAGTCTCCGGTGCAGCACCTTGGCAAAGGCCATCTTGAAGTCCAGGTAAATAACATTCATTGGCTCTCCGTGATCTAACCTGATTGTCACTTCCTCAAACAATCCCAGCAGATTTGTCAGCCTTGACCTTTGATGAAACCATGCTGACTTTGCCTTATTTTACAATATCCTTGCAAGTATCAGAAATCTCATACTTCACAATAGATTCCAGGATCTTACCCATGATCAAGATTAGGCTAATTGGTCTGTAGTTTTCCGCCTTTTATCTTACTCCCCTTTTAAATAGGGCGTCACATTAGCAATTTAAGTCTGCATTAGCACTCAAGTTTTAACCTACTCTGTTTTGTAATCCTTGCCAGTAGTTAGAGATGTACAGCATGGAAACAGACCCTTCGGTCCAACCCGTCCGTGCCGACCAGATATCCCAACCCAATCTAGTCCCACCTGCCAGCATCTGGCCCATATCCCTCCAAACCCTTCCTATTCATATACCCATCCAAATGCCTCTAAAATGTTGCAATTGTACCAGCCTCCACCACATCCTCTGGCAGCTCATTCCATACACATACCACCCTCTGCGTGAAAAAGTTGCCCCTTAGGTCTCTTTTATATCTTTTCCCTCTCACCCTAAACCTATGCTCTCTAGTTCTGGACTCCCCGCCCCAGGAAAAAGACTTTGTCTATTTACACTATCCATTCCCCTCATAATTTTGTAAACCTCTATAAGGTCACCCCTCAGCCTCTGACGCTCCAGGGAAAACAGCCCCAACCTGTTCAGCCTCTCTTTGTAGCTCAGATCCTCCAACCCTGGCAACATCCTTGTAAATCTTTTCTGAACCCTTTCAAGTTTCACAACATCTTTCCGATAGGAAAGAGACCAGAATTGCACGCAATATTCTAACAGTGGCCTAACCAATGTCCTGTACAGCCGCAACATGACCTCCCAACTCCTGTACTCAATACTCTGACCAATAAAGGAAAGCATACCAAACGCCTTCTTCACTATCCTATCTACCTGCGACTCCACTTTCAAGGAGCTATGAACCTGTACTCCAAGGTCTCTTTGTTCAGCAACACTCCCTAGGAGTGCCCAACATGTCTCCAATGAGTAAGGTTGCCGGGTTGGGGAGGGAGATTTAACAGTAAATCATTGGTCCCTCAGACCTGTACTTACACTTGATAAGATCCCAGCTGTTGTGACTATGTTCTCTACTCCACGTTCCTGTCCATCCCTTGTACTTTTCAGATTGACTCCCTTCTTGGTCAAGAATCTAATTCAGCCTTAAAAATATTCAGTGGCCCTACCTCCGCTGTTTTCTAGGGAAGAAAATTCCACACACCCTGGCCCTCAGAAAAAATTCTCATCTGCCTTAAATGGGAGACACCCCAAATTTTAGACCGTGTCCTCTCGTCCTAAAACACCCCCCACACAAGGGGAAACATTTCCTTAACATCCATCCTGTCAAACTCCTCAGTGTCTTGCATTTCAGTGAGACACCTCTCATTCCTCTAAACTCAAACACATTCATGTCCAACCTTTCCTCAGAAAATAATCCTTTCATCACCAGCGGAGAGTGGTGTGTACCTTCTCCGAAATGCTTCTTGTGCTGTTATCTTTTCTCAAGTAAGGAGACAAAAGTTGTACACAGTACTCCAGAATATACTGCCCATAACCTAATCCTCACCAAGACCTTGTTCACCCATGGCAGCTGATCATGTGCCTATTTTAGCTCCTATATAAATAACACCTTAAAACTTGCATCCTTATTTTTAAATCTCTCCTTGGCCTCAGCACTCATCTCTGAAATCTCCAGCCCCCCACAACCCTCTCGGACATTGTGCTCCTAGATTTTGGGCGTCATGCAATTTCCCAGTGATGGCAACACCAGCAGCTGCCCAGGCCCTGAGCTCTGGAATACACTCCCTACATCTCTCTACCTCATTTCTTTACTCTAAGACATTTTAAAGCCTAGCTCTTTGACCATGCTTTTCCCCAATCGTGTCCTGTACAGAATGGTTTCATATCTTGTGTTACACTGGTCCTGTGAATAGCCTGGAGGATTTTATTACATTAAAATATGTAACTGTATAGCAACTTGTATTTATTATTGATTCCAATGCAGTAAGGTCTAGAATTTTAGTCATTTGGTAGTACAGAACGTGAGTATTATTGAAATGGTGTTTTGTCAAAGCTTTTCATCTTGTACTTGTCAAGAAAATATTATATTTGTTTTTTTTATTTATTGATTTGTGGGATGCGGGTGTCACTGGCTGGGCCAGCATTTATTGCCCGTCCCTAGTTGCCTCTGAGAAGGTGGAGGTGAGCTGCCTTCTTGAACCACCGCAGTCCACCTGATGTGGGTTGACCCATAATAATATTACAGAGGGAATTCCAGGATTTTGATCCAGAGACACTGAAGGAACAGCGATATATTTCCAAGTCAAAATGGTAAGTGGCTTGGAGGGGAACATGCAGGGGCTGGTGTTCCCATGTAACTACTGCCCTTGTCCTTCTAGATGGAAGTGGCCACATGTTTGGAAGGTGCTGATTGAGGGTCTTTGGTGAATTTCTGCAGTGCATCTTATAGATCGTATAAGATGCTGCTACTGAGTGTCGGTGGTGCAGGGATTGGTTGCTTGTGGATGTGGCGTCAGTCAAGTGGGCTGCTTTCTCCTGGATGGTGTCAAGCACCTTGAGTGTTATTGGGGCTGCACCATCCAGGCAAATGGGGAGTATTCCATCACACTCCGGACTTACGCCTTGTAGATGATGGGACAGGCTTTGTGGAGTCAGGAGATAAATTATTTGCTGCGGTATTCCTATCCTCTGACCTTTTCTTGTAGCCACTGCATTTATGTAGTAAATCCAGCTGAGTTTCTGATAAATGATAACTTCCAGGATGTTGATAATGGGGAATTCAGTGATGGTAACATGTCAAGGGGTAGTGGTTAGATTGCCTCTTTCTGATGTCCTGGAGCTGAGATGACTGACCTCCAACAACCACGACCATCTTTCTGTGTGTCAGGTATGACTCTAACCAGTAGAGAGTTTGCCCCCTGATACCCATTGATTTCAGTTTTGCTAAGGCTCCTTGATGCCACACTCCGTCAAATGCAGCCTTGATGTCAAGGGCTGTCACTCCCCTCTGGAATCCAGCTGCTTTGTCCATGTTTGACCCAAGGCTGTAATGAGGTGAGGAGCTGATTGGCCCTGGCAGAACCCAAACTGGGCGTTACTGAGCAGGTGCTGCTTGATAGCACTGTTAATGATGCTACACTTTACTGATGATCGAGAGTAGACTGATGGGGTGGTATTTGGTCAGGTTGGATTTGTCCTGCTTTTTATGTACAGCACACACCTGGGCAATTTTCCTCATTGTTGGCTAGATGCCAGTGTTATAATTGTCCTGGAAGAGCTTGGCAAAGGGAGCTTGAAGTTCTGGAGCACAAGTCTTCAATAATATGGCCAGACGTTGTCAGGGCCTGTAGTCTTTGCAGTATTCAGTGTGTTCAGCTATTTCTTGATATCACATGTGGTGAATTGAATTAGCTGAAGACTGGTACCTGTAATGCTGGGAACCACTGGAGGAGGATCATCCACTCAGGAGGTCTGGCTGAAGATTACTGGGAAAGCTTCCGTCTTAGGATTTGCTCTGATGTGCTGGGCTCTTCCATCATTGAAGATGGGGATACTTGTGGAGCTTCCTCCTCCAGTGAGTTATTTAATCATCCACCACCATTCACGACTGGATATGGCAGCACTGCAAAGCTTAGATCTGATCCATTGGTTGTGAAATTACTTAGCTCTATTGCTTGCTGCATGTACTGTTTGGTGGCTTCACCGGGTTAACACCTCATTTTCAGGTATGCCTGGTATTGCTCCTGGCATGCCCTCCTATAGTCTCCAATGAACCAGGTTGTTCCCCTTTCTTGATGGCAATAATTGATTGGGGGATATGCCGGGCCATGAGGTTACAAATTGCACTGGAGTATAATTCTGCTGCTGTTAATGGCCAGCACCTCGTGGATGCCCAGGCTTGAGTTGCTAGATCTGTTTGAAGTCTGTCCCATTTAACACACAACACCTGGTTTCGGTCCAACAGTTTATTTGGAAGTACAAGCTTTCAGAGCACTGCTCCTTGGTCAGGCAGATAGTGGGGCAGCAATTCACCAAAGGATTCTCAGACCACTTCCATTGAGAAGGACAAGGGGCAGCAGATCCATGGGTAACCACCGCTGGCAAGTTCCCCTCCAAGGCCCTCTCCAACTGGACTCGGAAATATATCGCCGCTCCTTCACTGTCGCTGGGTCGAACCCCTGGAACTCCCTGCATATGGCTATTGTGGGTCTACCTACACCAAGTGGATAACAACTGTTCAAAAGGGCAATTCACCACTGCCTTCAAGGGCAACTAGGGACAGACAATAACTGCTAGCTCAGCTAGTGACATCCACATTTCCAGAAATAATTTTAAAATCTCAACCAATAGGTGGCAGCCTGATCAATCAATTAGATCAATCTGCCTGGTTTAAAATGTAATCAAAGGCAATTTAACTTTCGATCATTATTAATGAATGCATTCTATTTGGTCATGTTCTGACCTGTCAGAGTCTAATGTCAACCAATCATCTTTCCCCATGAATCATTATTCTTGCAAGTTATCCTGATGAGAACAAGACAAAATGCTAAGGCAGAATGTATTTTCAGCAATATTCAGACTGAGAAACTCTCTTTGTGGTCTCCTCTACATTGGGGAGACGGGACGCCTACTCGCAGAGCACTTTAGGGAACATCTCGGGGACACCTGCACCAACCAACCTCACTGCCCCGTGGTCAAACACTTCAACTCCCCCTCCCACCCTGCCGAGGACATGCAGGTCCTGGGCCTCCTCCATCGCCAATCCCTTACCACCTGATGCCTGGAGGAAGAACACCTCATCTTCTTCCTCAGACCCTCCAACCCCATGGTGTCAATGTGGATTTCACCAATTTCCTCATTTTTCACCCCCCCCACCCCAGAATGCTGCCTGACCTGCTGCGCTTTTCTAAGACTGGTGTTTTCCTTAACTTTCAGAACAGCATTCCCCTTTGAACCAAGGGCTGCATGTGCCACTGTGGCTGTAGGCCAAAAGAACTCTATGTAAGTCATACCTGTCCCAGAGCTGTGTCATTACACATCTGGCCAAGATGATTAAAAGTGAATTTTTGTATTTTCTCTCCTCAGTTGAGCCCAATGTACTTTCCAGCTATCCCTGTAACTTTCCTTATTGAGCAGCCAATGCCATTCCAGCCACTGGCAATTTTCTGCAGGATCAAAGATCCACACTGACAGCGACAAACTCTATTCAGTGCAAGACCCTGAACAAGGAGCTGAGAGAGGGAAGTGATGCATTGAATGGACAGCAACACAAACAGGCACTTGGCCCAAACGTTCTTCACATCATCAAATCTTGGCCAGTGGATGGCACTTATAGACAATGTCCTAAACTGCACCAAGCCAAGTCTTGCGTCCCTGGGGATGACTGCATCCAGCAGGATGTTACATAACTGATTGATGTGTTCCATAAGTAACCAGCGAGGAGGTGTGGTATGATCCTTTTTTCCAATGAGAGACAATGTTCATTTGTTCAGTACAACACAGCCATCGCAAAGGGTCATATCCATCCATGGCACAGTATATTGATTGAAACATTGTTTTTGACACAGAATTAACTCGAGGAGGGTGGACAAAGACTCACCTCTGCAGGTGCAGCAGTGTTTTGATTTTGTCTTTCTCGTGACCATTGCGGCCATTCGTCAGTTTGTAATTGCCGAAGAAGGAGATGCAGCTGGAGCACTGGCAGCCGACCAGAGGAAACGGAAAGATGGAGCAGCTTAGAGATGCATCGACCTGAAAATCAGGGCTAAAGCGGAAGAGAAGACAACCACACTTAGCAATGATGAAGTAAAATCACACATTACCAGAAATCAGATCACAGGGCATTGCAACCCTACTCACACAGAAACATCACGGCCAACAACACCCAAGTCTACATCTTTTCAGCCACCGATTTTCTCATTTACATCTGAACTGGCTTGCAAACTTGTGCCTCATCGTCTTCATTGGTCACTACAGATCCTTCCCTTCATAGTTCTTCATCTTTGCTCCACTGCCATCCTTCCTTCCCTTCCCTCCACATTGTCATCCATCCACCATCCATTAGGAGTCAGCGATGGCATTGTGGATAACATTGTTGCCACAGAATCAGG
This sequence comes from Chiloscyllium plagiosum, assembly GCF_004010195.1. Classification (NCBI taxonomy): domain Eukaryota; kingdom Metazoa; phylum Chordata; class Chondrichthyes; order Orectolobiformes; family Hemiscylliidae; genus Chiloscyllium; species Chiloscyllium plagiosum. The sequence goes on along the minus strand of NC_057714.1, from coordinate 110,122,590 downwards.
AAGTTCTGGGTTAAGGTCCCACTGCAGGGACCTGAGAACAGTCCTGCAAGAGCACTATGTTTGATTAGATTAGATTCCCGACAGTATGGAAACAGGCCCTTTGGCCCAACAAGTCCACCCTCCGAAGAGTAACCCACCCAGACCCGTTTCCCTCTGAATGACGCACCTAACACTACAGGCAATTTAGCATGGCTAATTCATCTGACCTGCACATCTTTGGACTGTGGGAGGAAACCAGAGCACCCGGAGGAAACCCATGCAGACACGGGGAGAACGTGCAAACTCCACGCAGACAGTCGCCCGAGGCTGGAATCGTACCTGGAACTCTGGTGCTGTGAGGCTAACCACTGAGTCACCATGCGGCTTGGAAGTGCAGTTTTTTGGTTGCCTGCAATTCTGGTCTCCTTCCTATCGGAAGGATATTGTGAAACGTGAAAGGGTTCAGAAGGATGTTGCCAGGGTTGAAGGATTTGAGCTATAGGGAGAGGCTGAATAGGCTGGGGCTGTTTTCCCTGCAGTGTTGGAGGCTGAGGGGTGACCTTATAGAGGTTTATAAAATCAGGAGGGGAATGGCTAGGATAAATAGATAAGGTCTTTTCCCTGGGGTGGGGAGGGTCTAGAACTAGAGGGCATAGGTTTAGGGTGAGAGGGGAAAGATATAAAAAGAGGCAACTTTTTCGTGCAGAGGGAGGTGCGTATATGGAATGAGCTGCCAGAGGAAGTGGTGGAGGCTGGTACAATTATAACATTTAAAAGGCATGTGAGTGGGTATAGGAATAGGAAGTAGGAAGGGTTTAAAGGGATATGGGCCAAGTGCTGGCAAACGGGACTAGACTGGGTTGGGATATCTGATCGGCATGGACGAGTTGGACCGAAGGGTCTGTTTCCGTGCAGTAGAGCTCTATGACTTGTTTTTCTCTCTCTCTCTCTCTCTCTCTCTCTGTCATGCTGATATAAATATCCCAGGTTACAAACCCATAAAGAAAATCAGCAGGGGAGTATTCCCTGCATACTATGTGGATTAAGGAAGGTGAAATCTGTTTAGAGGTGCAGGACAAGGCGAGATGCTTAATGAATACTTTTTGTTTCCAAGAAGTGAATCAAACAGGCAGGGACAAGGTAGGACTAATAAATTAAACTGCATTTATTTCAATGCAAGGGGCCTAATAGGGAAGGCAGATGAACTCAGGGCATGGTTAGGAACATGGGACTGGGATATCCATAGCAATTACAGAAACATGGCTCAGGGATGGGCAGGACTGGCAGCTTAATGTTCCAGGATAGAAATGGTACAGGAAGGACAGAAAGGGAGGCAAGAGAGGAGGGGGAGTGGCATTTTTGATAAGGGATAGCATTACAGCTGTGCTGAGGGAGGATATTCCCAGAAATACATCTAGGGAAGTTATTTGGGTGGAACTGAGAAATAAGAAAGGGATGATCACCTTATTGGGATTGTATTATAGACCCCCCAATAGTCAGAGGGAAATTGAGAAACAAATTTGTAAGAAGGTGCAAAACTTGACCTACTCTTGGGAAATAAGGCAGGGCAGGTGACTGAGGTGTCAGTGGGGGAGCACTTTGGAGCCAGCGACCATAATTCTATGAGATTTAAAATCGTGATGGAAAAGGATCACGAAGTCCAGATCTAAAAGTTGAAGTTCTAAATTGGAGAAAGGCCAATTTTGACGGTATTAGGCAAGAACTTTCGAAAGCTGATTAGAGGCAGATGTTTGCAGATAAAGGGATGGCTGGAAAATGGGAAGCCTTCAGAAATGAAATAACAAGAATCCAGAGAAAGTATATTCCTGTCAGGGTGAAAGGGAAGGCTGGTAGGTATAGGGAATGCTGGATGACTAAAGAAATTGAGGGTTTGGTTAAGAAAAAGAAGGAAGCATATGTCAGGTATGGACAGGATAGATCGAGTGAATCCTGAGAACAGTATAAAGGAAGTAGGAGAATACTTAAGAGGGAAATCAGGAGGGCAAAAAGGGACATGAGATAGCGTTCGCAAATAGAATTAAGGAGAATCCAAAAGGTTTTTACAAATACATTAAGGACAAAAGGGTAACTAGGGAGAGAATAGGGCTCCTCAAAGATCAGTAAGGTGACATTTGTGTGGAGCCAGAGAAAATGGAGGAGATACAAAATGAATATTTTGCATCAGTATTTACTGTGGAAAAGGATATGGAAGGTATAGATTGTAGGGAAATAGATGGTGACATCTTGCAAAAAGTGCTGGATGTCGTGAAATGGTTAAAGGTGGATAAATCCACAGGACCTGATCAGGTGTACCCGAGAACTCTGTGGGAAGCTAGAGAAGTGATTGCTGGGCCTCTTGCTGAGATATTTGTATCATCGATAGTCACAGGTGAGGTGCCGGAAGTCTGGAGGTTGGCTAACGTGGTGCCACTGTTTAAGAAGGGCGGTAAAGACAAGTCAGGGATCTATAGACTGGTGAGCCTGACATCAGTGGTGAGCAAGTTGTTGGAGGGAATCCTGAGGGACAGGATGTACATGTATTTGGAAAAGCAAGGACTGATTAGGGATAGTTAACATAGCTTTATGCGTGGGAAATCATGTCTCACAAACTTGATTGAGTTTTTTGAAGAAGTAACAAAGATGATTGATGAGGACAGAGCAGTAGATGTAATCTATATGAACTTCAATAAGGCGTTCGACAAGGTTCCCCATGGGAAACAGATTAGCAAGGTTAGATCTCATGGAATACAGGGAGAACTAGCCATTTGGATACAGAACTGGCTCAAAGGTAGAAGACAGATGGTGGTGGTGGTGGAGGGTTGTTTTTCAGACTGGAGGCCTGTGATCAGTGGAGGGCCACAAGGATCGGTGCTGGGTCCTCTACCTTTTGTCATTTACATAAATGATTTGGATACGAACATAAGAGGGACAGTTAGTAAGTTTGCAGATGACACCAAAATTGGAGGTGTAGTGGACAGCGAAGAGGGTTAGCTCAGATTACAACAGGATCTGGACCAGATGGGCCAATGGGCTGAGAAGTGGCAGATGGAGTTTAATTCAGATAAATGTAAGGTCCTAGGGAGTGTTGCTGAACAAAGAGACCTTGCAGTGCTGGTTCATAGCTCCTTGAAAGTGGAGTCGCAAGTAGATAGAATAGTGAAGAGTTTGGTATGCTTTCCTTTATTAGTCAGAGTGTTGAGTACAGGAGTTGGGAGGTCATGTTGCGGCTGTACAGGACATTGGTTAGGCCACTGTTGGAATATTGCGTGCAATTCTGGTCTCCTTCCTATCGAAAAGATGTTGTGAAACCAGAAAAGATTTACAAGGATGTTGCCAGGGTTGAAGGATTGGAGCTATATGGAGAGGCTGAACAGTCTGGGGCTGTTTTCCCTGGAGCGTCGAAGGCTGAGGGGTGACCTTATAGAGGTTTACAATATTATGAGGGGCATGGATAGGATACATAGGCAAAGTCTTTTCCCTGGGGTCGGGGAGTCCAGAACTAGAGGGCATAGGTTTAGGGTGAGAGGGGTAAGATATAAAAGAGACCTAAGGGGCAACCTTTTCACGCAGAGGGTGATACGTGTATAGAATGAGCTGCCAGAGGATGAAGTGGAGGCTGGTACAGTTACAACATTTAAGATGCATTTGGATGGGTATATGAATAGGAAGGGTTTGGAGGGATATGGGCCGGATGCTGGCAGGTGGGATTAGATTAGGTTGGGATATCTGGTCGGCACGGACGGGTTGGACCGAAGGGTCTGTTTCCATGCCGTACATCTCTATGACTCTATGTTTAGTATAGAGGAGGAATCTGACAAGATAGCTTTAGAAGGGGAGATGTTGGGTCCAGTGGATAGGGTGGAATTTATGAGGAGGAGGAGGAACTGGAAAAGCTGACCACAGGTAGTGTGGCTTGAATTCCAGGTTGTTGGAGAATATGAGTATGTCTGGAATATTGCGAACAGTTTTCCATCTCCTTATCTGAGGAAGGATATTTTTGCTCTTGAGAGAGTGCAGCAAAGTTTACAGACTGATTCCTGGGCTGGCAGGACAGGTGTACAATGAGAGATTAGGATAGTGTTCGTAGAGTATGGAAACAAACCCTTCGGCATGGTGGCTCAGTGGTTAGCACTGCTGCCTCACAGCACCAGGGTCCTGAGTTCGATTCCCGCCTGTCTGTGTGGAGTTTGCACATTCTCCCCGTGACTGCGTGGGTCGCATCCGGGTGCTCCGGTTTCCTCCCACAGACCAAAGATGTGCAGGTCAGGTGGATTGGCCATGCTAAATTGCCCACAGTGTTAGTCAGGGGGAAATATAGGGTAGGGGAATGGGTTTGGATGGGTTTCTCTTCGGAGGGGCGGTGTGGACTTGTTGGGCCGAAGAGAATGGTGGAGAATCTAATCCACACTGACCATGTTCCCAAACTAAACTTGTCCCATTTGGTCCATATCCCTCCAAACCTTTCCTATTTATGTACTTACCCAAATGACTTCTAAACGTTACAACTGTACCTGGCAGTTCATTCCACACACTAACCACTCTGTGTAAAAACATTGCCCCTCATCTCCTTTTTAAGTAGTTCTCCTCTCACCTTCAAAATATGCTCCCTAGTTTTAAAAGCCCCTACCTTAGGGGGAAAAAATACTTTCGCTGTTCACCTTATCTATGCCCTTTATAAGGTCACCCCTCAACCACCCATGCTCCAGTGAAAAATTCCCAGCCTACCCAACCTATTTTTATAACTCACCTTCCATATTCAGCAAAATCCTGGTAAATGTTTTTTGAACCCTCTCCAGCTTAATAACATCCTTCCTATAACAGGGTGACCGGAACTGCACAGAGTACTCCAGAAGAGGCCTCACCAAAGTCCTGTGCAACCTCAACAAGATATCCCAACTCCTTTCCTCAAAGGTCTGAGCAATGAGGCAAGTGTGCTAAATGCCTTCTTATCCACCCTTTATAACTGTGCCACAAATTTCAAAGAATTATGTACCTGAACCCCTGGGTATCTCTGTTCTACAACACTACCCAGGGCTCCATCATGAATTGTATATGTTCTGCCTTCATTTGTTTTACGAAAATGCAAAACCTCTCGTTTATCAGATGTTTCAGTAAGAACAGAGAAGATGGTAAAAGAGGGGGAGGTGTGGCATTGTTGGTCAAGGACAGTATTACAGTTGTAGAAAGGATGTTTGGGAACTCGTTAACTGAGGTAGTATGGGCTGAGGTTAGAAACAGGAAAGGAGAAGTCACCATGCTGGGAGTTTTCTATAGGCCTCCGAATAGTCCCAGAGTTGTAGAGGAAAGGATAGCAAAGATGATTCTAGATAGGAGTGAGAGAGGCAGGGTAGTTGTCATGGGGGACTTCAATTATCCAAATATGACTGGGATCACTACAGTACGAGTACTATAGATGGGTCAGTTTTTGTCCAGTGTGAGCAGGAGGGCTTCCTAAAACAGTATGTAGACAGGCCAACAAGGGGCGAAGCCACTTTAGATTTAGTACTGGGTAATGAGCCTGGCCAGATGTTAGATTTGGAAGTAGGTGAGCACTTTGGAGACAGC
>NC_057714.1:110080541-110116912 GCF_004010195.1 Chiloscyllium plagiosum | reverse complement strand
CAAAATGTGAAAACTCAGTTAGGGTGCTTGAGGGTTACAAGGAAGTCAGGAAAGACCTAAGAAGAGAGCTCCGAAGAGCCAGGAGGGGACATGAGAAGTTGTTGGCAGATAGGATCAGGGTTAACCCTAAGGCTTTCCATAGGTATGTCAGGAATAAAAAAGAGTTAATTTAAATAACGAGAGTTAAATTAGGGCCAATCAAGGATAATAGTGGGAAGTTGTGTGTGGAGTCAGAGGAGATAGGGGAAGCACTAAATAAATATTTTTCGACAGTGTTTACTATAGAAAATGAAAATGTTGGCGAGGAAGATACAGAGATACGTGCATCTAGAATAGAAGAGATTGAGGTTCACAAGGAAGAGGTATTAGAAATACTAGTGTGAAAATAGGCAAGTCCCCTGGGCCGGATGGGATCTATCCTAGGATCCTCTGGGAAGGGAAGAGATTGCCGAGCCTTTGGCATTGATCTTCAAATCATCATTGTCTACAGGAATAGTGCCTGAGGACTGGAGGATAGCAAATGCGGTTCCCTTGTTCAAAAAGGGTAGTAGAGACAACCCTGGTAATTATAGACCAGTGAGTCTCACTTCAGTTGTTGGTAAAGTGATGAAAAAGGTTATAAGAGATAGGATTTATAACCATCTAAAAAATAATAATATGATCAGGGACAGTCAGCACGGTTTCGTGAAGGGTAAGTCGTGCCTAATGAATCTTATTGAGTTTTTTGACAAAGTAACCAAACAGGTAGATGAGAGTAAACCGGTTGATGTGGTCTATATGGATTTCAGCAAGGCGTTCGATAAGGTTCCCCACAGTAGGCTATTATACAAAATGCGGAGGGATGGGATTGTGGGAGACATAGCAGTTTGGATCAGTAATTGGCTTGCTGAAAGAAAACAGTGGGTTGTAGTTGATGGAACATGTTCATCTTGGTATCCACTTACTAGCGGCATACCGCAAGGGTCGGTGTTGGGTCCACTGCTGTTCGTCATTTTTATAAATGACCTGGATGAGGGCTTAGAAGGGTGGGTTAGTAAATTTGCGGACGACACTGTCGGTGGAGTTGTGGATAGTGACGAAGGATGTAGTAGGTTGCGGAGAGACATAGATAAGCTGCAGAGCTGGGCCGAGAGGTGGCAAATGGAGTTTAATGCGGACAAGTGTGAGGTGATTCACTTTGGTCAGAGTAACCGGAATGCAAAGTACTGAGCTAATGGTAAGATTCTTGGTAGTGTAGATGAGCAGAGAGATCTCGGTGTCCAGGTACACAGATCCTTGAAAGTTGCCACCCAGGTTGACAGGGTTGTTAAGAAGGCATACAGTGTTTTGGCCTTTATTAATAGAGGGATTGAGTTCCGGAACCAGGAGGTTATGCTGCAGCTGTACAAAGCTCTGGTATGGCCACACTTGGAGTATTGTGTACAGTTCTGGTCACCACATTATAAGGAGGATGTGGAAGCTTTGGAAAGGGTGCAGAGGAGATTTATTAGGATGTTGCCTGGTATGGAGGGAAGGTCTTACGAGGAAAGGCTGAGGGACTTGAGGCTGTTCTCATTAGGGAGAAGAAGGTTGAGAGGTGACTTAATAGAGACATATAAGATAATCGGAGGGTTAGATAGGGTGGACAGGGAGAGCCTTTTTCCAAGTATGGGGACGGCAAACACGAGGGGACACAACTTTAAAGTGAGGGGTGATAGGTATAAGATAGATGTCAGAGGTAGTTTCTTTACTCAGACAGTAATAAGGGTATGGAATGCTTTGCCTGCAACAGTAGTAGATTCACCAACTTTAAGTACATTTAAGTCGTCATTGGACAGGCAAATGGACATGCATGGAATAGTGTAGGTGCGATGGGCTTCAGATTAGTATGAAAGGGCGGCGCAACATCGAGGGCCGAAGGGCCTGTACAGCACTGTAATGTTCTATGTTCTATCTAAATTAAACATCATCTGCCACTCCTCAATCCATTGGCCCAATGGATTAAGATCTCTTTGTAACCTTAGATAGCCTCCTTCACTGTCCACTATACCACCAATTTTGGTGTCATCTGCAAACTTACTAATCATATCTCCTATATTCTCATCCAAATCATTTATATAAATGACAAACAAATGTGGATCTCGTACCTATTCCTATGGAACACCGTTGGTCACAGGCCTCCAGTCTGAAACACAACACTCCACATTCACTCTCTGTCTCCTGCGATTAAGCCAATTATATATCTAACTGGCAAGGTCACCCTGAATCTAACTTTATTAATTAGTCTACCATGCGCAGCCTCATCAAAGGCTTTGTTAAAGTCCAAGTAAACAACGTCTACCACTCTGCCCTCAATCTTTTTGTTTATGTTCTCAAAAACTTAATCAACCTTGTGAGACATGATTTCCCATGCACAAAGCCATGCTGACTATCCCTAATCAGTCCTTGCCTTTACAAATGCATGTAAATCCTGTCTTTCAGAATCTCCTCCAACAGCTTACCCATCGCTGATGTCGGGCCCCAGCCTGTCATTCCCAGACTTCTCCCTGCAGCCTTTCTTAAAGGCACAGCATTCGCTGGAGTTCAGAAGAACGGAAGGTGTGAATTTATAGAATTCTGACTAGACTCGACAGGGTAAATGCAACAGGGATATTCCCAATGGTAGGAGAGTCTAGAACCAGGGGTAACAATCCAAGGATATGGGGTAAACTCTTCGGGACTAAATGAGAAATTTCTTTCTCAGAGTGTTGATCCTGTGGAATTCTCCAACTTTAGAAGCAGTCAAGGAGAAAACGTTGATCCTTTTAGCCCCAAGTGTTATATCCAACTCCCTCTTAAAATCAAAGGTTATGAGGAAAAAGCAGAGACAGGCTATTGAGGTGAATGATCAACCAAGCTCATAACGAATGACAGAATAGGTTTGAAGGGCCGAGTGGCCTACTCCTGCTTTCAGTGTTTGTCTTAAACACATAATCAGCTCACTGCGTTCTTTCAAACTAACTGTTTAACTTATAATCCAGGCTGTGCTTATGCAAAATGATGTTCTGAAGACCTGTTATCTTGACGTTGCCAACAGCACCTGACAGATGTTCAAACTCCACTGACCAGGATCTCGTCTCAGTTCTGGAGTGTGAGGGACTGTATCACATTTAGAAATACTTAACCTGCTGTCCCTGCCAGAAGAAAAACAGCTACACACCCTTCAATTTAAAACAACATCCTCATTTTATCTGTCCTATTCAGACTTAAGATGCAAAAAGGAACACAGTTGTGGTTTGAGATTCCAACAATTCTCATGACTTTAGTTAGTTACACCAGCAAAATACACACAAAATCCCAGGTTTCCGGAGTACTGAAGGATTACATAATCTGGCATCCAGCCACTCAGTCACAGAATTTGTACTGAAAGGCCATTTGGAGAGCTGTTCCTCCTCATCCACCCACCTTTTGATCAATTGGCATGGTATCCATCTGTCTCACACCACCATGCCTCCAGTACCTCACCTGAGGTGACCTTTCTTTCTACACAAGCCTGGGCAGCTAAATAAATACCGTGGCTGGATCGACAACACGTGGACTGAAGCAACTCAAGACGGAGGCTCAGCATTACCTTCTCTAGGGAAATTAGGGATGGGCAACAAATGTTGGCCCAGCCAGCAACATCCACATCCTGTGTAAGAATCCAACAAAATAAGGAGACCCATGCAGCATACAGTACTTTAGGTTTCAACAGCACTCCACAGTGTTGTAACAGCTCCCTATTTTTATACTCCATCCCTTTGTAATAAAGGCCAGCCTTCCACTCTGACTGTACAGAAACTTTTTACCTCTGCATTCTCAATGATATATACCTGGGCAGCATGGTGGCTCAGTGGTTAGCAATGCTACCTCAGAGTGCCAGGGACCCAGGTTTGATTCCAGCCTCGGGGAAATGTCTGTGTGGAGTTTACACATTGTCCCCGTGTCCATGTGGGTTTCCTCCCACAATCTGAAGATGTGCAGGTTAGGTGACTTGGTCATGCTTAATTGCAAGTAGTGTTCAGGGATGTGTAGGTTAGTACATTAGTCAGAGTTAAATAGAGGATATTAGGATAGGGGAATGGATCTGGGTGGGTTACTCTTTGGAGGGTCAGTGTGTGAACTTGTTGGGCTGAAGGGCCTGTTTCCACACTGTAGGGATTTTATGATTTCATAGAGCTATGTGGCCTCCCCATCACAGAGTTGCTTGAAAGATTCAAAGAGTATCTCCTTTTCCCTTCTTGATCACTCTTTGACTGGAGTAGCAGTGTGAAGTGCTCAGTCCTAAACTTAATCAGTTCATTCCTATGTTTCCACTGTTATCATTTAACCTGGATCAGCCTGTCTCTCAAATTACAACCAGAACAATGGGTCAACCCTCACAATGTGCATCACTCCATAACTTCATATAATGGACCCAGTGTGATGTTAATAACTACAATGACATCCAAATATTTATCATTGTTGTTCATGCTTCCTTTTTAAATATTTCGAGAGGATTACAGCCACAGGCTGTAGGTTTTGCCATGATCTAACTGCAAGTCTGCTTTTTTTAAAATTAAGGGATGTTAGCATCACCAATTGGCCAGCATTTATTGCCCTTGAGAAGGTGATGGTAAGCTGCCTTCTTGAGCCACTGTAATCCATGTGTTATAGGTAGACCCACAATGCCCTTAAGAAGGGAATACTGTACCAGGATTTTGACCCAGTGACATTTCCGAGTCAGGACAATGATTGACCTGGTGGTGGTGTACCCATGTATCTGCTGCCCTTGTCCTTCTAGATGGAAGTAGTCAGGTGTTTGGAAGGTGCTGTTTGAGGATCTTTGGTGAATTTCTGCAGGCAGCTTGTACATAATACACACTGCTGCTACTGGGCGTCAATGGCGATGAGAGTGGATGCTTGTGGATTTGGTGCCAATCAAGCGGCTGTCTTGTCCTGGATGGCGTCAAGCTTCTTGAATGGTGTTGGTGCTGCACCATCCAGGCAAGTGGGGAGTATTCCATCACCCTCCTGACTTGTGCCTTGTTGAAGCTGGGAGCCAGTAAGGCTGGCCTTATCATGGAGGGAAGGTTGTGGGTGAAGCAGCTGAAGATAGTTGGACCGAGGACACTTTGGCATTTTAATTTAACGCCCAAGTCCAATAAATTACTTCCTGCAATAATTCCACAATCCAATTGCTTTTGTGATCTCTGCTCCTCCCCCACCCCACCAAGCAACACAGACCACGCCTCTCTCCCTTGCTCTCTCTCTCTCTTTTTCTCTCTCTCACACACACACCCTACACACACACCCACACACAGACACAAACACAGACGTTTGCATGGAATCATTTTTAGAATGTTCGGGAAGCACACTTTACTAACCCCCTCACTTTCCATGTTCTAAGTGACTCTTGGTCGTGTGAAGCTTGTAACCCCTTCAGATTTAACTGCAATATCCCAATTATTACAGGAGTTGGTTCATTGAAAACCTGTTTTAACACCAGAGCAACATCCTCAACCTTCAAACTGCAGCTCTGCAAATTTAAACGTTTTGGTCCTCAGACTTATATGTACTTGTCTCATCTCAAGCCAGAAGATCTGAGTTCAAGCCTTGCACTCCAGGACCTGAGCAAGACTGTATTACTTACACACACATACACAAAGTCCTGGTTTAAAAGATATGTACCCCATCTTTATTTCAACACTCACCATATCACAAGTTCCTCATTGGATGCAAAATGCTTTGGAGCTTCCAGAGATCATGAAAGAAGCTATATAAATGCAAGTCTTTCTTTATTCTTTCTAATGAGGAACTGAGCCAATCATTGAGACAATTTAGGCTAAAACAAAACGTGATTGGCAGTAAAAACTGGAGGAACTGTGCATTAAAAGAAACAACATTTAAATAAATGAGTTGGATGAGAATATAGAAGACACGGTCAGTAAGTTTGTGGATGACACCAAAATTGGTGGTGTAGCAGACAGTGAAGAAGGTTTTCTAAGATTACAAAGAGATCTTGATCAAACGAGTCAATGGACTGAACAATGGCAGATGAATTTCAACCTAGTTAAGTGTGAGGTACTGCATTTTGACACAACAAAAAGGGAAGGGCTTATATAATTAATGGTAGGGGCTTGGGTAGTGTTTGAGAATAGAGGGACCTCAGGGTGCAGGTACATAATTCTTTGAAGTTTCCATCACATGTAGACAGGGTGGTTAATAAGGCACTTAGCACACGTGCCTTCATCCCTCAGATAGGAGTTGGGAAGTCATGGTGAGATTGTACAGGACATTGGTGAGGCCGCTCCTGGAATACTGTTATCCAGTTATAGGAAGGATATTATTAAGCTGGAGAGGGTTCATAAGGGATTAACGAGAATGTTGCTGGCTATAGAAGATTTGAGTTATAAAGAAAGGCTGGTTAGGCTGGGACTTTTTTCACTGGAGCATAGGTTGAGAGGCAACCTTATGGAAGTTTATAAAACTATGAGGGGTATAGATAGAGATAATGATTGTTGTCTTTTCCCTAGGGTGGGGGAATTCAAGACTAGGGGGAACTTTTGTTTTAAAATGGTGAGAGGAGAGAGATTTTAAAAAAGCATGAGGGGCAATTTTTTTATACAAAGGGCAGTTCTTGTGTGGAATGAACGTCCTGTGAAATGGTGATGTGGGCACAACATTTAATAGACATGTGGATAAGTACATGAACAGGAAAGGTTTGGAGGGATATGGGCCAGAAGCAGGCAGGTGGCACTAGTTTAGTGTAGGATTATGTTTAGCATGGACTGGTTGGACCGAAGGGTCTGATTCTGTGCTGTATGACTCTGTAACAGGTGACGTTGTTGTCAGACTAAATCACAAGGGCGATATTCTAGATAAGTTTTTGAACTTGCCACTCAAATGCTTAGCAGTAGTAATGAAAACACAACAGGGGGAACCTAATTTTTAAGGAATTCTACTTTTGTGTGGTTTGATAGATCATATCTGGCCCCAATTCAGATGAAGACAAGTCTTCAAATTGTAGCCGGTGGTGTAATTAATGGAAATGCAGTAGCCAATTATAAAATTGTGAGGGAGGTGGATAGGGTGAATAGCCAAGGTCTTTTTGGTAGGGTAGGGGACTGTTTTAATGATGAAATCATGGCAGGACAAGGCAGAATTTCCCAGAACTAAGAACGTTGCCCTTCCTCTGTGTGTGACTCTATTGAACATAATTGTGCTTGCAGGTTGTAAGAAAGGAATCAGTCCATAGAGACATCAAAGGAAGAGGGTGATTGTCCTGTTGTCTAAAAGTGTGAAGACAGATACCGTCTCCAGGATGCTCCCACTGTGGCTTATGAAGCCTTTCAGGGTCCATTCAACGTTAAAGGGAAATGGGTTGTTAGGATAACAAGATAAACTATGATTCTTAAGATACTTTAAAAGGAATTTTTATGCAGGTACTTAAGACAATTGGTGAGATGGAGAATGTAACGCTGAAACAATTATTTTGGACAGACCGAGGACGAGAAGCTGTAGGTTCAAAGATATTAAAGGAAGCAAGCCTTTCTTTCAACAGCCAGTAATTAATGTTTGGAATACATTATAGGAAGGACAAGTGAGACGCTGCAATGAAATGATGGTAGGGATTTTGTCTGGAGGGTGAAGGATAATGCTGTGAAACTCTCTCAAGTGTTTTTTTAATTATTCATACACGGAATGTGGACATCACTGGCTCAGCCAGCAGTTAGTGCCAACCCTAACTTCCCAAATGGCAATTGAGAGTCAACCACATTATATCCAGTACAAAGGAGCAAAAGGCTTCCCTATGTGCTGATTCATTCTCTGTAGGACCACAGTTTCTTTCTATCAAGGTTTACAAATTGCAATCCTGAGTGTCAACATGACCAGCAGAAGCTAAACTACTCTTTTCTGTCTACCCACCTCCTTGCCTTTGGTGTGTCAACATGGGATGTAGATTGTAACTGTCCCTCCTTTGTTGGGAGTGTACAACTGACCGAGTGCTTCCTCAACGTTCCCTTGTCTGTTCTATTTGTCTGCTGTCCAGAGTGTCCATCTTCTCTGTAATTGGTTAGCACTGTGTCCTGATTGGCACATCGGCAAGCTGTGGGGATTGGCTCTCTGTCTTGTAGTTTAGAGTCTTCTCTGCTCCTAGTACCTTGTCCATGGTATACATTTTCCATGGACAGAGTCTCCTGTGGCTCTTGCGTCTGGAAGATCAGAAATTACATCAATTTAGTTTGAGTGTTATTTCTCATCTCAAATTCTTAGCACACTCTTAATGCGTAGTTTCAGGGAATGGTCATCCTTTAGCACAGGTGCAGGAATGGAGGAGAAAGAGAGAGGCTGACATTTAGCTCTTTTAGCACTACATGTGGGGTTGGGCATCTTTAATGGTGACTGACATCCTTCCCCTGCCCTGGCAGTCACACAGCACGAAACAGACACTTCAGTCCAACTCATCCATGCTGACCAATATCCTAAATTAATCTAGTCCCATTTGCCAGCACCAGGCCCATATCCTTCTAAACCCTTCCTACTCATTTACCCATCCAGATGCATTTTAAATGCTGTAATTGTACCAGCCTCCACTACTTCCTCTGGCAGCCTATTCCATACACACACCACCCTTTGTGTGAAAAAGTTTCCCCATAGATCTCTTTTACATCTTTCCCTTCTCATCTTAAACCTATGCCCTCTAGATCTGGACTCCCCTAATCTACCAAAAAGACTTTAGCTATTCATCTCCCTCACGATTTTATAGACCTTTTATGAAGTTACCTGTAAGCCTTTGAAGCTCCAGGGAAAACAGCCCCAGCCTATGCAGCCCCTCCCTATAGCCCAAACCCTCCAACCCTTGCAACATCCTTGTAAATCTTTTCTGCACCCTTCCAAGTGGTTGAATGAGGGCAATCAGGTCAGTGGTAGGCTGCGGTCTTCAACGGGTCTCAACTGGTCATTGATTGACCAGTTGAGACCCTTAATTAGTTGTGATGCAAGTGACCCCTGCCCCATGGACCCTCCAGGGAGAGCTGGAGAAACTCAGCCAGTCTGACAGCATCTTTGGAAAGAGCAGCAGAGTTAATGCCTTAAATCCTGTGTGACCTTTCTTCAGATCACCTGGTACATGACTGCTGAGATCGCAGGTATCTTCCTGTGGCTAACCTACAGGGTTGTTTGCCCTTTCCACCACTTCTAGGGTCAAAAGAAGAGAGATAGTAAGCAAAAAAAAGAGAAAGTACCTTTTTAAAAATTTGTTCATGAGGTGTGGCCATCACTAGCTAGGCCATCCCCAACTGCTCAATGGGTAGCTAAGAGTCAAAGTGCTGGAAAAGCATCCGTGGAGCGGGAGAGTCAACATTTCAGGCTTAAGCCCTTCATCAGGAATGTGGGGGTGGGAACAAGGGATGAAGGTAGCTTGAAAGGCGATAGATGGACACAGGTGGGGGCGTGATGGTGATAGGTCGGAGCAGGAGGTGGAGCGGATAGGTGGGAAGGAAGATGGACAGGTGGGACAGTTCAAGAGGATGGTGTCGATTTGGAGGGTTCGATCTGGCATGAGGTGAGGGGAGAGTAGATGAGGAAACAGGTGAAATCGATGTTGATCCCATGTGGTTGGAAGATGAGGTGTTCATCCTCCAGGATTCAGGTAGCTTGGATTTGGTGGTGGAGGAAGCCCAGCGCTTGCATGTCCTTGGCGGAATGCGAGAGGGAGTTGAAGTGTTCGGCCACACGGCGGTGGGGTTGTTTAGTGTGTGTCCTGGAGATGTTCTCTGAAACGTTCCGTGAGTTGGTGTCCTGTCTCCCCAATGTGAAGGAGATCACATCAAGACCAACTGACACAATAGATGAGGTGTTTGAATGTGCAGGAAAATCTCTGCCAGATGTGGAAGGATCCTTTGAGGCCTTGGATGAAAGTGAGGGCACAGGTTTGACACCTCTTGCATGGGCAGGGGAAGGTTGCAGGCATGCAGAGTAGGTTGGTAGGGGGCGTGGACCTAACAAGGGAGCCGCAGAGGGAGTGGTCTCTGCAGAATGCTGAAAGGGGTAGGGAGGGAAATGTATCTCTGGTGGTAAAGCCAACCACATTGCTGTGGGTCTAAAATCACATGTAGATCAGGTAAGGATAGCAGATTTCCTTCCCTAAAGGGCATTAATGAAGCAGATGGGTTTCTACAACAATGCAACCCCATTAGGCTAACATTGAATTCCAAATTTTGTACTGAATTCAAATTTCACCATTTGCCCCGGTGGGATTGGTACCTGTGTCCCCAAAGCATTACCCTGGGCCTTTGGAATACTAATGTAGTCATTGTGAAGATTGGTCCTTGTTTAAATGTACAGTCATTAGCTACTGAAAGGTAGCTGAGGGGGTTGGGAGTCAGTATATGTTTTTCCACCCAAAAATGTATTCTGGACTGTTTTGTGTCTCCCCCTCCCCATCTTCATCCTTCTCCCTTGAAGGTTGGATCTCTGATGTCTAACACGTTGGTCCCACATGCCAGGATGAGCGGGGGTAGTTTTCCCTGGAATAAAGGAAACGGAGGGCAGAGCTAATCGAGGTGACAGTGTGAATAGGAAATCCTACTGACCTTAGTGGAGAGGCCAGCAATTGGGACACTCATTTAAAATAATCAGCAGATTATTAGAGGAGGGTGGAGTGTAGAGAAGATGTAGTCAGCATCTGCCTGAAAAGGTGCTGGAGGCAGAAAAGCCACTTTGTTTTTCACGTAATTCATGGAAACGCACTTGCGTTGTCATCAACGCCCATGGGTTGTGATTGGATATAAACAAAACACCATGGATACTGGCAATCAGAAATAAAAACAGAAAACATTCACCAGTAGAAAGAAGAGCTATATTTGACTTGTAACACTAAGTCTGTCTCTGTGTCCACACAGGCTGCCAGAGACTGAACTTTTCCGCCTCTTTCTGTTTTCATGAGCCAGCAAGTGAGTTTCGGTTGGAGAGTTCTATTGTGACTGAGACAGATAGAAATGGGAGAAGTGGTCACCGGTGTTGCACGACCTCCATGTTTTCTATCAATGTGTGACATTTGGCAAGGAGTCCCGAGTGCACTGTTCAACTGCAGATGGTTATAGAGTGTGCACGCCCTGTAGGGACGCACCCTTTTCCAGAAGCGTTATTGGATATACATCAGGAACCAAGGACCCTAAGCAATTTATTCTTCACCAATCCAGGGTACTGCAATCAGATACAAAAATGACATGACCAACTCTTCCGAAGAACAGCCAAGGGACTGCATTATGCAACTCTTGTGAACAAATCATGCCAAATGCTGTCATTAAGCCAAGGATTAAGGCAGGGCGCCTTTTTTTATTAAGAATCCCTACAGTGTGGAAACAGGCCATTCGGCCCAACAAGTCTGCACCGACCCTCCAAAGGTCATCCTACTCAGACCCATCCCCAACCCTATCCCTGTAACCCTGCATTTCCCATGGCTAATTTACATATCCCTGGACACTGGCTCTTGTGGGGCTGTGGTAGTGTTTCTACCTCTGAGCCAGTAGATTCAGTTTCAAGTCCCACCTTGATGCAGAGGGTGTGTCATTATGTGTTGGAAACAGGTTGACTTTAAGGCAGCCTTCTGATTAATTACAGATATCCTTCTTTAAATCACTGCATGGATTTAGAGCAATCAGAGAAAAACAGGCATTCAGCTGTGTGTGCTTGTTCTGCCAATAAGATTATCACCAAAGTGTCACAGCACAGGAAAAGGCCATTCAGCCCATAGTACCAGCACTAGCTCTTCAAACAAGAGTCATTACCAAGTGCCAATCTCCTACATTTTCCTAATACCTTTCAACATTATTTCTATCCAAACTACCGTCTAATGCCTTCTCCATAATCTCCGTTATCCATAGTCACCCATCTTGGGTCTATGTCCCTTAACACCTTCAACATCAGAATCTATCAGTCAATTTGGAAATTCTCTCATAACGAAAGTGGTTCAACTTTATAGTCTGCAAGTTCTGAAACTGTACCCTGTGAACCCAAATCCCCATCGCACCTTCCTCCTGTCCAAAAATCAACCAATCCCCACTGCTTTGTTGCCTGTCACGCAGGTTAATTTCATATCCATGCTGCCACAGTCCCTTTTAGACCATAAGCCGTAACACTGCTGACCATCCTGCTATGTTGTACTTTTTCCAAGTGTCTTTTGAAAGTCCATGTACATTACATCAAGCCCTTACTGATTCTCTCTGTTAACCCGGTTCAGTATTGACAGTAGATAAGGACAGAGCTGGAAATGTGTTGCTGGAAAAGCGCAGCAGGTCAGGCAGCATCCAGGGAACAGGAGAATCGACGTTTCGGGCATAAGCCCTTCTTCAGGAATGGCCCCCATTCCTGAAGAAGGGCTTATGCCCGAAACGTCGATTCTCCTGTTTCCTGGATGCTGCCTGACCTGCTGCGCTTTTCCAGCAACACATTTCAAGCTCTGATCTCCAGCATCTGCAGACCTCACTTTCTCCTCAGTAGATAAGGACAGTCTATTCCCTCTGGTGGAGAGTATGGGCTACGAGGTGCAGGAGTAACTTAACCTTTGAATCAAAGAAACACCATTCAGAATGTTGTATTAGAAAACACGTCTTCAAACATGACTTCATGGAAGATGGGAACCTGCTACCCCGCTACCCCATAAAGCTGTTGAAATTTCTGGTAATTTTTTAAAAGCAAAATAGATAATATAAAAGATATTAAGGATCATGGATGAAGGTGGGTAAATGCTGTTACAACAGAGACTGACCATGAATAGGAAAACAGACCTCTATTGTCTACTTCTGTCCTTTGGTTCCAATAACAGCACCATTAAGACTAAATAGTAGTATTTGCAAATGACCTCGTACAACTAATTTTGGGAGCTCAATTGGTATTGTCAAAAATATATTATTATTATAAAGGTATTATTTCTTAATGAAGAAACATGCAGGGTTTTCAATTTTATTCCACCCCTTCCTGCTGGATTTCCAGAATGTTCTCTGTCTGGTTTATCTTGTCAAAACATTGTGTGGATGTTGGAGAACACTTGTGTTTTGTCCTATCCTCCCAGCTGTTGGCCAACACGCGCTGATTAAATTTAAAAAAGCAATACCTCACTCTGTCTGAGACGGTCACGTAGATGTTCAATCTGATTCCAAACACCTCCCAAACCTTCCGTCAGCCTGGAGTCTAACAGCAGTGCTGGAAAGGTCAAGGGAAGAAAATAAAAAGTTGAGAGAGAATTTGTTTCAGGAGTTCAAAACCCAGGTGGGGCCTGGACAGAATAGAAAGGGAGAAAGTGTTGGCGCAAGGGCAGGAAACTAGAGGGCACAGGGGGGGTCACAGTGTTTGGCAAAAGAATCAGAGGTGAGGTGAGGGGAAACACTTTTCTAAATGAAACAGAGCAAATAGTTAGAAAATGCCCTGCCTAAGAGTGTGTGATGGAGGCAAGTTCAACTGTGACTTTCAGAAATAAATTACAGAATAATTTTCAGAGAACAAAATCTGCAAGACTATTGGGAAAGGATAGGGGGAGTGGAATTGGTTGAGTTGGGAGCAGATTCTGGCATTCTTGGTAATTCAGAAAGTCAAACCTAACGCTCTGGGAGCACAGGTTCAAATCTCACCACGGCCGCTGGAAAAATTAAGATACAGTTAATTTTTTTAAAATCTACAATCTAAAAAACTCTGGTCTTGGTAACATGACCATGAAATTATCACCAATTGTTGGAAAAACACATCTGGCTCACCAATGTCCTTTAGGGAAAGAAATCTTACCTTTCCTGACCGACACGTGACTCCAGACCCACAGCGACGAGGTTGACTCTTAACTGCCCCCTGAAGTGGTCCAGTGAGCCACTCACTCAGTTCAAAGGCAGTTAGGCATGGGCGACAATTGCTGGTCTTGCCACTGGTGCCCAAAATCCCATGAAAGAATTCATCGGAGTCGGTCTTACAAAGAGCCAGCATGTAGATAATGGGCTGAGTGGCCTCTGTTTTTTAACCATCCTGTGTTTCTACATATAATCAGCCAAAAGAAAGCCTACCGGCTGCTCATTTATTATTCACACAAGATAAAAATAAAAGCAATCGCTGTAATAAATACATAAATAAAAGAATTATCCATTTACTGTGCTGCTCTCATACATACTTTCCATAAGTTCCTGCTCACACCTCTTCTGCATAAGGAGTTGGGGGCATTCCACTTGGACCTCCCCCCGGGAGACTGTGAACTCATGTCCGGGGACTGGCTTCTGTAGTGACTCCACATTCTGTGGTGGGGAGACGCACTGGACCAGTGCCTCCTGGTCCGATTGACGGGGAGATACTCGAAGCTCAAATTGCTGTTGCTCCTCACACCTAATCAGTTCTGCTGTCTGTATTCAGAGAGAAAGAGAGAAAACAAAACATGCATACAACTTAAACAGTGCAATTTTTTACTGTGAATTGATATTTGTAAATTTCATCAATGGTCCCCTTAATTTAGATTAGGACATCTGCTCAGTGTCTACACAGTAAGCAGTCCTTCTCTACAGCTGACAATACCAGATAATAACAAGGCTATTTGCATTTACAGGGGATCCCCGATGTATAAACACCTGACTTACAAACACTTGTACTTACAAATATGATCCCACACCGTGTAATTTCAAAGGCCCCCATACTAATGTTTTCAGTACTTACAAATGGCTATTTTATATTGTTCTGCATTGTGTTCTGACTTCTGTACAAATGGACTTCAAAATGGACTCAAGGACAGAGCCCATTCATAACCCAGAAACTGGCCATATTCAGCACCGTTAGCAGAGTGACACCTGCTAAGGTACCTCAAAGGAGCATCATCAAGCAAAATTAGACATCAAAGTACATTGGGCAGCATGGTGGCTCGGTGGTTAGCACTGCTGCCTCACAGCACCAGGGACCCAGGTTCGATTCCAGCCTCAGGTAACAGTTTGCACATTCTCCCCATGTCTGCGTGGGTTTCCTCCCACAGTCCAAAAATGTACAGGTCAGGTGAATTGGCCAAGCTAAGTTGCCCGTAGGTGCATTAGTCAGACGGAAATGAGTCTGGGTGGGTTACTCTTCGGAGGGTCGGTGTGGACTTGTTGGGCTGAAGGGCCTGTTTCCATAGTGTAGGGAATCTAATCAAAAGATATTTGGGCACAGGACAAAATGTTTAGTCCAAGAGAGTAATGTTTTAAGGAGCAGCTCAAAGGAGAGGCAGCAAAGGTGTATTCCGGAGTTTGGAGCTACTGAAGACACTGTCATGTTCGGGTCTGGGTACTACTCACTGGCAGTTATTGTCAGAGTAAATAAAAGTAAAGTTGCCCAAGTCTTACCAGACCATAGGGCTACCCTTTCATTAGACAGAGAGACAACTGGTGGTGGTTTAACCTGAGGATCACCATGCCTCAGGCAAGGGGACAGAGAGATTGAGAATCCTTCATGGTATCCTCAGCTGGTCTGGGAATTGAACCTATGCTGTTGGTATGACTCTATATTACAAACAAACCATCCAGCCAACCTTCAGAGTTGTTTGAAATAGACCAGGTCATTTCACCTCTATCGGCAACCTTTTCACATAGAGGGTGGTTCGTCTATAAAATGAACTGCCAGAGTCATAGAGTCATAGGGATGAACAGCACAGAAACGGACCCTTCAGTCCAACTCATCCATGCCGACCAGATATCCCAACTCAATCTTGTCCACCTGCCAGCATCCGTCCTATATCTCTCCAAACCCTTCCTATTCATATACCCATCCAAATGCCTTTTAAATGCTGCAATTGTACCAGCCTCCACCACTTCCTCTGGCAGCACATTCCATACATGTACCACCCTCTGAGTGAAAAAGTTGCCCCTTAGGTCTCATTTATATCTTTCCCCTCTCACCCTAAACCTATGCCCTCTAGTTCTGGACTCCCCGGCCCCAGGGAAAAGATTTTGTCTATTTATCCTATCCATGCCCTTATGATTTTATAAACCTCTATAACATCACCCCTCAGCCTCCAACACTCCAAGGAAAAAAGCCCTCGATGCAGGTACAGTCACAACATTTTTTTAAAAATGGATAGGTACATGAATAGGAAAGGTTTAGAAGGCTATGGGCCAAAGACAGGCAAATGGGACTAGTTTAGTTTGGGAAACTTGGTCAAGGTGATCAAGTTGGACCGTTAGGGTCTGTTTCCATTCTGTTTGACTCTATGGCTGAAATTTCTGTTTCTTTGGAGATAGTATCCAATCAGATAAGAGATTGACATTCATTCCTGTATCATGCTTAAAATTAACAACATGTCCAATGACAGAAATAAACTCTCTAAGTCAGTTTGGAAGAATTACTCATTTCCCCTAGTAATGTATTGCGTTTTTTAAAAACAGAGGTACATTATCTAAAGCAGGTATCTTTTCTCATGAAGCTGGTCCAACCACAATAACCTCTTTGTATCGGCAGGCATTTGTCTTCTTGCTGCTCTGAAAATGTGTCATATATCTGCACATCTTCTGGAAGTAACCTAAACTTTGACAGATATAGCATTCTTTTATCATGGCTGGGTACTGTATGTGCCTTTGAGGCTTTGTTGTTCCAAAATGGCAATAATGACACTTAGTTTACTCATTTTTGGCTTGTTTGTCAAGTGACTCTTTATAGTGACTGTGCCTTATATAGTGAGTAGGTTTTGTTGCTTTTCTCTCAAGATCTGAGAGTCTTTCTAGTTCCTGATTCTTGATGTTAGAACAGCTTTTCCCAAAATTAAATTTTCTTTAAACTGTAAGAAATCTGACAAAGACTTATCAATAATTCCAACAACTATTCTATCTCTGAAATCCAATCTCTGAACTCCATTGTCACAGCTCTCCGTTAACCTACAGAATTGGCCATGCTAAATTGCCTGTAGTGTTAGGTGAAGGGGTAAATGTAAGGGAATGGGTCTGGGTGGGTTGCGCTTTGGCGGGTCAGTGTGGACTTGTTGGGCTGAAAGGCCTGTTTCCACACTGTAAGTAATCTAATCTAATTTGTCAATGAAATTACTGATTTCAGTGGAAGCATAACTCCTCTGTTAAATCTTGTTCATTTAAGAATGTTATTTGTTTTCAGATTGAAGTTATGGTCAAAGACATTAAAAGTTCATCAATGCATTTGCAACTCTTTTGATATTTTGGCAGTTTATAACATTATACACAAGAGGTCCTATTGAATACAATAGTGTATTAACTTATTCAGCTTCAGAGTTAATGTTTAATTTTGAAGCAATTTGGTATCTCAAACTTGTTTTCTCCAATCCTGTATCTGTCTGGCATTTCTCTCATTATTCCTTCTTTCATTTCTTTTTTATGTCTTTATTTATTCATTCATGTTCTCATAAATGTGTTGTAAATCTGCAGCAGTCTTCAATTCTTGCATAAAATCAATGCTGATTAAATTATGTTGTCTTAAATTTTACTGAATCTAGCAATGTTGCAGGATTTTCTTTGCAAAGTTTTAAATTCTGTGTGTTGGCAACACTGAATGAACTCCCTCCAATAAATATTTCAATTATCTAGACAAACCTGTTTACTTGTCACTCAGACTGAATAGTTGAGGAGATTGTGGTGGCACTGGTGGTAATCTTTCAGGAATTACTGGAGTCAGAGAGGGTCCCAGAGGACTGGAAAGTGGCTAATGTAACATCCCCGCATAAGAAGGGAGGGAGACAGAAGACAGGAAACTATAGGCCAGTTAGTCTGACCTCAGATGTTGGTAAGATTTTAGAGTCCATTGTTAAGGCCTGGATTGCAGTGTATTTGGAAGGGGGCTGGTAAAACTGGGCTGAGTTAGCACAGCTTCAACAAGGGGAGGTCGTGCCTGACAAATCTGTTAGAATTCTTTGAGGATGTAACAAACGACTTAGACCAAGGGGAGCCAGTGGATGTGATCTCTTTGGATTTCTAGAAGGCCTTTGAGAAGCTGCCACAGAGGAAGCTGTAAAATAAGACAATAGCCCATGGTATTAGGGGCAAGGAACTGGAATGGATAGAGCAATGGCTGACTGGCAGAAGGCAAAGAGTGGACAAAAAAGGGGTCTTTTTCAGGATGGCAACCGGTAACAGAAGCTAGGGAAGAGATTGCTGGGCTTGTTGCTGAGAATAGTTATATCATCAACAGCCATGGGTGAGATTGACTTACGTGGTGCCATTATTTTAAAAAGGCTGTAATGAAAAGCCAAGGAACTATAGGCCGATGAGCCTGACATTGGTGGTGGCTAGGTTGTTGGAGGGAACCCTGAGAAATAGGATTTACATCTATTTGGAAAGGCAAGGACTGATTAGGGATAGTCAACACGATTTTGTGCATGGGAAATTATGTCTCACTAACTTTATTCATGATTTGGAGATGCCGGTGTTGGACTGGGGTGTACAAAGTTAAAAATCACACAACACCAGGTTATAGTCCAACAGGTTTAATTGGAAGCACACTAGCTTTCGGAGCAACACTCCTTCATCAGGTGGTTTGGAGCATCGCTCCGAAAGCTAGTGTGCTTCCAATTAAACCTGTTTGACTATAGCCTGGTGTTGTGTGAGTTTTAACTTTATTCAGTTTTTTGAAGAAGTAACAAAGAAGATTGATGAAGGAAGGGCAGTAGACATTTTCTATATAGACTTCAACAAAGCATTCAACAAGGTTCCACATGGTAGATCACATGAGATCCGGGTAACCTAGCCAATAGGATACAAAATTAGCTTGAAGGTAGAAAACAGAGGGTGGTGATAGAGGGTTGCTTTTTGGAGGTATATGACCTGCGGTGTGCCACAAGGATCAGTGCTGGGTCCACTGCTTTTTACCATACATATAAATTTTGGATAGTTAGCAAGTTTGCAGATAACCAAAATTGGTGGTGTAGTGGACAGCGAACCAGATCATCTCAGGGTACCAAGGGATCTTGATCAGATGGGGTGAGAAGTAGTAGATGGATTTTAATTTAGATAAATGTGAAGTATTGCATTTTGGAAAGGCAAACTAGGGCAGGACTCATACACTTAATGGTAGGATCCTGGGGAGTGTTGCTGAACAAAAAGACCTAGGGCTGTATTGTTTCTTGAAAGTGGAGTCACAGATAGACAGGGTGGTGAAGGTGGCATTTGGCACACTTGCCTTCATTGGTCAATGTACTGAGTACAGGAGTTGGGAGATCATGTTGAGGTTGTACAGGACATTGGTAAAACCACTTTTAGAATACTGCGTGCAATTCTTGTTACCCTTCTATAGGAAGGATGTTGTTAAACTTGAGAGGGTGCAGAAAAGATTTGCAAGGATTTTGTCAGTACTGGAGATATTAGGAGAGGTTGAATAGACTGGGGCTGTTTTCCCTTGAGCGACAGAGGCTGAGGGGTGACCATATACAAGTTTGTAAAATCATGAGGCGCATGGAAAGGGTGAATAGTCAAGTCTTTTTCCGAGGGTAGAGAAGTCCAAAACTAGAGGGCATAGGTTTAGGGTGAGAGGACCTGAAGGACAACTTTTTCACACCAAGGATGGTGAATATATGGAGTGAGCTGCCAGAAGAAATGGTGGAGGCTGGCAAAATTACAACACTTAAAAGGCATCTGGATGAGTATACAAATAGGAAGAGTTTAAAGGGGTATGGGTCAAATGCTGGCAAATGGGATCAGGTCTGAGTGGACGAGTTGGACCAAAGGGTCTGTTTCAATGTTATATAACTCTATGATGAGTATCCTTCTGCAGGGGTCAGTGTTGGCTCACAACTATTCACGTTAAACATTAACGATTTGGATGAAGGAACTGAAGACACTTTTGTTAAGTTTGAGATGATAACAGAGATAGGTGAAGGGACAGCTTGTGTTGAGGAAGTTGGCAGGCTGAATAAGGACTCAGACAGGCTAGGACAATGGGCAATGGAATACAATATGGGAAAAATGTGAGGTTATGCACTTTAGTGTAAAGAATAGGCTATTTTCTAAATGGTGGGAGGCTTTGTAAATCTGAAGCACAAAGGGATTTAGGAGTCCTAGCTCAGGATTCTCTTGAGGTTAACATGCAGGTTCAGTTAGCAGGTAGAAAGACAAATGCAATGATAGAATTCATTTCAAGAGGGTTAGAATACAAGAGCAGAGATATACTGCCGAGGCTGTGTAAGGCTTTGGTCAGACCGCATTTGGAAAGTTGAGTGTTTTTGGTCCACGTATCGAAGGAAGGGTGTGTTAACATTGGAGAGAGTCCACAGGAGGTTGACAAAAATGATCTTGGGGATGAAGGGCTTGCCATATGAGGAACGGTTGAGGACTCTCAGTCTGATGGAGTTTAGAAGGATAAGGGGATTAGGTCAGTTTGGTTGGAATTGTGCACCTGTCTAACCCATGCTGCCTTCACCAATTAAAGAACAGATAGTTCTTTGTGAAGCACGTCTCATTCATCATTAATATAGAACCCCAGGCAAGAGCCCAGCCCCAGGATTAGTCTGGTTGGAGCAAACCAAAGAAATCCTGGGAACTAGAGTGAACACAAATGGAAATGTGTTATCCTGACTCAGGTTACCGTCCTCTCTAAGTCAGAGAATGGTGCATTTCACTCTCACCACTGAGACTTCACACCCTGAATCTGGGAGTACTGAGGGAGTGCTGCACTATCAAGAGGCGCCCTCTATAGGTTGTGACATTCAATCCTGAGAATGGTTAAGGAATAGGTCCCCACTGTGCAGCAACAGTCAGCAGGTTCAGGAACCTTTGAGGATGTAGAGGGTCTTAATTCTTCAGACTTCACCTCCAGCTTCTGATCTCTGCCCCCATCCCCACCCCTCACTTGCCTAGCAATGGATCACCGATGAGCTCCTCACTTCCTGGCACGTTTGCTTCATTTGGGGGAACATGGTTGGAGGTTTACAGGATGCTTCCTACCTGTGAGGCAGAGCGGTCACTTGAAGAAGGGACTGGGCTACCAGGGCCACTGGAGTAGGTCTGAGTGCTGGCCGAGGACTGACTGCAGTGTGTCCGTGACATGCTGAGCAAGCGATGGATCTCCAGTTGCTGAGCTTTGATGGTCCGTTCTAATCTGGAAAAGAGAGAGTTGCCAAATTTTCATTTTGCTTTGCATGATCTCAGAATTCTTTTGCAAGCTCAACATACTAGTCAGGAGGAGCCATAGTCTGTGAGGGTTCAAGGCAATCCGTGAGTTGACGCTCAAGTGAGTTGAAACAACAATGATCAGAGAACAACATTCTGAAATGAGCAATGGGATATACCTGACATTCTTTCAGGATTACTCCAGCAGTACACAAGCCCAACTACTGCTCTTTCATAGCACTTCCAACTGATGATCAACAATCTGAAGGAATCTTCTAAAAATCTTGTGATAACAGCACAGAGAGTGTACCTCCTAGACAATTACACACCAGAGCAGAAATTCCTCAACCTTGTTTTTTTTTTATTCATTCACGTTGTCCCAGCATTTATTGCCCATCCCTAATTGCCCAGAGGGCAGTTAAGAGTCAACCACATTGCTGTGAGTCTGAAGTCACATGTAGGTCAGACCAGGTAAGGATGGCAGATTTCCTTCTCTGAAGGACATTAGTGAACCAGATGGTTTTTTCTGACAATCAGCAATGGTTTCCAGATCCTCATTAGACTCTTCATTCCAGATCTTAATTGAATTAAAATTCCACCATCTGCCGTGGCGGGATATGAACCCCAGAACATTACCTCGGTAACAGTCCAGCAATAACAATATTAAGCGGCACGGTGGCACAGTGGTTAGCACTGCTGCCTCGCAGCGCCAGAGATCCGGGTTCAATTCCCGCCTCAGGCGACTGACTGTGTGGAGTTTGCACATTCTCCCCGTGTCTGCGTGGGTTTCCTCCGGGTGCTCCGGTTTCCTCCCACAGGCCAAAGATGTGCAGGTCAGGTGAATTGGCCATGCTAAATTGCCCATAGTGTTAGGTAAGGGGTAAATGTAGGGGTATGGGTGGTTTGCGCTTCGGCGGGGCGGTGTGGACTTGTTGGGCCGAAGGGCCTGTTTCCACACTGTAAAGTAATCTAATCTAATCTAAGCCATTGCCTCCCATGAGTTGAGCAGGCTTCAAGCTCAGAGGTAGCAATGGCTGCTGTAGAAACACAACAGAGCTGTAACCCCTCACACTCTCAGCCTGCACTCTCTGTTTTACGCCAAGGGGTTACGGACCATTTTCAGGTCTGAAGGTGAGCTCATAGGGTTTGGAAAACTCTGGGCCAGAAACACTGCAGGCAGCATGTTGTAATATCAACTATGACCAAACATGAATTGGGGGAGTGGGGAGGCTTGCAGAGAGGAGAAACCAGTTGTTGCAATTCATACAATTACAGAACGGTTACAGCAAAGAAGATGGCCATTCTGCCTGCTATGTTTATGCCAGCTCTCCACAAGAGCAATCCCATCCCCGGTCTCATTCCCTTGTTTTTCTCTTTGGGTGAGCATCAGATTCCCTTTTAAAATCCACAGCTGAAAACCTGCCTCCCCTACACTCTCAGACAATACACTCCAGACCGTCACCACTTGAGTGAACCTGCCTCCCCTACACTCTCAGACAGTACACTCCAGACCCTCACCACTCGGGTGAACCTGCCTCCCCTACACTCTCAGACAGTACACTCCAGACCCTCACTACTTGAGTGAACCTGCCTACCCCCACTCACAGACAGTACGCTGCACCTCCAAGGGGTGCTATTTCTTGTGAGAGTTTCACAGATTGTGAAATAAGTCAATTACGGAAGACCTAACCTGGGAGGGGCTGCTGGCTGGGAGGTGCTGACAGGCAACCACAATGCTATTGTGTGCAGTTCTGATCACCACACTATCATAGGAAGGAAGTGGAGTCTTTGGAGAGGGTCCAACAGAGGTTTGCCATGATGTTGCCTGGATTGGACTGTATTGGCTACAAGGAGAGGTTAGATAAATATGGATTATTTCCACTAAAATGTCAGAGGCTGTGGGGGTGGCTGATAGATATGTATAAAATTATAAGAGGCATGTAGAGGGTGGATAGTTGGAGCCTTTCTTCCAGGTTGGCAATGTTAAATATTAGGAAGCATAGGTTTAAGGTGAGAGGGACAAAGTTTATAGGAGATGTGTGAGGCAAGTTTTTTTTTAAACACAGCAGATAATAGGTGCCTGGAACATGCTGCCAGGGCAGGTGGTAGAAGCAGATAAAAACATTTAAGAGTTATTTAGTCGGACATGAACAGGCAGGGAATACAGGGACACAGACCATATGCAGGCAGATGAGATTAGTTTAGAAAGGCATGGTGGGCCAAAGGCCCTATTCCTATGCCATACTGTTCCACATCACACAAGGCCAGCTCTAGATTGGATAAGAAGGTGCTCCTTTTCCCAGGGACTGGTGGACCTTTGACATAAGCCACCAGCTCCTGCACTGACATCAATTTGTTGCACCTCTTCAAGCTTCTAGTGAGAGCAGAACATTTTTCTAAAAGAGGTGGAGTTTTAGTTGTTTAGAAGATAGATGCTGCAGGAAACTATCAGGATCAAGTGGTCCCTTGATCTAAAAGGATCAGAGAGGAATTTCTCAGACCTTTTCAACTTTTCCTACTTCAAAATAGACTTGGCTTAATGTCTCTCCCTGCAAGGTCAGAAGGTGTTGAGTAGGGGAGTGAGGTGATCTGTGTTCTGTAGTGCAAATTGTTACAGAGGCTGAATGGAGCAGGGAGTCTTTCCCTGCCCATGGCTGTTCGTGTCTTAAATAACATTATCATTCAAATAGCCACAGCCAAGGCTCCCCCAATAGCTCAGAGAGCACCTGAACCAACCAGCCTTGGGTTCAGTTCCTGACCTTCCACAGTGTAGTTCTGGAAGTGCTGCCATTTTAACGCTGAGGATAAAAGAAGGGGAGGCAATACACCTTTTGAATCCGACTCCCCAGTTGAATAAAACCAGAGCTAACCTTCTTCCTCAACGCTGAGTGAACTACTCATTCAGAGAGCCAGGGCGGACATGTCGGGCCAAATGGCCTCCTTTGACTCTGTAACAATTTGGTGATTGCACAATCATCACTTTTCTGCCCTGTTCCAATATCCATTGGTGTTCAAATAGCTGCCCTCAGTGTTCCTGAATTAGGGAAGGGGACCAGGTGAGTCAGGTATCAATCTCTTGAGGGAGGTCAACACACGATGAAAGGTAAGATCTAAAGCGACTGCGAAAGAAAAAGCATCCGCCCTGCACATTGGCCTATACTAGTGTAGTCACACAGAAATCAATAGAAACACTAGAGAATTAAAAAAAAACAAGAGTGGAGGAGGATGATGGCTCATTGCTAACCACTAATGCTGTGAGGTGCTAAAACGTGTGGACTGCCC
This sequence comes from Chiloscyllium plagiosum, assembly GCF_004010195.1. Lineage (NCBI taxonomy): Eukaryota > Metazoa > Chordata > Chondrichthyes > Orectolobiformes > Hemiscylliidae > Chiloscyllium > Chiloscyllium plagiosum. The sequence goes on along the minus strand of NC_057714.1, from coordinate 110,092,592 downwards.
AACTGAGAAAGATAGCCAGGGGCTAACTGAACAAATACAAAAGAAACTAGAGGGCATAAGTGAGAGGGGAAACATTTAGAAAGGACCTAAGGTGCAACTTTTTCACGTAAAGGGTGGTGCATGTATGGAATGAGCTGCCAGAGGAAGTGGTGGAGGCTGGTACAATACAACATTTAAAAGGCAGCTAGACGGGTATATGAATAGGAAAGGTTCAGAGGGATATGGGTCAAATACTGGCAAGTGAGACTAGATTAATTGAGGATATCTAGTCGGCATGAACAAGTTGGTTGGTTTCCATGCCTCTAATATTCTATCTAGTGAGACCATGCAATTTGATACAAACAGGATATAATATTTCCCACGCATTGGGTCTGATCTGATGGGATACAATATCTTTTCAATTCTGGTCATTGTTAGCGAGGATAACGATGAGAATCACAAATATTAAAACTCAATTTCCCGATCGCCTTGAAATTACATGGTTTGGTTTAATATTATACAAACTCCTAATTCTCTTGCTCAAAACCTTCACCGATCCAGGAGCAACTCTGGCTGGTAACTATGGAGACAGTAATGGGCTCGGCCAAGCTGTCCTCCCAAGCAAGGAGGGAATGTAGATTCGAGGAATTGCTAAGTGCTTTTGGGCAGTTGGAAGATTTGATATAAAGGTTTGATGACAGCTTACTTGAAAATTAAAATAAAAAGTCTTGCTCAACTTTCTGCTTCAATGAAAGGCACTAAGACATTGTTTCTTTCAGGCACTGTCACACAGGATTCTGCAGGTTTACAGTAGAAAGGCTTCCCTTAAATGTAAAGGAGCATTTTGCATTAATGTTGTTCTTTCATTAATTTTTGTTCTCAAAAAGCAGTACTTTTTGAGGTGTAGGGAAGGTGATGGCTTAGAAGCAGTATCACTGGACCAGACGCCTCAAGCTAATGCTCTGGGTCATGGGCTCAAACCCCATAATGGCAGACGGTGATATTCAGAGCCAGTACAAAGCTGGCCTAATTATAATGCGTTGTTGTTTCAAAAACACCCATCTAGTTCACTAATGCCCTTTAGGGAAGGAAATCTGCCATCCCAGTCTGGTCTACAGAACCATACTCTTTTCTGTACAAGCACATGGTTTTGGGCGTAATGGAGATTGAGGACTGGTTAGCACGCAAAGTCACAATGAATTGGTCTTTTTCAGGTTGGAAAGCTGCAACTAGCAAAGGGTCCTAATTATTTGCTATCTACATTCCTGGCTTGGAGGAGGAGGCAGAGTATAACGTATCAAATTTGCTGATGATGCAAAAAATAGAGGTGGGAGGGCGTGTTGCAATGAAAACTTAAGGGATTTGCAATGGAATATAGATAGTGAGTGGGTAAAAATTGGCAGATGGGGTTTAAATAGGAAAGTGAGAGGAGATGCACTTTGACAGGAAGAATCATGAGACTGACCACTAGTTAAATGGAGAGACTTCCAAAAAAAAGTACAACACAGAGAATTCTGTGTGTTCTTGTGCATTGAACACAAAATATAAGTATGCTGCATAAGTAAGAGATTAAAAATGGGGAAGTCTTGTTACAAGATGTTTTTGAGGCCACACATGGAGTACTCTGTATAACTTAGATCCCCATGACCAGAAAGGCCATAGTGGCATTGGAGGCTGGTTAAGAGAGATTCACTAGGCTGTTTCATGGGATGTAGGTGTTGAGTTATTGAGAACAGCTAAACAGGTTAGGCCTTTATTCATTAGGCTTTAGAAAAATGAGACATTACCTTCTTCAAACATGCAAGACACTTTGATTGGTCTTGAGAAGGTAAAGGTTGGGATGATGTTTCCAAGCATAGGGCACTCTCAAGCGGGGGTTATCAGTACAGAATAAAGGGTTACTCATTTAAAACTGAGATGTAAAGGACCTTCATCTCTCAGAGGGTCTGGAACTCTCTACCCCAGAGAGTTGTGGAGGTTGGATCACTGAAAGTGGTTAAAGAGAAGGTAGATAGATTTTTTAAAAATATTTAGCTGTTGAGGGTTATGAGGAGTGAAAGAGGAGTGGAGAACTAGAGTAGATCAGCTGTGGTCTTCTATCGAAAGGCAGGGTTGGCTTGAGGGGCTGAATGGCCTACTCCTGTTCTTATGTTATATTCATATTCAAAATTGGTGATGAAAAAATCATATAATGCACACTAATGAGACTTGAAAATAATTTGTCATAAAGTACCCAGTTAATAGACTCATTTTCAGACTAAGATCGATGGGTAGCACAGGCCTTCAATGAAGATGATTTATGAACTGGTTAAGAGGAAGGAAGCAGACTGAAACTGTAAACAAAACTAGCTGAAAGGAGGGGAGGAATTGAGTGCGTACTCCAAAGTTCAGTAAAGCACATGAACTGTTGCTGATTTATTTGGATGTGTTGAGAGGCACACTATAATCCTAAGTGCATAGTGTTCGCTGCTAACACTTGGCGGGGGAAGGAAGGATATTGGGGAAAATAAAAACTTTCAAATAGAGGGGTTTAAACTGTTAACTGAGCAAGGGTGCTCAGACGGTGGAAAATATGCTTGTGTATTAGTCTTCATTACTGCATGGATTTTCCAAAGGGAAATTCAAAAACGTTGAGTGAATTCTTGGTCTACTTTCCTTTCACCCCTTAACACTACACCAAGCACAGGAAATGTAACATTTATCCTTTGGAATCATAGGAGGCCATTCAGCCCATTGAGTCCACACTGACACTCCGAACAGCATCCCACCCCTTACCCTATCCATGTAACCCTGCATTCCCCATGGCACATCCTTGGGCACAATGGGCAATTGAGCATGGCCAATTTACCGAAGCTGCCCATCTTTGGACTGTGGCAGGAAACCAGAGCAAACCCCCGTAGACACAGGGAGCATGTGCAAACTCCACACAGACAATCGCCCAAGAGTGGAATCCAACCCAAGTCTCTGGCAATGTGAGGTAATACTGCTAACCATTGTGCCACCATGTCACCCCTTTAAGTCCTGCCTTTCAATTATTCATGGTCCCAAAAGCCTCTTTCAGGATACATAGCAGATTACTTGCACACCTTTCATTTTACTGTGGTGTTTTTGGGGCACAAAATTTCAGAAGTGATACAATGTCGATAACCAGTAGTTACAGATTGCTTTAGGTTAAAAAAAAAGGCTTAAAATGTTGACAAAAAGCTTTGAGTCTGAGGATTGGAAACATTTTTGAATTTAGCAAAGAATAACCAAAAATGCTTCGATAGATATATGAAGAGGAAAAGGTTAACATAGAGACAACCCTTCACAGCAATATCAGAAATCCAAAGATGAGGAACCGAAAGAAATTAATATTGCAAAAGGCTTGCAACTGACAGCAAGACCACAAATGCATGAGTTTGACACGGCTTGCATTAAGTAAACCTGCTCCTGCCGAATCTTCCAAGTTGGCAGAAAAATACTCCAGGTGAAAACCCACAGAGAAACATCTGTGTCATTTGCCCAAAACATTTTTTTTTCAAAAAGGAAAAACACCACGCTCTTTTCAGCTTTTTCTGAGGTAACTCAAAAGTTGGATACTGTCTATTTCTTGATCTGTTGTAATCATCAACAAGTTCAGAAACAGAGCTGAATGAACACAGGCAGGGGTGACTGGGGAATGAGCAGGTCTCGAAGTTCCTCATGTATTCTGAATGACCACACCATGGGACCTCTCCTCATGTATCATGCATCAATGTGTGTCTCTTCCCCAACACACAGGCTTCCCTGCCAGGAGTCAGTCTGACTGGCAGGCTTGGTGGGGAAGGGAACGCAACAGCAAGTTGCAGGAGTTGTTACAACTCCAGCAAACCTGGAGATTTCTGCTGGCCTTCAGCTGGTCCTGCTGTGGCACTTAGCTGCTGCCCAGAACTGCCCCTCAACACACAAGTGCCCAAAGGCTAGTGAACTGCTGCAGCCCACTGCTACAGCACGCCAAGGAGGGTAATTCTAACATTGCCAGTCTCTGTAACAAAGTTTAATTTATCTGAAGTAAGCTGACTAAGGATAGGGGAATCCCAAACTAGAGGGCACAGATTCAAAGTGAGTGGGAGAAAGATTTAAAAGGGACCTAAAAGGCAACATTTTCACACAGAGGCTGGTGCATGCATGGAATGTGCTGCAAGAGGAAGTGGTAAATGCAGATACAATTACAACATTTAAAAGACATTTATACAGATAAACGAATAGGAAAGGTAGAGAGGGATATGGACTAAATGGAAGCAAATTGGACCAGTTCAATTTGGGATCCCTGGTCAGCATGGACATGTTGGACCAAAGGCTCTGTTTCCATGCTGTCCAACTCTATGACTCTAGCAACCCCCTCATCTTATTTCTGTTAAACAGGATGAACTTCAGAATGTTAAGATCCAACTTGACCCCAATGTTAAAATTCTCCCTATTATACATAATGATTGGAACCATGTGGATTTCATTAAGTATGAGATCCTTGATTGGTGTTGTTAACCTGAGCCAATCAGGGACCCCTAGCTGACAGAAATAAACAGGGGAAATATTCCCTACCCTCCCCTTCACTTAAAAAATATAACCAGGAGTGTGGAGTGCATTACTTCCCATATCAAAAAAAAATAAACAGGAGTGTTTGACTCTGTGCTGGTTGGTGTCACAATCAGTATGTTACTGTTGGTTTCTGCTTCTCTCTTTTTTGGAGGGGGAAAAAATCTGATTCCTGAATTGGCTGAATTATTTAGCCAGTTTGTTAACTGACATTCCTAAAAAAAAAACAGGGGAATGGCCACCCGCGTGTTTTCCTATCTTCCTGGTGGTGGAAATTGAAGGAAATAAATAAATAAATAAATAAACAGGGGAATGGCCACCCGGGTGTTTTCCTATCTTCCTGGTGGTGGAAATTGAATAAAGATTGGTGCACTTTGTCTTTCACTGTGTCTCACACCTGCACACACACACCATGGGTGCTGGGGATAAAATAAGCACTACCGCACTTAGGTGGTAGTGTGGGGGTTAAAAAAAGAAAGGGGAAAAAAAAACAGGGGACAAAAAAAAAGAGAAAAAAAAATAAACAGGAGATAGGTGGGAGGGATGGGGGCTTGCTGGGTCTGTATTGTCTGCACTTTGTATGTAACAGTATTGTCTAATGAAAAAGAAGAAAAAAATAAATAAAAAATAAAATAAACAGGGGAATGGCCACCCGGGTGTTTTCCTATCTTCCTGGTGGTGGAAATTGAATAAAGATTGGTGCACTTTGTGTCTTCCACTGTGTCTCACACCTGCACACACACACCATGGGTGCTGGGGGAAAAAATAAGCACTACCGCACTTAGGTGGTAGTGTGGGGGTTAAAAGAACAAAAGAGAAAAAAAAATAAACAGGGGAATGGCCACCCGGGTGTTTTCCTATCTTCCTGGTGGTGGAAATTGAATAAAGATTGGAGCACTTTGTGTCTTCCACTGTGTCTCACACCTGCACACACACACCATGGGTGCTGGGGAAAAAAAAAATAAAAAAGAAGAAAAATAAAAGGAGTGTTAAGGGCAGTGTTTGTCAAAAAAAAAATAAACAGGGGAATGGCCACCCGGGTGTTTTCCTATCTTCCTGGTGGTGGAGTTTGAATAAAGATTTGTGCACTTTGTGTCTTTCACTGTGTCTCACACCTGCACACACACACACCATGGGTGCTGGGGATAAAAAAAAAAGCACTACTGCACTTAGGTGGTAGTGTGGGGGTTAATAAAAAAAAATTTAAAAAATAATAAATAAATAAAAAGAAGAAACAAAAAAAAAGAAAAAAAAATAAAAAGTGGTTAATACCGCACTTAGGTGGTAGTGTGGGATAAAAAAAAATAAACAGGGGAATCAGAACATTCTCCTTCAGGAACTGACTCTGCTGGTTGGTGCTGTAGTCAGTGTGTTACTGTTGGTTTCTGACCCTTTTTTTGGAGGGGGAAAAACCCTGATTCCTGAACTGGCTGAATTATTTAGCCAGTTTGTCAACTGGCATTCCTTTTAGTGAGGACTGATTGTGTATCAGGAGTTTAACATAATGTGTTTCAGGTGTAGCTCAGTTCTCAGGGGATTGTTGTTTCACTGGCTGGTTACAGCCTGTGTTATGCTTTTTTTTCTTTTTCCTTACTTGTTGAGGAAAGGACAACGTTAATTTTGTAGTTGGACTTAGCCCTTGGACTCTAGTTTCCTTTGTTTTTTGTATGTATCCTCACTGTTTTTGGTATTTGTACTGAGCCCTTGTGGAAGACATACATTTCACCACAGGAGCTGTTCCTGTGGGGAGGCTTAGCCCTGGGACTGGGCCTCTGAAGATTGAATACCTGTGTGTGTGCTGGGAGGTGAGCACTTGCTGTATCCTGGAGTTTGGGAGAAGACCTTTTCTTCAGGAGTGGACCAAACCCCTGTGAGTTAACTGCACCTGTACAATGTACTATGTTCCTGTAAGTGGGCCTGGTTTTCCAAGGCTGGGCCAGGACTCCATGGAGACCGAACATCTGTGCTGTGCATTTGCTGCCTTCAGGAGTGGACTCTGCCATTGGTTGCAGACTTTGTTTTTAGCAATTAGCAGTTTGGAGCGGACTCTATTTCTGACGATGCACATTGTATACTGGAGTGGACTGTGTTCTTGGCAATGGACTCTACATTTTGAAGACTCTATATATTTGGACTGTGTTTTTCAGTAATTAACTAACTGTATCGTGTTGTTTGTTGGGTCTATCACCTGCACTGTCTTGTGTCCCTGGGTCTGGCCGGTCTTACTGAGAGCTGGTAGGCCCATGGGTTGTCCTGAGAGCCGGAGGGTGGGTAGGCCATCCTGAGCCTGAAGGTTAGTAGGCTGTCCCAAAACCAGAGGGTGGGTAGGCCACCCTGATCAGTTACCCTGAGAGCCAGATGGTGGGTAGGCCGTTCTCGGAACGACAGCGCTCAGAAGGGGTGATCAGGACGGGCTGTCCTAGAGGTGGTTGAAAGGTGTCAGAGCAGCCGAGATCCAGAAGGCACCTAGGGGCAGGCTGAGATCCAGAAGGCTTGTGGGCTACCCTGCACCCTGTTGTCCCAGAGAAGGGGACGGGCTGTCCTAGAGGTGGCTGAAAGGTGTGCCAGGATAGCCCACTGGTCGGATGATGCAATGGGGTGGGTGAGAGACCAATGGTACATAGGGGCAGACCGAGAGCCAGAAGGCGGGTAACCGTCTTCAGTGCTGTCACCCTGGGTGGGCTGTCCTAGAGGTGGTCGAAAGGTGTCAGGGCAGACCGAGAACTGGAAGGGGTATAGGATGGACAGAGCCGGAAGGTACATAGGGGCGGGCTGCCATAGAGTGGCTGGAAGGTGGGAGGGATGGGGGCTTGCTGGGTCTGTATTGTCTGCACTCTTTATGTAATTGGATTGTTTCATGTACAAATGTCATTGATGTATTTTCATGTTTAAAACTGGGATTTGAGGTTTGTCCTCATTTCTCTGTAAACTGATTGAACAGTAGGGGTTTGGCACCTGGCTTTGCTGTTCCTCTCCCTTGTAAAATTGCTGTTGTATACAGCTGTATACATGTTGACTGTTTTTCTGTAAATTCTTGCAATTGTTTAATAAAATATAAAATAAGGAATCAGAAAATTCTACTTCAGGAACTGCCTCTGAGCTGGCTGGCCAAAGCCAGTGTACTGGGCATAGAGTCATAGAGATGTACAGCATGGAAACAGACCCTTCGGTCCAGCTTGTCCATACCAGATATTCTAATCTAGTCCTATTTGCCAGCACTTGACCCACATTCCTCTCCTCTCAACCCTTCCTATTCATATACCCATCCAGGTGCCTTTTAAATGTTGCAATTGTACCAGCCTCCACCACTTCCTCTGGCAGCTCATTCCATACACGTACCACCCTCTGTTAATAAAGGATGACTTGGTGACAGGATACCAGCCTGTGTGCAGTATAACAGCCTAGCAGCTGCTGCTACTCACCTCCCTTTGATCTTCAAAAGGTTAGCGACGTCAGCACAGAGTGGGACAACACCCTTTCGAGAACTTCTGATTACAAGTGCCACAGCTCTCGAGGCAATCTCTTTATCTTCATCCCCACCATCTATTTCCGAGCCACTCCCTGAAGGCAAAGATTTTAGGAACAGGGAAGAGTTTAGAAACAATTCCATTAAATCAGGCTCACCAAGCTACAGATTGCCCTGGGTGAGGGGGCTTCATAAACACCCCCACCTGCCCAGTCAGGTTGGAAGGATGCTCTAAGATGTGACTTGCATAAGATCTGCATTGATAAAACACTTTGACAGGCCCACTGAGAGACTTCAGAAGCAGGGTCACTGTTGTAATATAGGAATGATGTAGAGGTGCCACTGCTGCACCGTGGTAGACAAAGTTAAAAATCAACTAGGCAAAAGTAAGGACTGCAGATGCTGGGAACCAGAGTTTAGATCAGAGTGGTGCTGGAAAAGCACAGCAGGTCAGACAGCATCCGAGGAGCAGGAAAATCAACGTTTTTGGGCAAAAGCCCTTCATCAGGAATTTTGTGTTCTATTATGTTATAAATCACACAATGCCAGGTTATAGTCCAACAGGTTTATTTGGAAGCACTAATTTTTGGAGCTACTGGATGAAGGAGCAGCGCTCCAAAGCTAGAACTTCCAAGGAAATCTGTTGGCTTATAACTTGGTGTTGTGATTTTTAACATAATATGGGAAACATAAGTCAGTTTGAACACAGCAAGATCCCACAAAAACAGCAACACTGCACTGACCAGATGATCTCTTTTTACAAGGGACAAAATGGCCACGACATCAGGAAAGACGTCCCCAGTTTCCCTAATAGCTCCATGCAATCTTCTACAGCCAGCTGAGAGCAGGTACCTTTAAAATATCATCCAAGAGACAACACCTGCAACAGCAGGGGCACATTACTGCAGATGCTGGAATCTGTACTGAAAACAAAACATGCTGGAGATCACAGCGGGTCAGGCAGTATCCATGGAGAGACAGCAAGCTAGTCATAGAATCATAGAGATGTACAGCATGGAAACAGACCCTTTAGTCCAACTCGTCCATGCTGACCAGATATCCCAACCTAATCTAGTGTCATTTGCCTGCACTTGGCCCAAACCCCTCTAAATCCTTCCTATTCATATACACATCCAGATGCTTTTTTTTAACAATACAGTGCAGAACAGGTCCTTTGGCCCTTGATGTTGTGCAACCTGTGAACTAATCTAAGCTCATCCTCCTACATTATCCCATCATCATTCATGTGCTTATCCAAGGATGGTTTAAATCTCCCTAATATGGCTGGGTTAAATGCTGTAATTGTATCAGTCTCCACCACATCCTCTGGCAGTTCATTCCATACACGTACTACTCTCTGTGTGAAAAAGTTGCCCCTTAGGTCTCTTTTATATCTTTCCCCTCTCACCTATGCCCTCTAGTTCTGGACTCCCCCCACCCCAGGGAAAAGACCTTGTCTATTTATCCTGTCCATGCCTCTCATGATTTTGTAAACCTCTATAAGGTCACCCCTCAGCCTCCGACGCTCCAGGGAAAACAGCCCCAACCTATTCAGCCTTTCCTTGGAGCTCCACCCCTCCAACCCTGGCAACATCCTTGCTTGTTTTGAGTCTAAATGATGTGAAGTGTGGAGGCAGCAGCATTTATGCAATAGTGTGAGGGTGTGGAAGGGAGAAAGGCTGTTGATAGGTCACATTAAATGATTGGAATGTGGGAATAGCAGAACAACGGTGTCGAACAGACAGGCCCACTAGGGTGTTGGGGGGTGGTGAGGGAGAGACAGGACCTTGTGACAGAGGATGGAACAAGTAAAGCTAAAAGAAAGGGAAGGAATAGGAGAGGGTTCACAATAGGAGTGGGCGGCACGGTGGCACAGTGGTTAGCACTGCTGCCTCACAGCGCCAGAGACCCGGGTTCAATTCCCGCCTCAGGCGACCGACTGTGTGGAGTTTGCACATTCTCCCCGTGTCTGCGTGGGTTTCCTCCGGGTGCTCCGGTTTCCTCCCACACTCCAAAAATGTGCAGGTTAGGTGAATTGGCCACGCTAAATTGCCTGTAGTGTTAGGTGCAGGGGTAAATGTAGGGGAATGGGTCTGGGTGGGTGCGCTTCGGCGGGTCGGTGTGGACTTGTTGGGCCGAAGGGCCTGTTTCCACACTGTAAGTAATCTAATCTAATCTAAAAAAAAATCTGAAGGTGTTGAACCCCATATTAAGCCCAGAGGCTGCAAAATGCCTGGCCAAAAGTTGAGATGTTGCTCCTCCAGTTTGCGCTGGGATTCACTGGAACACTGGAGGACAGACCCATGGGCATGCAAGCAAGGCGCTGTGTTAAAATGACCAGGAAGGTTGGGGTCTTGCCATGGCCACATACATCCCATGATTGCAGACAAGCAATATTACCAAATATCTGCAAACAGTATGTGCCAGATCGACTGAACCCTCCTGACACATTTCCAATCCACTTACAGGACATGTCTGCACTCCAATGTGTGACTTCAGACTGCATTTTTCATAACACAAACATTTTAAACACCTCAACTCGATTACCCTTTTATGCAATCTGTGCTTGTAATTAAACCCTTCAGATTCAGGTATCATTCTGCTGAATTGTCATGCACCTCCTCCAAGGCCAATATTATCTTTCCTGTGATCTTGGATGTCTTCAGGAAAATTTGCCATGACCCAGTTCTTCACTGTAGAAGTCTGTTACCATTTGAGAGAGCACCATCAACAAATGTACACAGTTTGTCAAAGTACAACAAATCAATTGTGCTCTTAATCCTGTCTTTGAGCATTAGATCAGTCATTCCCAAAATAGTCATAAACCACAGGGCTGGTAACCACACCTACAGACACTGGCAGTTTGGGGCCACAATATAACATTGTCAGGGCAACACGGAGAGTGACAGAAAGAGAGTGTGAGAAATGGCAAAGACTGTTACAGAAAACACCTATCCTGAAACTGTCTTGCATACTCTATTAGCTCCAGATTCAACTCATCCAGCACTCTCACGCTCACTTGAACCTTCCCACCTCCATAAACCTCCAAATGCATGTCAAGTTCCCTACACCCTTCAGGCCCTGACCTATATAGACTCTGAGTCAAATAAGGTGCTGACTTTAAAATTCCCATTCTCGCTTGCAAATGACTTCACCTTCTCCCTAACTCTGTAATCTCCATCCAGCCTCCAAAGTATTTGCCCTCCACTAATTCTAGCCCCTTTAATCACTCCACCACTGGTTTCCAAGTTGTGGGAATCATCTCCCTACAACTCTCTGCCTCCCATTTCTTTCCTTTTCAATGGTCATTCAAACCTTTCTCTTTGACCAAGTCTTTTGTCACCTGACCCAATATCTTACTTGAGCTCTGTGTCATATATAGTTTCATAACACTCCTGTGAGATGTTTTAATGGGTTAAAGCCATAACACAAATGTAAGTTGTTGATGCTGTTGTTGTAGAGAGGAGAACGTGAGGGCTGCAGATGCTGCATGTCAGAGTGAAAAAGTGTGGCACTGGAAAAGCACAGCCAGTCAGGCAACATCCAAGGAGCAGGAGAATCAACGTTTCGAGCATAAGGTATTCATTAGGAATGCCTGAAGGGCTTGTGCTCAAAACGTCTACTCTGCCCCTCCTCAGATGCTGCCTGACCGGCTGTGCTTTTCCAGCACCATACCTTTTGACTTTGTTGTAGAGAGGCCTGAGTAAGTCAGCTTTCCTAATTTTCACAGTTAAAACCCCACATCTCTGAACCGCATGCACTGATCCTTTCCCAGTTACACCGAATGCCAAAATTGCATCAGTAACTCTAATGGTGAAGGGTTAGAATTAAACCAAAATTATAATTATTGTGGAGAAGACCAAAAGACCATAAGACATAGGAGCGGAAGTAAGGCCATTCGGCCCATCGAGTCCACTTCGCCATTCAATCATGGCTGATGGGCATTTCAACTCCACTTACCTGCATTCTCCCCGTAGCCCTTAATTCCTTGTGACATTAAGAATTTATCAATTTCTGCCTTGAAGACATTTAGCGTCCCAGCCTCCACT